>NC_090646.1:513345434-513685591 GCF_040937935.1 Hyperolius riggenbachi | reverse complement strand
CCTAACTAAGGGCCAGTATAAAAAAATGTAAAATATGTGTCTGCAAATACATTTAAGATATATACTGTATTTGTCCCAGAGTAAAATATACTATAAATTACTACTAAAAAGTAGTCTTATTATGCCAGAATATACAGTAATATGAGTAAGCCAGTCAACAATACACCAGTAGCATAATACTTCCAAATTGTTGTCGATTGCCTTATTCGTTTTAGTCTGTAGACCACTATTCTCCTCGGCTCCGAGCCACATTAATGACTTACTACAGTATGTGTGCATTGTTCTGTTTTCTGAGTCATCCTTGTCATTGGTGGATAGAGATTTGCGTGAGTCACATTGATTACAGAGCTGAAAAGAATCATGTTGCGCTTCACGCTGTCTGCTGACTCACACAGAAAGGGCTACAGATCAGTCACAGCGTAGTAAGCAATGGGATGCACCAGAAGAGACAATTGCTGCAGTGCCAGCAGCAGTCTAGACTTTTCCACCTCATCATGCCCCATAAACAAAGTATTTATGACATCTTCCAAGAAGAGACAGCTTAACTTCTCCTTCTACACTTACCCATACACTCTTGTAAACCACCCAATAGCCTCATTAATCTGTAAATCTCACGAGACAGGGGTCTTCATTCTTGTTCTCAGCCATGAAATACAAACAAAAACAAGTCTCAGCGCAGAGGGCACTTTTCTCCTGCTGATTGTGTACATTTGGCTACCATTATGAATCGTGTTCAGGCATTTTGCCTAGAGTAGTTTGTGGACGTCATTTAATTTTCATTCTGATGTCCTAAGTAGGTCAATAAGACAAAACTTGGGCTACATTCATAGTGGTGTGTTGTCGTGCAGCGTAACGGTCGCATTGTAACAGTGAAGCTTGACGCACTGCATTCCGCAACCTATGCGATGTGTGGCATCCCAACGCACTGCATGCACAATGTGCGTGTTAACAGTAACAGTGAAGCATACTTTTTAATTGACTGTATGCTTCATTGTATGCGACCCAACATGCGGATAACGCATGGCAAAAATGTCCTATTCCGTTGTGTTCCTGATTTTATACGGAACACGATGCAATACGTAATGTGGACCTAGCCTTAAAAGCCTAATGGTAAAGGACCACTCTTGCAGAAATAAATGAATATTTAAAATACTTGTGAACCAATACTTTTGAGTACATTTCTCCCAGAATAATATGCACTATAAATTACTTTTTTCCTATGTTGCTGTTGCTTACAGTAGGCAGTAGAAATCTGAAAAATCTGACAGGTTCTGGGCTAGTCCATCTCCTCATCGTGCACACCCTGGAAAGGATTTATACAAAGATGGTGGTGAGCCTCCCTACTTGCTTGCACACTATTTTGGCAGTTGGACTGAGCAACTGCTGTTCATTAAGTGTGTTTGAAATAAAAAGTCTGAGAATCACTCATGAGGAGATGGACTAGTAAGATCTGTCAGATTTGTACAACCTGTTATAAGTGACCAGCGATCTGCAAAGCACTCTAAAAGTGGGGACCCTATGAGTTTGGTTTCACGGCAGCATTGATCGCACAAGCACTGCAAGCGGCATTTTTAGAGCAATCCAGGAGCGATCGCATTGAAGGTATGCAGGGGCATTGTTTCTGCCGGTTCCAGAAATGATGTGCAATTGGGGATCCCATGTGTGCATGGGCATGACTGTGGATTGGATCATCTGTCACAGCTGGCTGTGAATAATTTTCATTTCAAATTGTGTTGCCAGCCGTGATTTGAGGGGTGGGGGTTTATAAGCAAATCAATGTCCAATAAAAAAATAAGGAGAAAATTAGAGATAGCCCGAACTGTTCACCCGGCGAATAGTTTGCGGCGAACAAGGGGTGCACGTGTTCGCCCCCCTCAGGTGAAAACATGGGGTGTTCGATTTACCCCCTATACATTATAATCGAGCCAAACTTTGACCCCTCACCCCAGAGTCAGCAGACACATGGCAGCCAATCAGCTATCCCTTCCACCTGGCTACCTCCCACCTATCAGAAAGCCAGCACACCAGCCATTTTGCAGCCTGTGTTTGGCTTCTGTGCAAGGCAGATCAGGGAGAGCAAGCTGCTGACAGGGTGAGCGTTAGATAGGCCTGTGTTCTGTGTCCTTAGTGCAGATTATTGCTGCTACCATATTGTACTGAACAGCCAAATTGCTAAGTCATTCTTAGGGCTGGTACATTGTTTTGCTTGCTATTGTATTGCAGCAGGTCTGCTGGTCCTAGTAGTGCCCCGACCATAACCTAATAATCCTTCACCATCACTACTGGCATCTAGTACTGCCTCTGCATTAGGCCTCAGTGCAGAATCAGTGGGTTTTTTTTGGTCACTTAACTGTCAATGAACTGCCTCACCCTAAACATAGAGGCTGGAAAACAGCGATCACCTGCACTCCCGCGAACATGTGCACAAGCACGGCGGCCACTACACACCACTACACAAAGATTGTCGCCGAGAGGACTATCCTTTATGTCCTGGAGGTGTCAACTAGTCAAAACAATGATTTGCTCACTTTGCAGTTGTTTGTGGTGCGTTTAACCCTAATGCTGGACATTTTATAGCACTTTATTCCACAAATGTATGAATGTACTGTGATTTCTGCCCTTTAGAGATTAAAACACGACACGACATGCCATGGATCCCCCTCCAGCAGGCCACGGTCCAGGTGTTAGGCCCCTTGAAACAACTTCTCCATCACTTTTGTGGCCAGAAACGGTCCCTATAGGTTTTAAAATTCGCCTGCACATTGTTTTCTATGGTGGTTCGTCAGATTCGCCTGTTCGCGAACTTTTGTGGAAATTCGCGTTTGAAGTTCGCAAACCGAAAATTTGATGTTCGGGCCATCACTAGTAATATACTGTATAATTTAAAATAAAGTAAGAAAAGGTACCACTGCACACATAAAATGTAAGCCTCATCCAATACATTGCACTAATCGCTGTAAAATAAAATCTGCATCCAATAGTGTACATACTGAATTACTAAAATTGGTAAACTGGATGGATTCAAATGATTAATAAAGTATAAGAAAAAGAGCAGCACTGCACCGAGCACATATTCGGTAGCACACTAATGAAATCATGAGCTGTCAAAATATTGATGGTTTACAAACTTATGTGTAGTAAGAGAATGATGTTCAGTACTGGCCCTTTTACCCACCAGGAGCTTTCTGTAACTTTATGTAAGTATGGCAGCCACTACCCCACCAAAACATGGCTGACCGTTCTCTACTTACCAACACAAGGCCTACAGAGACCTCCCTCAATCCTCCCACAAAATGTTATGGAGTCATAGGCCCTTTTCCCACTATTAGATTTGGACATGTTGTGTTTGCATAAAAGTAGATGTGCTTGCATTCATATAATTATTATTGATTTATAAAGCGCCAAAATATTCATGGGAACATGAGAATACAGACACAGGGATACACAATATATAGAGGCTGTCGTCACATGATACAGAATTGGTAGACATAGTTATTATAGTGACAAAAATAACATAATGAACAAAATGTATAGCAATTTGTAAGACACAAAAGAGTGAGAGAACTCTGCCCTTGCAAGGTTAAAGGCTAAAGGAACAAGAAGAGGAAATGAGGTTACACTGTATTTACTAAGGAGTAGTGTCTGTCAAGAAATGCACCCTGTGTTTATTTAGAGAGTTTAGCCTCAGCCTCAGGGCCAGATTTAGGGCAAGTCCACCTAGGCCATGGCCTAGGGCACCACATGAGCAAGGGCACCAAAGCTGCAGGCTAAACTGGTGCAAGCTTGCAAATGCTGCAATGCAGGGAGATCAGGCAAGTGCCTGATCGCAGTACTCTGCTGCTAGCTGCATGTGCAGCGGCCGCCCTGCTCTCTGGGCACGTTTGCGTTGTGGCCAGCGGCTATGGATTTGGGCAGCATTGGAGACTGAAAGGAAGAGGAAGCTTCTGCACTGGAGACGAGTCGAGCGGAGAAATGAGTTACACTGATGGCTGCTGCAGTGCTAAGGTGAGCTGGCTACCTATACTGAAGGGGGTGGGAAAAGGAGGGATTAAGGGACTCATCTGGTTATCCAAACTGGAGGAAAGGGGGGAGGGGTCATCTCGCTACCTATACCGAAGGGGGGCGGCTGGTGATAGTGGCCTTGGGTGGTAAAGAGTACAAATCCGGCCCTGCGTCAGCCTGTCTAATTCCCCCTCATCTGTGTCTAATCACAAGTTGTAATTTGATCTCTCCCGTGTCACCTGCCTGCAAGTGCCAGGAGAGATAAGCTCATTTGAAAGCACAGGATGTTAACATTATATCTGCTTCCATGAAAGACACTGCACTACACTCAGATTAGATTTGTATCAGCTGCAACAAAGAAATGTTTTTCTTTAAAGGTTATTATGCTGTTTGCTGTGTATTTTTTAGAGCAGAGAGGAAGTTCTGAGTTCAGGACAGCCAAGTTCAGGTAAGGACATACAGCAGGTCCACTTTAAATCATTCCAGCGGCAGCCCGGCGGGGGAACAAACAGACTACTGGACTGGTCTGTCTACCAGGCAGCAAACAGAGTGGTGGCAGTCTAGCAGACTAGAGGGCATAGGCGGTGGCGCCCATGTGGTGTGACTGAGCACAAATCGGAAGCCGCAGCACAGTGCTGATTGCCCTTCTCTCTCTCTCTCCGTCTGTGTGGGACAAGTGTAGGTGCACCGCGCGTCATTGCGCATAGAGGAAGGAAGCCGGCTAGTGGTCATGTGACTGCTCAGTGAGTCAGCTGACGTCTCTGCATGCATCTGCGTTCCAACTTCCCAGAAACCGGCAGTGCAGCGGCAGAAGATGAGCAGAGTTTGCCCCAGAAGATGAGCATAGTTAGCAAGACATTTATTTGAGGGGGCGCTGGCTGCCCCCTCTTGCCTCTGCCTAGAGCCGGCCCTGAGGACAGGGAGCATTTCATTTAGGTACAATACTTCTTCCTTTCTTCCATTGAATAGGAGGTCCAGTTTACTTTTTGAATACATTTTTAGCAGCAAATACATTTTGTGTGGATAAAGCAATGCTGCCTATTTCTGAGACTGGGCTCACACTTAGCTCTCACTATCCTTTTATAAAGGACTAGCGACTTTAGCCCATTTAAAAACGGGCTCTAGGTCTGTTTCTTAACACCGCCACCACCAAATGTCACTGTGCATGCGCACACGCGCACCCGCCGCACACACACGGGCACACCCGCCCAAAAGTTTGCCTCAGGCGGCAAAAAGTCTAGAACCGGCCCTTATTGGAATGTGCTTATGTGCTTATAATGTGCTTATGCTTGTGTAGACCCTGATAACCAGCGCTGTGGTAATTGTTCAAATCCTTAATCTAAATAATCACTGAGATTGCCCCCCCCCCCCCATCTGACTTGGGAATAATGATCATCAGTATTGTCTAATCGCTCATTACTTCCTGCCAGACCGTCTTCTCAGATGAATCCATCACAGGACAAGTAACATCAAGATTCCAATCTGATTTCTGATAAGAGCTGGTCAGTGAAATAGATATTTCCACCTTGCATGCGAATTTAATGCAAACTATGTGTACTTGGACTTTGACCAATCAAAACATCTTAAGTACATTTGATTGTCTCAGTTCTAAACAGCAGGCAGTTTGCATGAAATTTGCATGCAAGACAAAATGATTACCATCTCACTGACCATTTCTACTCGAGATGGTGAGTGAAATGATCAAAGTTTGGAATTGATGCACGTTTAAGTGGCCATTAATGATACAATCCTATGACCAATCGATTGTTACCGGTAATCGGAAGTGATCGGTCATGCCCATTAGCGCCCAAATTCTCGCTAATCAATTTGATCAGATTAATAGAATCGATCCATTCTTCAGATAGAATCCATTGATCTGATCAGATTGGTTAGCGTGACCTTGGCCTTTAATGGGCACAACCGATTATTTCTAATCGATTACCATGGCAATAAGAAACTATTAGTTGGCTGCAGGACTGTATTGTTAACGGCCACCTTTGTGCAACTAAGAACTGGGCCTGAAAAAATAAGTTATTATACAGTATGTAATTGTTTCATTATTAACCCTTTGAGGACTGGACTTCTCTAACCACTTAGGGATCCGAGACCTTTTTTTTCGGAAAAACTGAACTGTGATCACTGAATAGAGCACGGACCACAGCGGAGCGACGTTGGAGTATATGGAACCGCGAGAGCGGTGGGACCGTGCGGCGAGAGTAGTTGAAATTACACCCTGGCTGGAATAACAGGTCATAAATGCTGTAAATTTGCATAAAATTTACATAAAACTGGCATAAACTCAAAAGGATTTGCATCTCATTGGTTATCTCTTAGGCCTGGAACCCAGGGGTGCCTCTAGCCATTTTGTCACTCCAGGCGAGAAAACCTGTGGCCCCACCCCACCCCACCTCACATAGCGCCCCCTCTTCCCCATGAAAATAATCGTAATGCGACAGCGTTTCACCAGGAAATAACTAATGCGGCAAAGTTTCACAAGAAAATAATTGTAATACGGCAGCGTTTCCTCAGAAATTACACTTCTTGTGGCAGCGTTTCACCAGAAAATACATGTAAGAAAGGGAGTCACATGGGGACAGAAGTAGACACAAGGGTCAGAAGAAGTTAAAGGAGGACAGAAGGAGGCACACAGGGGGACGTAATGAGGCACAATGGGGGGGCAGAATGAGACACAAAGGAGGACAAAAGGAAAGAGGTACACAGAGGGGCAGCGGGAGGTACAGGGGGACAGGAGAAGGCATGAGGGCCAGAAGGAGGTACAAGAGGACAGAAGGAGGGACTGAAAGAGGCCCACAGGGGGACACAATGAGTAGTGTTGGGCGAACATCTAGATGTTCGGGTTCGGGCCGAACAGGCCGAACATGGCCGCGATGTTCGGGTGTTCGACCCGAACTCCGAACATAATGGAAGTCAATGGGGACCCGAACTTTTGTGCTTTGTAAAGCCTCCTTACATGCTACATACCCCAAATTTACAGGGTATGTGCACCTTGGGAGTGGGTACAAGAGGGAAAAAAATTTAGCAAAAAGAGCTTATAGTTTTTGAGAAAATTGATTGTAAAGTTTCAAAGGAAAAATTGTCTTTTAAATGCTGAAAATGTCATGTTTCTTTGCACAGGTAACATGGTTTTTACCGCCAGGCAGTCATAAATGTAATAAAGAGAAGAGGTTCCATAAACAGGGACCGGTAACGCTAACCCAGCAGCAGCAGCAGCACACGTGATGGAACAGGAGGAGGCGCAGGAGGAGAAGGCCACGCTTTTTGAGACACAACAACCCAGGCCTTGCATGAGGACAAGAAGCGTGCGGATAGCATGCTTTTTACCGCCATGCAGTCATAAATGTAATAAAGATAAGAGGTTCAATAAACAGGGACCGGTAACGCTAACCCAGCAGCAGCAGCAGCACACGTGATGGAACAGGAGGAGGCGCAGGAGGAGAAGGCCACGCTTTTTGAGACACAACAACCCAGGCCTTGCATGAGGACAAGAAGCGTGCGGATATAGCAGCAATGCTTTTTGCCGCCATGCAGTCATAAATGTAATAAAGAGAAGAGGCTCAATAAACAGGGACCGGTAACGCTAACCCAGCAGCAGCAGCAGCACAGAGCACACGTGACGGAACAGGAGGAGGCGCAGGAGGAGAAGGCCACGCTTTGAGACACAACAACCCAGGCCTGGCATGAGGACAAGAAGCGTGCAGATAGCATGCTTTTTACCTCCATGCAGTCATAAATGTAATAAAGATAAGATGTTCAATAAACATGGACCGGTAACGCTAACCCAGCAGCAGCAGCAGCAGCACAGAGCACACATGATGGAACAGGAGGAGGCGCAGGAGGAGAAGGCTACGCTTTGAGACACAACAACCCAGGCCTTGCATGAGGACAAGAAGCGTGCGGATATAGCAATGCTTTTTGCCGCCATGCAGTCATAAATGTAATACAGATGAGAGGTTCAATAAACAGGGACCGGTAACGCTAACCCAGCAGCAGCAGCAGCACAGAGCACACGTGATGGAACAGGAGGAGGCGCAGGAGGAGAAGGCCACGCTTTTTGAGACGCAACCCAGGCCTTGCATGAGGACAAAAAGCGTGCGGATATAGCAATGCTTTTTGCCGCCATGCAGTCATAAATGTAATACAGATGAGAGGTTCCATAAACAGGGACCGGAAACGCTAACCCAGCAGCAGCAGCACACGTGATGGAACAGGAGCAGGCGCAGGAGGAGAAGGCCATGCTTTTTGAGACACAACAACCCAGGCCTTGCATGAGGACAAAAAGCGTGCGGATATAGCAGCAATGCTTTTTGCCGCCATGCAGTCATAAATGTAATACAGATGAGAGGTTCAATAAACAGGGACCGGAAACGCTAAACCATCCCAGATGTTCATTGGTCATGTTACTTGGTTGGGGTCCTGGAGTGTTGCGTAGTCATTTCCAATCCAGGATTGATTCATTTTAATTTGAGTCAGACGGTCTGCATTTTCTGTGGAGAGGCGGATACGTGAACCTTGCAGGCAACGGCATTCTTCAAGCTTCGGGTTATTTTGCTGACCACGTGCTCATGCAACTCAGGCACTGCAGAGCGCGCAAAGTGGTAGCGGCTGGGAACCACGTAACGTGGGATGGCCACTGACATCATGCCCTTGAAGCTGTTTGTCTCCACCACTCGATATGGCAGCATTTCGCAGGCCAGAAGCTTGGCTATGCTGGCTCTTACTGCCACGGCCCGGGGGTCATTTGCTGGCAATTTCCTCTTGCGCTCAAACATCTCCGAGACAGACAACTGAACCGTAGGGCTGCACAACGAAGGGCTGTTGGTTGTTGTGTTTGATGAACACTGGGAGACCTCAAGAGCACTACTCCGGAAAGTGACAGTGTCAGCGTCATCTGATTTTTTGGAATGTTTTGAACCACGCAATGGCTGGGCTACTGCTGCTGCTGAGGCGGGTCTGGTGGTGAGTCTGGTGAACCCAAGGGAGGCAGTGTTGCTGGTGGTACCCTGTCCTGCCGCGTTTGCCCACAGAGTGGGATGTTTGGATAGCATGTGGCGGCTCATGCTGGTGGTGGAGAGGTTGTTAATACTTTTCCCCCTGCTCAGGCGGGTCTTGCACACCTTGCAAATCGCCATGGTAACATCCTCAGTGCAGTCTTTAAAGAAAGCCCAGAATTTGGAGCACCTGCCTTGCTGGCGATTTCTGTTTGCGCCTCTTTTGCCTCTCACTTGAACTTCCACGCTTGTGGTGCCTGAAATTGCGCGCCGCCTACCTTGTGGCACAAGGCGAACTCGTGCAGCAGTGGGTTCTTCAACAGACTCATCTGTGCTGCTGCTACGACGGCGATGTTCTCGTTCACAAACAAAATCTGGGTCTATGTCCACATTGTCCATACCCTCCTCTTCCATCTCCTCAAACTCGTCATATGTCATTGTGGGGGGCCGCCGCCGTGGAGTACAGCTCCCCAGCACAACCGTCAGGGGAAACACCTCTTCCCTTGCCCCTCCCTCTTTCACCGGATTTCTTCCTCATTTCACTTATCCTTACAGTACACGCTGACTGGCAGCAGTACAGTGGCAGTACAGAAATGCTATACAGTGGTGGGTGAGCGGTGTACCACTATTGCCAGCAGCGACACAGAGCACAATGCTATACAGTGGCGGGTGAGCGGTGTACTACTGTTCCCAGCAGACAAAGAGTGGCAGTAAACACAATGCTATATAGTGTGGCTGAGCCGTGTACACAGAGTGGCAGTAAACACAATGCTATATAGTCTGCTATATAGTCACCCCGAACGGGGTGATGTTCTGCAGCACCCGAACAGTGGCGAACACTGTTCGCCCAACACTACTGGGAACGCAGATTTTAGTACCTAAACACACGATACAACATGTTTTCCGGGGTCGGACTCTGAGGCACATACAGATGGTCCCGATCATCATCCTCATCATACAACTCTTCTCCTGAGTCTGACCCACCCACCACCTCTGCCACCCCAACATCCCCAGACACAGTCACAGACCCCTCATCGTCCTCAACATTAACTTGGGATGCTGGCCTGAGCCCGACCTCCTCCTCCACATCAGGCCCCATCATCCCCTCAATGGCAGCCCTCATTAATCGCTCTGGCGCCGGACCGATGGACACAACGTTCTCCTCCGGGGAGGGCTGCTGCTGACCACTGGCTGCTGGGGTGGATGTTATAGCTTGCGTGGGGCGTTGGCTGTTGCTGTTGTTGGGAGTGCTGCTCACAGCGGAGGTCTCTGAGGAACTCATGGTGAGCTCATATAGTGGTTGACGGTGAGTGGAGTATTACTGATCCCAGCAATATACACACTGACTGGCAGAGTACGCAATGCTATATAGTCTGGCTGAGCCGTGTACACAGAGTGGCAGTGAACAATGCTATATAGTCTGGCTGAGCGGTGTACACAGAGTGGCAGTACACACAATGCTATATAGTCTGGCTGAGCCATGTACACAGAGTGGCAGTAAACAATGGTATATAGTCTGGCTGAGCGGTGTACACAGAGTGTCAGTAAACAATGGTATATAGTCTGGCTGAGCGGTGTACACAGAGTGTCAGTAAACAATGGTATATAGTCTGGCTGAGCGGTGTACACAGAGTGTCAGTAAACAATGGTATATAGTCTGGCTGAGCGGTGTACACCGAGTGTCAGTAAACAATGGTATATAGTCTGGCTGAGCGGTGTACACAGAGTGTCAGTAAACAATGGTATATAGTCTGGCTGAGCGGTGTACACAGAGTGTCAGTAAACAATGGTATATAGTCTGGCTGAGCGGTGTACACAGAGTGTCAGTAAACAATGGTATATAGTCTGGCTGAGCGGTGTACACAGAGTGGCAGTACACACAATGCTATATAGTCTGGCTGAGCGGTGTACACAGAGTGGCAGTACACACAATGCTATAGAGTCTGGCTGAGCGGTGTACACAGAGTGGCAGTACACACAATGCTATGTAGTCTGGCTGAGCGGTGTACACAGAGTGGCAGTAAACACAATGCTATATATAGCGTGGCTGAGCGAGGTGCACAGTGGCAGTACACACAATGCTATATAGTCAGGCTGAGCCGTGTACACAGAGTGGCAGTACACACAATGCTATATAGTGTGGCTGAGCGAGCGGTGTACTACTATTCCCAGCAGACACAGAACAGTAAACACAATGCTATATAGTGTGGGTGAGCGAGCGGTGTACCACTATTCCCAGCAGACACAGAACAGTAAACAGAATGCTATATAGTGTGGCTGAACGAGCGGTGTACCACTATTCCCAGCAGACACAGAACAGTAAACAGAATGCTATATAGTGTGGCTGAGCGAGCGGTGTACCACTATTCCCAGCAGACACAGAACAGTGAACAGAATGCTATATAGTGTGGCTGAGCGAGCGGTGTACTACTATTCCCAGCAGACACAGAACAGTAAACAGAATGCTATATAGTGTGGCTGAGCGAGGTACACAGAGTGGCAGTAAACAGAATGCTATATAGTGTGGCTGAGCGAGCGGTGTACTACTGTTCCCAGCAGCGACACACAATGACTGGGGGGGACCCTGGCTAGCGTGGCTGGAGAGCGAACTACCCTGCCTGCCTACCCAAAGCTAAACCCACAGAGAAATGGCGGAGATATGACGTGGTTCGGGTATTTATTTACCCGAACCACGTGACCGTTCGGCCAATCAGAGCGCGTTCGGGCCCGAACCACGTGACCCGTTCGGCCAATCACAGCGCTAGCCGAACGTTCGGGGAACGTTCGGCCATGCGCTCTTAGTTCGGCCATGTGGCCGAACGGTTTGGCCGAGCACCGTCAGGTGTTCGGCCGAACTCGAACATCACCCGAACAGGGTGATGTTCTGCAGAACCCGAACAGTGGCGAACACTGTTCGCCCATCACTAACAATGAGGGACTGAAAGAGACCCGCAGGGGGACAGAAGGAGGCACAAAGTGGGGCAGGAGGCGGCACAATGGAGACAGATTGAGGCACAAATGGGGACAAAATGAGGCACAGGAGGAAAGGAGGAGGCACAGGGGGACTGAAGGAGGCACACAGGGACAGGAGGCACACAGGGAACCGAAGGAGGCACAATGGGGGACAAAAAAAGCACGAAGGGGGGCAGAAGGAAGCACAGGGAGACAGTAGGAGGCACAAAGAGGGACAGAAGTATGCACAAAGGGGGACAGAAGGAGGCACAAAAGGGGGACAGAAGATGGTATAGGGGGATGTAAGGAGGCTCAGGGAGACAGAAGGCAGAGGGGGACAGAAAGAGCCACAGGGAGACAAAGAAGGCACAAAGTGGCGCAGAAGGAGGCACAGGGGGACAGAGTAAGGCGCAGGGGACAGAGGTGGCACATGGGGACTGAAGAGGCACATGGAGACAGAAGGAGGCACAAAGGGAGACAGAAGGAGGCACAGGAGGACAGAAGGAGGCAGAGTGGGACTGAAGGAGGAACAGCGGGCAGAGGTAGCTCAAGGGGACAAATAAAGGCAAAGGGACAGAAGGAGACACAGGGGGACAGAAGGAGGCACAAAGGGGCAAAGAAGGAGGCAGAGGTGGCACATGGAGAAAGAAGGAGGCACAAAGGGAGACAGGACAAACGGGGTCAGACATGGCACAAGGGACTGCAGAAAGCACAAGGAGACAAAAGGAGGCACAAAAGGGACAGAAGTAGGCACAAAGGGGCACAAAGGGGGAAAGAATGATGCACAAGGCACACAGGTGGCAGCTGCCTCTAACTTATGCTAAGTAGATGTAGCAGAAGCAAGCAATAGAACACCATGGGGCAGGGCTAAGTCTGTGGGTGGGGCTTAATTTGGGGTTGGGCTTAATACAGCAACATGGCGCCCCCCAGGACCAATGGCACTCCAGGCAATGGCCTGTACTGCCTATGCCTAGAGGCTCCCCTGCTGGAACCCACTAGCAATACGTTACTAAGCCATTACTAAGCAGTTGTGATTTGAAAAGCTCTTGCTAATGTACTGCTATGGGTATGAGCCCACTTGAGCGATGTGATTTTATAAAAATCCCCCATAGCATTGCATTAGCAAGAGGTTTTTCAAATCACTAGTGCTTAGAAAAGGCTGCTTAGTGGGTGTGAGCCCTTAATGCTATGCATGTGAGCAGGTGTTCCCAAAGGGGCGCAGTTTCAGTGCTTGCGCCATCTTCCCTAGATACGCCACTGCTCACATTAATACTTCCTACTGTGAGTGGCTATATAGGCAAAAATACAGCATAGTGCATTTCACTCAAGGACATATATACCTCCTATAATTTTCATGATATAGATACTATATATATATATATATATATATATATATATATATATATATATATATATATATATATATATATATATATATATAGTATCTATATCATGAAAATTATAGGAGGTATGTATATAGTCCTAAAATAGTCCCAGCATAGAAAAAACTTGATGATAACCTTCAACTACCAGTTTTCCACACACAGTACATCCCCAGCATGCACTCTGTACCCCACTCTCATGATGAATCCTCTACTCCCCCTGAACCTCACTCACACAATACTTCTCCTATTTGTTTCCTCCTCTGCATGATACTGAACACACACCTGAGACTTTCCCTATAATGTTGTTCAAAAATGGTCTAGGTGGTCAGCAACATTTCCTAACCTGAGAGTGTACTTGCAAAGTCTAGGTAGTAACCGGTACTAAGAAAAAAAGCAAAGAAAAAAAGATAAAGTGAAGAATAGAAGACAATACTAAAGGAGGAGTGTGAGAGAGAGAAGAGGTACAAAAAAGAAAAGAAACGAAGGTTCGGGGACAACACTGAAAGAAGGAGGAACCGCTGTCACCAAGAGGGGCCCAAGGGCCACCCATATAGTGAAAGAGTAACGGTGGCCACACATGTTACAATTTTTCTGTTTGATTTTACTCCAATTTGATTAAAACAATCGATTGTGTGAAAAAATCAAGAGACATTTTTATTTGTCATTTCTCAATTAAAATATATTGGAGGGTTGGAAAAATCAGATCAATTTTGTCAGAAATGTAATGTTGTGTGATGGGGGGGCGCACAGCCCCGCCAAAAACAGGCCTGCGGCAATCCAGATCTGACGCACATCCAAACAGAAAATACGGAAGTGCACGGAAGCGCATTGTAAAAATACGCTTCTGTGCATGCGCACCACCACTGGCATCATTTTTTCAATTCCTGCGTCGCCATGGACTTACATTACTTCCAGTCCGTCGCAGGTCATTGCAGAGGTTACGCGGCAACGTCGGTATTCGCTTGCGGTAGATCGTTGACTTCCGGCGCACCGCACCACTTGCTGTATGAAAATGCCCATAGGCTTTCATTAGCATAGCGGTGAGGTGCAGTAAAATGACCCACCGCACCACATCAGTATGAAAGGCCCCTAAGGGTAAAAGTGGTTACAGTCAGTGGTAGACTTTTATACTGAAGGGAAGGGGTAGTGGGGAGCCATTAAGTGTGGGGTGGAGCCCTTCAAAGATCTCCCATAGTTACACTCTTGCAGTCACATCAAGCAGATGCCTGGTCACAAGTGCTTTGCTTAGAAGACTTGTTTGTTCTGTCTGTTTAAAGGGACCTTGAACACAGGATAAAAATAAGCTTTCTCCAGGCCCCCCGTACAATGTGAGGTCCCTCGGCGTCTTTTGGGTCCCCTGCATTCTCTCACTCTCAGCTCTGGTAGCGCGTAACACCGGGAGTCTTGCACAACTGCGCATGCACGCCCCATCCACATGCCTGGCTCGATCAAGCACCTGTCGACGTACGTGTTCTGCACAAGCATGGTTCATTCTTTTCAGAACGCACATGCGCTGAACGCTCATGGAAACGAGTGCGTGATCCTGCGGGGTGCTTGGATGGATTGCGCATGTGCAGGTGCGAACGACTCCTTCCGCTACCAGAACTGCCAGCAGGGAAACAGAGGGGACCCAGATGACGCTGCAGAAGCCTCAAGTAAGTTCAAATACCATTTTTACCCTGTGTTCAGGGTCCCTTTAAAAGTAAATGTTACCTCTCCAGTTAATATATCATTCAGCAGTTGTTTTTACCTTTTACAAGCTTTTTCAAGAAATGCAATGAAACCAGTTGTTTCTATCCATTTTGATAACCCATGCCAGGCACCTTTTGCCAGGATGCCCAAAGGAGCTGTTCAACAAGGAGAGGGGCTGCAGTACATGGATGACACATATGGAAGAGGGAGCAGCACATGGAATGGGAGGGTGATGGAGGGTGCTTCAGTACATGGATGACACACATGGAAGAGGGAGCAGCACATGGAATGGGAGG
Source organism: Hyperolius riggenbachi (assembly GCF_040937935.1). Lineage (NCBI taxonomy): Eukaryota > Metazoa > Chordata > Amphibia > Anura > Hyperoliidae > Hyperolius > Hyperolius riggenbachi. Next base: position 513,670,255 of record NC_090646.1, on the reverse strand, counting down.
GTGATGGAGGGTGCTGCTGTACATGGATGACACACATGGAAGAGGGGGCAGCACATGGAATGGGAGGGTGATGGAGGGTGCTGCTGTACATGGATGACACACATGGAAGATGGGGCAGCACATGGAATGGGAAGGTGCTGCTGTACATGGATGATACACATGGAAGATGGGGCTGCACATGGAATGGGAGGGGCGCTGCTGTACATGGATGATACACATGGAAAATGGGGCTGCACATGGAATGGGAGGGTGCTGCTGTACTTGGATGATACACATGGAAGAGGGGGCTGCACATGGAATAGGAGGGGGCTGCAGTACATGGATGATACACATGGAAGAGGGGACAGCACATAAAAGGGGGGGGGGGGGTAATGCTGTACATGGATGATACACATGGAAGATGGGGCTGTACATAGAATGGGAGGTTGCTGCTGTACATAGATGATACACATGGAAGATGGGGCTGCACATGGAATACTAGGGTGATGGGAGGGTGCTGCTGTACATGGGTGATACACACGGAAAATGGGGCTGCACATGGAATGGGAGGGTGCTGCTGTACATGGATGATACACATGGAAGATGGGGCTGCACATGGAATCGGAGGATGCTGCTGTACATGGTTGATACACATGGAAGAGGGGGCAGCAAATGGAATGGTAGGGTGCTGCTGTACATGGATGATACAACTGGAAGATGGGGCTGCACGTGGAATGGGAGTTTGCTGCTGTACATGGATGATACACATGGAAGATGGGGCATCACATAAAAGGGGGGGGGGTAATGCTGTACATGGATGATACACATGGAAGAGGGGGCTGCACACGGAATGGTAGGGTGCTGCTGTACATGGATGATACACATGGAAGATGGGGCTGTACATGGAATGGGAGGTTGCTGCTGTACATGGATGATACACATGGAAGATGGGGCTGCACATGGAATGCTAGGGTGATGGGAGGGTGCTGCTGTACATGGATGATACACATGGAAGATGGGGCTGCACATGGAATGCTATGGTGATGGGAGGGTGCTGCTGTACATGGGTGATACACACGGAAAATGGGGCTGCACATGGAATGGGAGGGTGCTGCTGTACATGGATGATACACATGGAAGATGGGGCTGCACATGGAATGGGAGGGTGCTGCTGTACATGGATGACACACATGGAATAGGGGGCAGCACATGGAATGGGAGGGTGCTGCTGTACATGGATGATACACATGGAAGATGGGGATGCAAAGGGAATGGGAGGGTGCTGCTGTACATGGATGATACACATGGAAGATGAGGATGCACATGGAATGGGAGGGTGCTGCTTTACATGGATGATACACATGGAAGATGGGGCTGCACATGGAATGGGAGGGTGCTGCTGTACATGGATGATACACATGGAAGATGGGGCTGCACATGGAATGGGAGGGGTGCTGTGACACAAGAAAGGGGAGTTACAACATACTTAGCCAAGGGGCACAAAAAGTATAAATTCGGCCTTGCTCAGCAGACCTGGGGGCAGCAATGGGTATTAATTAAAAATGATCTGCTAACAACTGATTAGGATTTCTCAACCTCATCTAGGTCATATCAGCTCATATTGAGGAGAGGATTCCCAAAAGGAGCATTATTGGCTGTGTGATGCTCCGTAGCAAGAGGGGGATTTTTTAATGAACAAATTCAAAGCATCCTTGGTTTATTTAATCTAAAAAAAAATGTTATTAATGTGATGGCCTGCATACTGCATTAATGGCTATCACAAATTGGCAATTTACTGGTTAGAGTAATTCTTACCTACGTAGAAGCCAATCCCCTATTAATGTAGCTGATCGGCTACTAGTATCTACATCAAGTACCCAACTAGCCGCCCAGGCACCCAAAAACTCATATATTACATTGACATCTATTAGGCGCCTACAGATCCAAATTGACCTGATCAACACTTATTTACCTCTCAGCAAGACTCAGACGGGGGGACCTAATAGCAGACAATCTGTAAAACATCCAATGCATGTTTTCTGGATCGTATGATTTACTCACTGGAGATGTTTGGAGATGCCTTAGTTACTAAGGCACATTAGGCCCAGAGTAAATTAGTGCATTAGGCCAAGAGTACATTAGTACATTAGGCCCAGAGTATATTAGTACATTAGGCCCAGAGTATATTAGTACATTAGGCCCAGAGTACATTAGTACATTAGGCCAAGAGTACATTAGTACATTAGGCCCAGAGTGTCTGTCTATTGCTATGCGAAGCTGGAGAACACATGTGATCCTATAAAGTCTCAAAGTGGGAGATGCACTGCAGTTAAAGGATGACCAAACTGATTTACTCCCCCTGCTGCTGCTTCGGAGAGGAGGTACCCACTACCTTCAACAGTGAAAAGACAAGTGTAGTATTGATGAAGTAGCGCTGGGTATAAAGTATTATTGTTAGTTTATTGAATGATATATGTAAAAACCAATACAATATTGGCAGCACAGGTACACATGCAATAAATGTACTTCTTAGGACTAAGGGCTTGATTCACAAAAGAGTGCTAACTGTTAGCACGGCCGTTTTCGCGTGAATTTTCGCATCGCGCGCGTTCGCGAATTTTCGCGCGAAACGATAACGTTTTCACGCGCAAGCGCGAATTTTCGCGTGAAAACGATAGCAATTTTGTGGTAAAATTCACGTTTGCGCGCGGAAACGTTATCGTTTCGCGCGAAAATTCGCGATCGCGCGCAATGCGAAAATTCGCGCGAAAACGGCCGTGCTAACAGTTAGCACCCTTTTGTGAATCAAGCCCTTTTAAGTATAAACAGTCCTGGTAATCCGGAGACCGCAACTCAAATAACCGGCAGTCTCAACCAACCAGCACAAATCACTGGCAGTGCTTACAATGGTTAAGGCCAACTTATTAGGGCTAATTTCCAGTATGCAGAGGAAGATCCGTGCGCTCAGCCAGGGGCGGTGCTTGCAAGCCCATTCATTATAATGAATGGGATTGCAGGCGCAATCACCCCAAATGGAGGCAACCATGTGCTGCAATGCAGTGCAAAGTTTAGGCATGATAAGTTTAGGTGTGATAAGTTTAGGCATGATAAGTTTAAGCGCCAACTGCGTTAGCACCGCAGTGCACAGCTGATCAAAAGTTTTACGCTAGCAAAGTCTGGTGCACTTTGTATAAAGTTTAATGGCGCTGCTTTGCGTGCGGGACTTTGCAAGCGATCTAAACTTATCTAAACTTATCATGCCTAAACTTATCACACCTAAACTTATCACGCCTAAACTTATCACACCTAAACTGGCTTTTCACCAGCGTGGTGCAATGGTTATCATGCCTAAAGTCTCTAACTGGGTTAGCACCGCTTTGTGAATCGAGCCCAATGGGTGCAGTGTATGCACTCTTTGATGTCCCTGTGATCACATTTCCATAAGCGCGGCTGAAAGCGCACATATGGAAGCAAGCCCTAATGCTGTTTATGGGCCCTGTTGTGCTTAAAGACTGGGTTCCACAACTCCTCCAAGGTTAATATACTTTCAATTACTGTATTTTAACATTTACTACAGACTTCATGGTATATGTGTATATATCTATATATATAAATAACTGATGGTAATAACAGGCTGGGTTCACACTTTGTGCGTTGCATAATATATGTGTCATACATGTACTACAATGGACTCTGAACACATTATAATGGCTATCATTCATAAAAGCAGTGCAGTAAAAAAAATCAGTGTGGGAAAATACCGCATTCGGTAGTTTAGACTTCTGTGTGCTCATTCATAAAAATGTTTACAGTTGCGATACAAGTTCGGTATTTTCCCTGGACTAGGCAGGCGGTATGTTTGTGTAACATGAGAAGCTGCCGAGTTGATACATTTTCTCCTCCAGAGACAGCGTTACTACAGAAGAGGCAGCCCCAGCATCCCTTTACACATGCATTTTTTTTTAGAAACGGGATTCTCCATGCCCTGAATCTGTGTATTAGTCTTTCTAAACAATCTATTTAATTGCCACAACTTAGAGGAAGTTCAAAAAAATGTTACACATGCAGGCTTTCCGATGTGAAATATATCTGAAAACAGGTACCCAAGGGGTTAAAAAAAACAGCCTTGGTATTCTGGAATGTTTTTTTTTTTTTGCTCTGCTCTCACTGCAGCTGGGAGGTCTGTCTCATTAGCTGAGCTGTTCTCCGCATGCTTATCGCTACTTCAAAGGGAGCGGTAATCTCTGTGCTGACACCGCTTGCTCTAATCTTTATGAATTGACATTTAGTTACATTTGTTAACATAATCACCGCACATGGCGGTAATTTATCGCTCTGCTCGGGAATGTCAGTTTCTCATGCGGAAACAGCCTTTATGAATAAACATTTAGCTAAGTGGTCGGTAAATTCAGCTGTTTTCAGCATTTCCGCATGCGGAAATGCTTTATGAATGATAGCCAATGTGTGTTTACTACAATGGACACTGGATTATTAGTTATAAATGTATGTGTATGGCAATGCACACGGCATGCATTATAATCACCTAGTATTGAATGTAAGAAATGCCGGTTGACACGTAATACACTGTAATGTAAAATGCGGCTATACTGCGCTGAGCTGTGTGTGCGCAATAGTAGCTGATCAGCAGTTAGTAGCCAATCGGTTAATATTGGGCGCTGAATAGACGCAATTTACATTGCTGTGTATTATTTGGCAACCGAGACGGGCACCTAAATGAACTGCTTGGTTATAATATCGAGCTGTGCATGGTGGTAAATGATCAATTCCAGGTGGACAGGATAGCAATGTTACAGAACATCTTATAATGTATGCCTACCTTTCGCCATATAAAAGGGGCTGCATAGATGTACATCTTTATGTGTATACACTGATTGTATAGGATATACGTTTACCCAGCTTCTATGATGAGATTTCATATGTGAACCCATCAGTTGTATCATGACTCCAACGCTATCCACTTGCTGGTTACACACAGTTCTGGAGCATGTGCCTGGCCTTCCCTCTCCAGCTCCACTGAAAGAAATAGGACCATGGTGGTGTAGTAAAGTCTGTATTATAAAACACTACTGTGAACAGTCATCATTTGCTTTAACATATGCTAAACTACCATTAAAAGGTTATTAGATCTAAAGCCCCATCTACACCATTAGAGATTGCAGCGATCCGGCGGCTCGATTAGCCGCCGGATCGCCTCTTCCGCGTGCCCGCCGCGTCCCCGCTCGCGCGCCGCATTCGATTCCCCGCTCGTGCCCGCTCGTCCCCGCCGGCGCCGCTTATCTTCTGCTCGATTCCCTGCCATTGTCCCCTAGCGGGGAGCGAGCAGGGAATCGGCGGAAGCAAGATCCGTCCTGTCGGATCTTATCAATCGAGCCGCATCAGCGGCTCGATTGATAAGGATCATCGGAGCCTCATCTACCCGTGTAGATGAGGCTTAATGTTCTATACTAGTATATTAATAGTTACAGATAATTGTGAGTTGTACTGAACATCCTATGTCTTTCTGATACAGGACTGGAGGAGAGGACGCCTGCCCACCGGAGAGATCCAGAAAGCGCCCAGCTCCCAATGACACTGAGGAAAGACCGTAAGTACAAATATCAAATATTAATGTTAGGTTATTATCAATCATAGCAGTGGCGTAGCAATAGGGATGCAGAGGTTGCGACTGTGCAGGGCCCTCCCTCATCCATCTTATTAGCTTTTCATTAGTGCTATGCTGGTGATGAACACCTGCATATGTGCATTGCATAGTAGTAATCCTTAAATAACGGTTTCCTTACTCTGATTACACCTGTCTGACACTGCAGATGTCCTTGGTAGGTTTCGAAGCTCTATACCAATAGAGTGCTTGGGGCCCCATGTAAAAACTTGTACTGGGCCCCAAGCTCCTTAGTTATGCCACTGATTCATAGGGATACCCATACAGCTGAAGTTGACCCAGAACCCCCTGGGTGGTAACTCACGTGACTCATAGGGCTCAATACACAGTAAACAACAGTGAGACCATTAAATACCACATTCAGTATGTTACACTTTTTATTCCGGAAATCACTCAGATTTTAACACGTGATAATATAACAACAACAGCATAACATTTGTAAAGCGCTTTTCTCCTGCAGGACCCAATACAGTAAAACCGCATTATCCAGCACCAACAGGGATTGGCTGATGTCACATAAGTGAAGTTTCTGGTTGCTTGAGAGTCAATGTTACAGATAGGCCTAGCTAAAAACAGTGCTATACCCCAATTTATATAAATACCATAAACTCTTATTCATGTTTAAATACAGTAATTAAAAACAAATTATGACAAAGGACAGACTTTACTTAATATAACGAAGGTTTATTACTGTATAAAGAATTGTAAAAGTAGATTTATGCATCCTGCAAGGTCAGGGATTTTTTTCTGATTGCTGGAGACTTCTGGTAATCTGGTTAACTGAGTTCCGGATAACGGGGGTTTACTGTATACTGTGTATACTGTATACACAGATACAGACTTTATTCAACACTTATTTTGCTTCCTTTAGGCCCAAACTTCTGTTCACCAGCACAGGCTACATATGCACAGCTTCCCTCAAGTCTACAATGGCTTTGTTGTACCATTCCAGTTATTTGTATACTGTTCTCAAATGATGTACCCAGTTCAATGAAAGAGGGCTGATTTTGTACATTTGGAAAATGCATGTCCACCATAATTCTTTGTTACCATTACTCTTACAGAGAGAAAAGATGGGCGAAGTGGGCGAGCCAACAGCAGCAGCCAGTGGAGCCAGAGGTCTGGGCGGCTTTCTGTGAGATCCTGGAGGATGACTGCATCCAGCGATTCCTGTCCAGAGACCGGTGCCTTAGGATCTCGGACAAGTACCAAGTACTTGTCTACTTCGTTCGTGCTGGCCTGAGGAGAGAGGAATTCAAGGGACACTTTTTTGCCGCCCTGTAAGTATTGTGCTTGTATTTTTTTAACTACAGGGAGACTAGAAGATCTTGGCCAGAGAATGCAGCTTGAGTACTTCTAAGGCCTCTTTTCCATGCTAAACTGCTTTTTTGTCAAGCAGTTCAGCCGCCTGTGTGCCGGCCACAAGCGCCATTCAGCTTCAATTACATGCATGTGAATGGCAGTGTTTGGTGAAACCACATGTCGTGTTTGACATGAGATGGTATTGCCCCATGGTGAAAATCCATCTCATGTCTCATCTGAGCATGGATGCAACTCCATGGAGTGCCGCTTGTCCACTGCCTGTGGCTGTGCTGAGCTCTAGCAAGTGCTCGTCCGGTATACAGAAGCAGCTGACAGGCTGTGAATTCACCGCCTTCAGCTGCTCATGGAAAAAAGTATTGTCATACCATAGTATTCATCTATAACCTTTGTGTTAGCGTGAAGAAAGAACTGCTCTGGCCATGATCCTGTACCACCAATGAATTAGTATGGTCTGCAAAAGTATAAATCTATTTTAATTTACTCCTGTTGTCATTTCATTATTGTAGGTTCTTAGCCAACCAGGTGGAGGAGGATGCCAGCTACTACCGGCAGAACATCTATCCCTGGGCCCTGGGCTGCATGTGGGAGGAGAACAAGGACAAGCTCCACCGGTGCCGGGATGACCTCCTGCGCAGGATGAAACACCAGGCCAGGGTGTCTCGTAAGATGTGTGACCAGGTATGGGAAGATAATCAGAAAGAAGTGTGAAGTTATGTTTGTAAAAGATTAAAGCAAACCTGTGAGATCCATACATGTAAAATGTAAATACTTTCGTTGATAGAGGGAGGCCTCTGGATCCTCCAGTGGCTTCCCATGTCCTCCTCCCGATAACAAATCTAGCACTGGGACTCTCAGAAATTAGAGGCTGTGCTCCCATACGCAAATAACGTGGCTGCACTGCACAGTCTGGCTCCATGCTACCACACAGGTGCAATGCAGCTGAGCTCTGTCAATAAGCCCTTGTCCATGGGCTTCAGGGTGGAGGGCCCCAGCACTGGAACAGTGAGGAGGAGGATGATGGGGAAGCCTCTGGATTGTACAGAGGTTTCCCTATACACCAGCTAAGTACCCATGTGGGGCACTTTTTCCACTATAAGTATGCGTCATATAACCTGGGGGAAGTATTACATTTTTATGGGGAATTAAAGCAAGCTTCTGAAAAGTTAGGTTATCTTGGTAGGGTGCTTTATATTGGCACCGTTGTGTTGCTGTTGTTTTGCCCAAATGCTGGGCACTGAAAGCAAAAATAACCCCAGCAAATATCAGTTAGGGTTAGGCAAATACTGGGAGAGTTAAGGTGGCCATACATCTATAGACTTGGCGGCCGATCGACCATCGGATTCAGTAATTATTATTGAATCTGATTATAATCGTTGCCACCAAGAGCATGCCCAATCAACAATTCTACCAATTTCGGTTGGTAATAGTTTGAATGTGTCAATCGGAAAATCTGCTGGAAGATTTTGTTAAGTCATGCTCGATCGGGTGCGCAGGAATGAAACAGTGTGCGATAATCGCAAATGGCAAATGCAATGAAACCCCCAGCTGCTGTCCCCCCTAATATTTTATGTCCCCCACCCCAGTCCATGGGCAACACGGTGGAGTAGTGATTATGGCTCCGTGTCTGCGTGGGTTACCTCCGGGCACTCCAGTTTCCTTCCACATTCCAAAAACGTACAGATAAGTTAATTGGCTTCCCCCTAAAGATTGGCCCTATACTAGAATACATGCATTACATGATATATACATACGATTATGGTAGGGACTAGATTGTGAGCCCCTCTAACAGTTAGTACCAAGATAATATACTCTGTACAGTGCTGCGTAATATGTCAGTGTTATATAAATACTTAATAATAATAATAATAATAATAATAATCCCACTGCCCTGCAGTTATACTTTACCTGTCACACTGAGTGTCCATGCCCTATTTCCGCACTTGGGCCCCACATGACCACCGGCATATAGCATGTCAGAATGAAGGGTGGAATCGATAATTTCTGATCTTTTTTCTGAACTATTTTCCGATCACTTCTGTACAAAATTGATCAGAAAAACAGAGATTAGATCTGTCATAAATTATCATTTCAACCTGTCAATCTGATAGGAAATTGCATGGTGTGTACTGGGCTTTAGAGGCAAAGGATCATAGCTAGGCAATTTGCATTACTTAAAAAGAAATAAATATGGCAGCCTCCGTATACTTCTCACTTCAAGGGTCCTTTAACATTGGGGAAAGGTAATTTGGGATTAAAGACGTACCGAATATACTTATATATAAGTTGACCTCATGTATAAGTCAACCCCAAAATTTGACCCCCTTAAAGGGGTTCTTTCGCGAAAAAAGTAGGCAGTTAAAAAATGTGACAGATGACAGGTTTTGGGCCAGTCCATCTTTTTAAGGGGGATTCTCAGGACTTTCTTTGTTTTCAACAGCATTTCCTGAACAACAGTTGCAAAATCTAACTGACATAATAGTGTGCAAGTGAATAGGGAGGCAGGCTGGTATGTTGCTATTTTGGCATTTAAACTGCTGTTCAGGAAATGCTGTTGAAAACAAAGAAAGTCCTGAGAATCCCCCTTAAAAAGATGGACTGGCCCAAAACCTGTCATCTGTCACATTTTTTAACTGCCTACTTTTTTCGCGAAATAACCCCTTTAACAAAGTATTATAGTTTGAAGAAGAACATGAATTCTAACTGATCTGTTTGTTTCATTCTAGCTCAGGCATAGGCAAACTCGGCCCTCCAGCTGTTACGGAACTACAAGTCCCATAATGCATTTGCCTTTGAGTCATGATTGTGGCTGTCAGACTCCTGCAATGCATTGTGGGACTTGTAGTTCCTTAACAGCTGGAGGGCCAAGTTTGCCCATGCCTGTTCTAGCTCCTCGCAGAACATCCGAGCTACTGGGCCTGGAAGAGGTGCCGCCTGGATCACCATGGTGGAGCCATCCGTGAGCATACAATAACCATTTTAGAAAAACTCTTGTATCCCGCAGGTCCCAGATTCGTGCCATGCCCATTCTGTGACTCCTTCACACTCCATGTCAGCCAGTGGAGAAGATGATGCCCCTCCTCCAGCCAGGAAGACCCTGGAGTCATTGTCCTGGATCCATAAAGGTCAGTGCTAATACAGCGAGTTTGTAACATCTGAGGGTGCACCATTACCATCTCGTGTGCAGCACACACATGGTCGGGGGTGTCAGGTATTATAGCCTGGGTTTTAAGGGATGCACACATCGTTTTGTGTGGGGAAGGGTGGGTGTATCAGCCGGCGAGGGGGAGGGGGTTATTAGGCTCTTTCTGATGGGAGTTTCTTAGGCTTGGTGGTTAATGTTTTTAGGAGGATGATTATCCTCTGGGGGAAGGGATTCTATTATTATATAATAGGATACTACTGATATTATTGAGAGCCTATTTTTGCCCTGGATGGGAAGGGGGGTGGGGTGGGGGGTAATGCTTTTGTTAGAGAGGTTGTAGTTATCCAAATTGGGGTGGGGGTATGATTCTTTAGTAGGAGCATCTCGCCACAGCCAGGCCAGCGTCACCACAGCCAGGCCAGTATTTCCACCAGCTGGGCCAACCTTACCACCAGCCAGGCCAGCATCACCACCAACCAGGCCACAACATTACCACCAGCCCAGGCCAGCATCACCACCATCCAGGCCAGAATTTTCACCAGCCAGACCAGCATAGCCACAGCAAGGCCACAACATCAGTACCAGCTAGGCCACAGCATCACCACCAGCCAAGCCAGCATCGCCACCAGCCTGGCCACAGCATCACCAACAGCCAGGACACAACATCACCACCAGACAGACCAGAATTTTCACCAGCCAGGCCAGCATTCCCACCAGCCAGACCAGCATAGCCACAGCCAGGACAGCATCACCACCAGCCAAGCCAGCATCACCACCAGTCAAGCCACAACATCATCACCAGCCAGGCAACAACATCACCACCGGCCAGGCCAGCATCACCACCAGCCAGACCACAACATTACCACCAACCAGGCCAGCATCAGCACAGCCAAGCCAGCATTTCCATCAGCCAGACCAGCATAGCCACAGCCAGGCCAGCATCACCACCAGCCAAGCCACAAATTCAATACCAGCCAGACCAGCATCACCACCAGCCAGTCCAGCATCTCACCTAAGCCAGGCCAGCGTCAACACAGCCAGGACAGCATTTCCACCAGCCAGGTCAGCATTACCACCAGCTAGGCCAACCTTACCAAAAGCAAGGCCAGTATCACCACCAGCCAGGCCTGCATTACCACCAGCCAGGCCACAACACCACCACCAACCAGGCCAGAATTTTTACCAGCCAGGCCAGCATTTCCACCAGCCAGACCAGCATAGCCACAGCAAGGCCAGCATCACCACCAGCCAGGCCAGCATCACCACCAGCAAGGCCAGCATCACCACTAGCAAGGCCAGCATCACCACCAGCCAAGCCACATCATCACCACCAGCCAGGTCAGCAATACCACCAGCCAGGCCACAACATCACCACCAGCCAGGCTACAACATCACCACCAGCCAGGCCACAGCATCACCACCAGCCAAGCCAGAATCACCACAAGCCAGGCCAACATCAACCCCACCCAGGCCACAACATCACCACCAGCCAAGCCACATCCTCACCACCAGACAAGCCAGCAATACCACCAGCCAGGCCACAACATCACCACCAGCAAGGCCACAGCATCACCACCAGCCAAGACAGAATCGCCACCAGCCAGGCCAGCATCACCAAGAGCCAGGGCACAACATCAACAACAACCAGGCCACAACATCACCACCAGCCCGGCCAACATCATCATCAGCCAGACCAGCAACACCACCAGCCATGCCAGCATTTCCACGAGCCAGACCAGCATAGCCACAGCTAGGCCAGCATCACCACCAGCCAGGCCACAACATCACCAACAGCCAGGCCACAACATCACCACCAGCCAGGCCAGAATTTACACCAGCCAGGCCAGCATTTCCACCAGCCAGGCCAGCATAGCCACAGCCAGGCCAAAATCACCACCAGCCAGGCCAGCATCACTACCAACCAGGCCAGCATCACCATCAGCCAGACCACATCATCACCACCAGCCAGGCCAGAATTACCACCAGCCAGGCCACAACATCACCACCAGCCAGGCAACAACATCACCACCAGCCAGGCCACATGATCACCACCAGCCAAGCCAGAATCGCCACCAGCCAGGCCAGCATTACCACCAGCCAGGCCACAACATCAACTCCAGCCAGGCCACAACATCACTACCAGCCAGGCCAACATCATCATCAGCCAGACCAGCATCACCACCAGGCAGGCCACAGCATCACCACCAGCCAAGCCAGAATCGCCACCAGCCAGGCCAGCATCACCACCAGCCAGGCCACAACATCACCACCAGCAAGGCCACAACATCACCACTAGCCAGGCCAGCACCACCACCAGCCAGGCCAGCACCACCACCAGCCAGGCCACAACATCACCACCAACCAGGCCAGAATTTTCACCAGCCAGGCCAGTATTTTCACCAGCCAGACCACCAGCCAGGCCAGCCTCACCACCAGCCAGGCCAGCCTCACCACCAGCCAGGCCAGAGTTTTCACCAGCCAGGCCAGCATTTCCACCTGCCAGACCAGCATAGCCACAGCCAGGCCAGCATCCCCACCAACCAGTTGGAGGTGGTCTTGTTAGTTGTCCCGCTGATGGTGGTGGGGGACTCCAGTCTGGTGTGTGTGTGGGGGGGGAGGTTACAACATACAAGATAAATGCATGTATACGATACAAGTATCACAAGACTTCCACAATGCTGGGACCCTCTGATGCCTGTACCCGGCACATGCATTTGTCTTGTCTCTAGGGGATAAGGTAAATTCTCCCGTCTGTTCTGTACATGCTATACAAGACAGCCTCCACTTTTCCCTGATTTAGGGGCTAATCCCACTTGTCATTACACAATCCAATCCAGAGCTTGTACTGGCTGCTGAAGCTCTGCCATTGGATTGTATAATAGCAGACCTTAGCCCCAAGTCTGGAGAAGCCAAGGCCATCCTGTATGACATGTGCCAGAGTGCAGAGGAGCAGCATTGTCAGTCACGTTTGTGATCTGCAGTCTGCCTCAAAAATTATTAAACTAATCCGGTCTCATTGGGGTTTGGGAGGTTTACTTCTACATTGTAATTCTGCTTTAGAGGGGCAGGCCTGACTTGCTGGATGAACCTGCTGGGCAGTGGAGGAAGATAAGGGCCAGCTGATCCAGCGCTTCACGCCAAATTGGTGTTTTTCTGCCATCACACCCAGTCAGGATTGAAGCACTTCATACAGATCTGTTCATTTTTCTGGCTTCCAATGCTCCACTTCCTGCACTCAGACTGAGGCACATAATTAGGACATCCCCTGCATGCTTGCCTCTGTGTACAGAAAGTGGCCCAGTGGAAAAACTGAACAGATTTCTTTACTGCCTGAAACCTGACTTAAAGTGGGTCTCTGATGTGGTGTTTGAGCTGCTGGGGGAGGAGCTCAACCAACATATTACAGCCTGGGGTGGTTTTCTTCAAAATGTAAGGACTTTAATTTGAAACTTTTTGATGATTTGGAGCTAAGCCCCTCCATCTGGATTGAACACTACAATGCTAGAACCTGCTCTGGCTGCTCAGGCTCTGGTATTGCATTGTGTGGTACCAGAATGGGGGTGGGGCTTAGCTCTGAGTCATGGAGAGTGGTGTTCCTCTTGTTTGGTGTGTCCAGGATTCAGACACTTCCTGTGAGCACAGCCATCATCACAGCAGGTATTTGCAGGCAGCTGGAACCTGCACTCAGGTTTTATTGTTAGCCTAATACTTGTGGACCCTTTAAAAATGAATTGTACTGTAAAAGTAAACCAACCTCACTAAATTGAATTTCAAATTCATCTTACATTTAAGGCAGTGGTTAAATTCTATATTTTCTCACTTATCTTTACACCACCGCCTTTTTAAATGAATTCCCTGCTTTTAAGAAACATTGAGTCTTTTTTCTTTTTCTAAGAAGTCTAATTCTCAGACTTTCCCTTAGGTTTTTCTTTTTATCCAATACTGTTGGGGGGGGGGGGGGGGGGAACCAAAAAACATTGATGTTTTTGACACTCCTGTCTGTCAGGATTGGGTTTGAATCCCTGCAATGTTTATCAGCTTATTTCTCCTACAGTATCACCCATGTGCACCACCAATGCTCTTACTAGCAGGGATGGCAAATATGTATATTAATTTGTGTTTGGCCTACCATGCATACACAGGTAGTATTCTGGCATTGGGGTTTTCTGGGGATTAGTCGGTAGAATTCAATTATTTAGTTCCAAACTATTATTCTATATATGTAGGATGTGTACATATAGCTAATACAGTATGTCTTCTAGCCCTTTCCCTGATGATCCCTTAATTATAACAGGAAAACAACACACTTTGAGCAGATCTCCACTTTTTGTAGTAATGTATAGAGATGGCTCGAACCTCGAACGCGAACTTCCACAAAAGTTTGGTTCGCGCAAACTTTTGCGAACCGCAATAGACTTTAATGGGGAGGCGAACTTTGAAAACCACAAACATTTATGCTAACCACAAAAGTGATGGAAAAGATGTTTCAAGGGGTCTAACACCTGGAGGGGGGCATGGCGGAGTGGGATAGACGCCAAAAGTCCCGGGGAAAAATCTGGATTTGACGCACAGCAGCGTTTTAAGGGCAGAAATCACATTGCATACTAAATTGGAGGCCTAAAGTGCTTTAAAACATCTTGCATGTGTATACATCAATCAGGTAGTGTAATTAGTGTACTGCTTCACACTGACAGACCAAACTCACTTTGTAAAGCACCGCAAACAGCTATTTGTGTAGTGACGGCCGTGGTGGACTGTTGCGCACCATGACCAGAGTGCAGGCGATAGCGGTTTTCATGCCCATATGGTCACGGGCTGAGGTAGCTCAATGACAGAACAACAGTGACTGTCCAGCTGGTCGAATTTGGTCTGTTCAAAATGAAGCAATGACCTTATTATCTTGGGTGTGCCCCCCCCCCCCCCACCCCCGAGACACTCACATAGCCGGCACTCATTGCTTCATTGTGATACAATAAGGTACACAGAAGGAGTAGATATGCCTGGCACTCAGTACTGGGGGTGGAATTAGGTCCCTGCACCTTTAAATGGTAACTCCGTCCGTTATGATTCCCTGCTTCCCTGCTCAGTGGCATGTGTGGAGGCGTGCATCAAGGCTAGCATAGGCAATTGAAGATTTGTAGTACATATAAGACAGTCCGTGCACTGCGTCCTTCAATCACATAATTTATTTCAGGTTGTTACCAGCAGGTATAAGCATCATGGTATACAGGTTCACAGCATAAAAGAAGCGGAAGGATCTGACCTGTATTCCGGATGGGTGCGGAGGTGTGACCAGGGGGTGAGAGGACGGCACAACAGCCGTTTCGCGCCGGTATGGCGCTTGCTCGCGTGCGTGTGTCCTTGGGCCTCAATGACAGAACAACAGTGACTGTCCAGCTGGTCGAATTTGGTCTGTCCAAAATGAAGCAATGACCTTATTATCTTGGGTGTGCCCCCCCCCCCACCCCCGAGACACTCACATAGCCGGCACTCATTGCTTCATTGTGATACGCAAGCCCCTTCACCGTGGCAAGGTAACGATCACGAAGGGGAATTGACACATGTACATGCCTTTTGTTTTGTTGTTGCAGCTGCAGTGCAGCCAGAAAAATTAGGCAGGCATGTACACGCACCAGAAACATTATTATAGCGGCCGCTGCTAGCAGAGATGCTGTGTGGGGAGCGACTTAGTCTTGGGGCAGGCAGTCACACGGCGTGCATGCAGAGATGCTGTGTGTGGGGACTGACTTCGGCCAGGCCTGACCGTGCTTTGCAGACCACATGGTCAGATGGACCCTTGACCCAACGCTGTGTGCCAGAGATTACACCACTTGCCTTTCAACATCATGGTACAGTTTTGGTGCAGCTGTCACACAGGTGCAGTTAACAGGTATGCTCGGAGTGGTATATTACACAGCATGCGGTCACACAGGTACTGTGAACAATTATGCAATGACTGGTATTACAAATGTGCACCTGTCACACACAGACAGGTACCGGACAGGCACAGTGACACTGCGTTCGCTCACGTAGGTAGGTGGGTGCACTGTGAACAGGTAGGTGTATGCAGTGATGGGTATTACAATGTGCACCTGTCACACACACAGGTAGTCACTGAATGTGCTGGGCCTGGCAGTGGCACAGTAGGAATTACCAAGGCTGTCTATGTAACACAAGTGTCAGTGGGACACACACACACACACAAAAAATCACAAGAACAAGATTAGCTCTCAAAAGAGCTGTTGTGGGGTGCTTTTTTAGCAATAAGAATCAGCAAGGAGCAAACTAACAAGCCTACAAGAGCCTAACTAAGCTTTTCCTATGAGAGTCTGCAGCAGCTTTCCCTTCTCTAATTAATGCAGGCACATGAGTAAGTGAAAAGCCTGACGCTGCCTGCCTTTTATAAGGGGGGGGGAGTGGCTCCAGGAGTTGAGTGTAGCCTAATTGGCTACAATGTGCCTGCTGACTGTGATGTAGAGGGTCAAAGTTGACCCTCATGATGCACTATGGGGGCGAACCGAACTTCTGGAAAAGTTTGCGGTTCTCCGCGATCGCGAACTCCGGAAGGTCGCCTGGAACCGTTCGCCGGCGAACCGTTCGGGCCATCTCTAGTGGTATATAACACTGCGTGCGCTCACGTAGGTAGGTGCACTGAACAAGTAGGTATGCAGTGATTGGTATTACAAATGTGCAGCTGTCATACACACAGGTACCGTGAACAGGTGCAGTTACTGGTGGTATATAACACTGTGTGCGCTCACGTAGGTAGGTGCACTGAACAGGTAGGTATGCAGTGTTTGGTATTACAAATGTGCAGCTGTCACACACACAGGTAGTCACTGAATGTGTTGGGCCTGGAAGTGGCACAGTAGGAATTACCAAGGGGCCAAGGGCCAGCTGCGACTGACTGACAGGGCTGTATATGCAACACAAGTGTCGGTGGGACACACACAACAACAACAAAAATAGATCACAAGAACAACATTAGCTCTCAAAAGAGCTGTTGAGGTTGAGGAGTGCTTTTTAGCAATAAGTATCAGCAAGGAGCAACCTAACAAGCCTAACACAAGCTTTCCCTATGTCTACAGCAGGTCCCTCTCCCTTCTCTAAATACTGCAGCCACACGAGTGGGTGAAAAGGCTGAAGCTGTCTGTCTTTTATAAGGGGGGAGGGGCTCCAGGAGGGAGTGTAACCTGATTGGCTACCCTGTGTCTGCTGACTGTGATGTAGAGGGTCAAAGTTGACCCTAATGATGTAGTATAGGGGGCAGGTTGAACTCGCATATAGTTTGCGGTTCACCGCGAACGCGAACCACCGAAGTTCGCGCAAATAAATTTGCGTGCGAACCGTTCGGGCCATCTCTAGTAATGTATTCTGCTTTGTGATTATCAACTCACTTCCGCTCTGTGATTATGAATAGCTATGAGCTCTGCAGAGCTCTGCCATTTGAATTCCAAATTCTGAGTAAAACTTGAGGGCTGCGGCAGGGGTGGCAGCTAACTTACCCTTGTCACTGCCTATAGCCAATGCGCTCTACGTCCTATTCCATCACATTCCATTTCTCCAATGCTTCCACCTTCAAACCCTGAAGGAGGAAGTACTGGAGTGAGGTGGAACTTGATAGTGCACGATGTGGAGCACATCGGTCATAGGCAGCAACAAGGGTAATGGCTTCCTCCCCCCGCCTACTGAGTACTGCAAGTTTTACTCAGAATTTAAACTGCAGATGCCAGTGTCATTCCCTTCTCCCCTTTACAGGTGCTACCACTACTCCTCCATGACAAGTGTGGCCAGCATAACTCCCCTCCCATTCTCAACCCTCGCAACACTGAGAAGCATACACAACATGGAGAAGAGCTTGGATCTCACGATCCAGACACTGGATGGAACCGTTGAAGATGAGGAGGGTGGAGTACAGCCGGACCAAGAAGCAGAGGCAGCCGCTAGTTGGGTCACAGTTAGAAGGGGTAGGGGAAAAAGTGGCAGGGAGGCTAGTCCTGAGTTGTCCCTCACTAATAAGTATGCTTGTTTGCGTAATATTGGGGAGGATGATTCAGGAGTAGCAATGCTGCAGCAGGATGTGCTCCTTAGCAACCAAGGGGCAGACTGCTGTAACGAGAAAGGGAATAGGAGTGCAGCTAAGGCTAGACAGGTACTGGTGGTAGGGGATTCAATTATTAGGCGCACAGATAGGGTAATCTGTCGAAGAAACCGCGAATGCCGTACAGTCTGTTGCCTCCCGGGTGCTCGGGTTCGGCATGTAGCGGAAAGAATTGACAGATTACTGGGTGGGGCTGGGGAAGACCCGGCTGTCATGGTACACATTGGCACCAATGACAAAGTTAGTGGGAGATGGAAGGTCCTCAAAAATGATTTTCAGGTACTTGGAGATAAACTTAAAGCAAGGACCTCCAAGGTGGTGTTTTCTGAAATACTGCCAGTGCCACGTGCTACATCTGAGAGACAGAGGGAGCTTAGGGAGTTAAATAAGTGGCTGAGAAATTGGTGTAGGAAGGAAGGGTTTGGGTTCCTGGAGAACTGGGCAGACTTTGCAGTCGGCTACAGGTTCTACAGCAGGGATGGGCTGCACCTTAATGGGGAGGGTGCAGCTGCATTGGGGGAGAAGATGGCTAAACGGTTGGAGGAGATTTTAAACTAGGATCTGGGGGGAGGCGGGAGGATAAAGTCTCAATACATAGACAAGATGAGGTAAAAAGACAGTGGGAACCTATCATTATGGAGGGTGGAGAGGGGGGTGGGGACAGTGTAAAGATTAAGGAGGTTGGTAAAAATT
This sequence comes from Hyperolius riggenbachi, assembly GCF_040937935.1. NCBI lineage: Eukaryota > Metazoa > Chordata > Amphibia > Anura > Hyperoliidae > Hyperolius > Hyperolius riggenbachi. Next base: position 513,651,337 of record NC_090646.1, on the reverse strand, counting down.
CAAGTAGCCAATTTCATGTAAACAAAATTGGTAAATGTGGTGGTAAAAATATAAAGTGCATGGTAACCAATGCTCGGAGCCTTGCAAATAAAATAGACGAACTAGAGTTCATTCTGAATGACAAAGGCTATGACATTGTGGGAATAACCGAGACATGGATGGATGAAAGCCATGACTGGATAGCTAATTTAAAAGGATACAATGTGTTTAGGAGGGATAGAACAGGGAAAAAAGGTGGAGGGGTTTGTCTCTTTGTTAAGAATTCTCTTACAGCTGTCCTCAACGATGAGATGGAGGAAGATTGCGAAGATGTGGAGTCTGTTTGGGTAAATATTCATGGTGGAAATAAAAGTTGCCAATTGCTTATTGGGGTATGCTACAGGCCACCTCTTATTAATGAAGCTGCAGAACTGCGATTACTACAGCAGATTGAAAAAGCTGCAGGTAAAAATGAGGTCATAATTATGGGCGACTTCAACTTTCCAGACATTGACTGGAGTATTGAGGCTACCCATTCTGGTAAAAGCAGCAGATTTCTGGCAGCACTACAGGACAATTACTTGACTCAAATGGTAACTGAACCAACTAGGGGGAATGCGTTACTGGATCTGATCATTTCTAATAGACCAGATAATGTATCAAATGTGCAGGTTCAAGAACATTTGGGAAATAGTGATCACAACATGATAACGTTTGAGCTGGTGACTGATAGGCCACGGGGCAGCGGGACCACTAAAACTATGAACTTTAGAAAAGCAAAGTTCACTCAAATTAGGCAGGCACTAAGTTTGGTGAACTGGGATAATGTACTACAAGGGGAAGACACTGAAGGGAAATGGCAAGCTTTTAAACTTATACTCAATCAATACTGTAGTATGTATATCCCATATGGAAACAAAATGTCTAGGAATAAAAAAAGGCCTCTATGGATGAATAGAAAGGTTAAAGATAAAATGAAGAGGAAAAAGAATGCCTATAAGGTCTTAAAACAGGAGGGGACAGAGGCTGCACAAAGCAATTATAAGGAGTGCAATAAAAATTGTAAAAAAGAAATTAGGCAGGCAAAGATTGAAGCTGAAAAACAAATCGCTAAGGATATCAAATCTAACCCAAAAAAGTTTTACAAGTACATTAACTCTAAAAAAAGAAAGGTTGACTGTATAGGACTCCTAAAGGATGAGGATGGGAACTCAATGGTGGATGACCAAGGTAAGGCAGAGTTATTAAATGCTTTCTTTGCTTCTGTCTTCACAAAAAAAACAGCACTGTTGCAAACTACAGAGGCGGAAGAGTCTCAATCTTCTAACTGTAATATTAAATACTTAACGCAGGAAGAAGTGAAGGCAAGACTAAATAAATTAAAAATAGACAAGGCACCTGGCCCGGATGGCATGCATCCTCGGGTCCTAAGGGAATTAAGTTCAGTTATAGATAAACCCCTTTATCTTATCTTTTGTGACTCTCTTGCAACTGGCAGAGTCCCAGTGGATTGGCGTACAGCCCACGTTTTCCCATTATTTAAGAAGGGCAAAAAATCTGATCCAGGAAATTATAGACCTGTAAGTTTAACATCAGTTGTATGCAAACTATTTGAGGGGTTACTAAGAGATACTATACATGACTTCATAGTAGAAAATAATCTTATTTCTCAGCATCAACATGGGTTTACTAAAGACAGGTCCTGTTTGACTAACATGCTCAGCTTTTATGAGGTAGTGAATGCTAATATGGATATTGGGAATGCTGTAGATGTGATATACTTGGACTTTGCAAAGGCCTTCGACACTGTTCCCCACAAAAGTCTGGTGCAAAAGTTGAGGATGCAAGGACTGGGGAAGAGTCTGTGTTCATGGATAGGGAACTGGCTAATGGACAGAAAGCAAAGAGTTGTGGTCAATGGATCATACTCAAAATGGGAGACTGTTAGCAGTGGGGTCCCACAGGGGTCTGTTCTGGGTCCAGTGCTCTTCAATTTATTTATTAATGACCTAGTAGATGCAGTAGTGAGCAATGTTGCTATTTTTGCAGATGATACAAAATTGTGCAGAATCATTAACTCTCAGGAAGATAGTGTCATATTGCAACAGGATCTGGATAGGATGGCTATATGGGCACATACATGGCAGATGAAATTCAATGTTGACAAATGTAAGGTCATGCATTTTGGACGTACTAATGGTCTAGCACCATACAAAATAAATGGGATACAGTTGGGGACATCAAACTTGGAGAAGGACTTAGGAGTACTCATTGACAACAAGTTAAATAATCGTACTCAATGCCAAGCAGCTGCAGCTAAAGCTAACAAAATTTTGGGATGCATTAAAAGGGAAATAAAAACTCGAGATGCTAGCATAATATTGCCCCTGTTTAACTCTCTAGTAAGGCCACATCTGGAATATGGAATTCAGTTCTGGGCACCACATTACAAAAAAGATATTGCAGTTTTAGAGCAGGTGCAGAGACGAGCAACAAAATTGATGCGTGGGATGGAAGGTCTCACTTATCGAGAAAGGTTAGATAAACTGGGTTTATTTAGTCTAGAGAAAAGACGCCTTAGAGGGGATCTAATTAACATGTATAAATACATCAGAGGGCAATATAATACCTTGGAGGATGAGCTTTTTGTCCCTAGGCCTTCTCAAAGGACTAGAGGACATGATCTGCGCATGGAGGAAAAACGTTTTAGCCATTTATTTAGGAAAGGGTTCTTTACAGTAAGAGTGATTAAGATGTGGAATGCATTGCCACAGGAAGTCGTTATGGCAAACTCTATACCTGCATTTAAAGGGGGCTTAGATGCTTTCCTTGAGTTGAAAGACATCCATGGCTACAATTACTAGGTAATGCCTAATGATGTTGATCCAGGGATTTTATCTGATTGCCATCTGGAGTCGGGAAGGAATTTTTCCCTTTAGGGGCTAATTGGACCATGCCTTGTAAGGGTTTTTTCGCCTTCCTCTGGATCAACAGGGATATGTGAGGGAGCAGGCTGGTGTTGTACTTTATACTGGTTGAACTCGATGGACGTATGTCTTTTTTCAACCAAAATAACTATGTAACTATGTAACCCTTCCCCCCCTCCGGTAGTATAACTTTAGCTTCCCTTTAAAACTTGCGAGCACAGTACCACTCCAGTGCATTGTTTTTCACTGTATTCTGAGAGTACAATTGCATTTCTCTGTGTGTGACAGTCCAGCCTACTGACATTCAGAGCCAAATAACCCCCCCCCCCCCCCCCAAAAAAAAAATGACAGGCAGAGGCAGGCCACCCTGCAAGGGTCGCCTGGGTCATGCTGCTGTGATTTCCTGCAGCCCTACAATAATGCCCAGTGTTCAGTGGGTAAGTACCATTACTCCCCAAATTCTGAGGACATAGTTGACTGGCTTACACAGCACACCCAATCTTTTACAGCTTCCGCTCGGAACCTTGATGCACCATCCTCCTTTTGCTTTAATTCGGACTCCCCACAACTTGATGTGTAAGAAGAGTTATTTACACATCAATCTAAGGAAATTAGTAAAGCGCAAGCATTACTGCCAGAGGATGGAGATAATAATGTTACACCTGATTTGTCTCAGTCGACACTACTCACATGAACGTAAGGTGTCATGATGATGATGATGATGATGATGCATCCGCTGCCGCTTCCTTTTGTGAGGTGTCTAATACAAGTAAGCAGTTGATGATGAAGATGTATCCATGGATGTCATGCGGGTGCCCACAAGAAGACATGAAGAAGAGGGGGACAGTTCAGATGGGGAGACAGAGAGGAGGAGACGAGTTAGAAGCAGGGGGAGCAAGGAGCTAGTGGCACTGTCAGACAGCATGTATCGGCACTTGGTGTCAGCCAGCCAACATGCCCTTCAACGCCTCTGATAACAGCGATGCAGTTTGCAACCTCTTACCAAAAGACACCGAGCTGTGGAAAGTCCAACAACCACCTAGGTACAATTGCTTTGGCACATCTCCCATCACAAATGCCTATGGGATCAACACAAGCAGCACACAAAGGCAAAGCCACCCTCCTCCTCCTGGTCCAGCTTCTTCAGCCACGTCAATCTCTGCTGTTCTTGCCACCTCTCAACCACCCTCCACTCCGCCTTTCACCTTGAGAAGTTCCTATTCATCTGCCCACAGTCTGTCAAGGAAATTTTTGAGCATAAGAAGCCAATGTCTCAGAGCCCGGCATCTGACAGCTGGCTTGTCAAAACTGTTAGCCTGCCAGCTTTTCCCATACAAGCCGGTAGAGTCTGAGGCCTTTAAAAAAATTGTTGTGATTGGGACACCGCAGTAGTAGGTACCCGGCAGAAACTTTTTCTCCAAAAAGGAAATCACCAACCTGTACCTTAAAGGGACACTTAAGTCAAACAAAAAAAATGAGTTTTACTCACCTGGGGCTTCCAATAGCCCGCTGCAGCTGTCCGGTGCCCTTGCCATCTCCCTCCGATCCTCCTGGCCCCGCCAGCAGCCACTTACTGTTTCGGTGACAGGAGCTGACAGGCTGGGGACGCGAGTGATTCTTCGCGTTCCTTGCCACAATAGCGCCATCTATGCTGCTATAGCATATATCATACACCATATAGCAGCATAGAGGGTGCTTATGTGTCTGGGAATACGAAGAATCACTTGCGTTCCCAGCCTGTCAGCTCCTGTCACCGAAACAGGAAGAGGCTGCTGGCGGGGCCAGGAGGATCGGAGGGAGACAGCGAGGGCACCGGACAGCTGCAGGGGGCTATTGGAAGCCCTAGGTGAGTAAAACTCATTTTTTTTGTTTGACTTAAGTGTCCCTTTAATGTGGAAATCCAAGTCATGGCATTTCTGGCATCTCTGTTGGGGCAAGTAGAGATGAGCGTAATGGAGTAATTACGATTTCGCGAAATTTCGCGTAATTAGTGTAATTACGTTTATGGCCGTAAGTACATAATCGTAATGAAGAAGGATTTCGCGAAATTTCGCGTAACCGTAATTTTCACGTAATTTTCGCATTGCAACTGTTATTACGAAATTAATGCGTATGGTCATGCTCCCGAAGCGGAAAAGTTGACGCATGTATCAATGTTAGGTAGCCGCCGACTTTAAGGGTTAATAGCAAAGCCCCCTTAAATGCTAAGAGCCTCAAATTTGGAGAATATATTAAGGAGATCAGGAGGAATAAGAGGAAAATTTTTTTTTTCAAAAAGACCTTATAGTTTTTGAGAAAATCAATGTTAAAGTTTCAAAGGAAAAATGTAAACATTTAAAAACCCGCCGACTTTAACGGTTAATAGCAAAGCCTGCTTAAAGTTTAGGAACACCAAATTCCCAGGGTATATTAAGGGGATCAGTGGGAATAAGAGGAAAAATTTTTTTTTCAAAAAGACCTTATAGTTTTTGAGAAAATCGATTTTTAAGTTTCAAGGGCGAAAATGTCTTTTAAATGCAGAAAATGTCAGTTTTTTTTGCACAGGTAACAATAGTGTATTATTTTCATAGATTCCCCCAAGTGGGAAGAGTTTTACTTACTTCGTTCTGAGTGTGGGAAATATTAAAAAAAAACGACGTGGGGTCCCCCCTCCCAGACCTCTTTAACCCCTTGTCCCCCATGCAGGCTGGGATAGCCAGAATGCGGAGCACCGGCCGCGTGGGGCTCCGCACCCTGACTATACCAGCCCGCATGGTCCATGGATTGGGGGGTCTCGGAAGGGGAGGGGCAGCCAAGCTTTCCCCTCCCCCTCCGAGCCCTTGTCCAATCCAAGGACAAGGGGCTCTTCTCCACCTCCGATGGGCGGTGGAGGTGGAGGCCGTGATTTCCTGGGGGGGAGGTTCATGGTGGAATCTGGGAGTCCCCTTTAAAAAGGGGTCCCCCAGATGCCCACCCCCCCTCCCAGGAGAAATGAGTATAGAGGTACTTGTACCCCTTACCCATTTCCTTTAAGAGTTAAAAGTAAATAAACACACAAACACTTAGAAAAAGTATTTTAATTGAACAAAAAACATAACCATGAAAAAAGTCTTTTAATATTTTTAATTAACCATTAATACTTACCTGTCCCTTTAAATAAATGATCCCTCGAAATAGCCTCAGAAATGTTCTATCAGTTACAATGTAACAAAGTTATTACAATGTAACAACTTTGTTACATTGTAACTACGCCGCACCCGACGCCACTCGCCGCTCAGCCGCCGCATACGCGTCCGTGCAGGACGCTAAGTCCCCGCTGGCCCCCGCTGTCCACCCCGCCCACATCTGTCACACACATGTCACCCACATGTGGGTGACATGTGGGTGACATGTGGGAGAGGCGGGGAGGGCAGCGGAGCCGGCGGGGACTTAGCGTCCTGCACGGACCCGACAGAGCTCTGAGCTATATAGCTCAGAGCTCTGAGAAGCATCTTTGTATTTGGGCTCCAAGGAGCCCCATTGGTCCTTAGGAGACCAATGGGGTTCCTTCAAATCAGAAGGAACCCCATTGGTCTGCTAAGGACCAATGGGGCTCCTTGGAGCCAAAATACAAAGATGCTTCTCAGAGCTCTGAGCTATATAGCTCAGAGCTCTGTCGGGTCCGTGCGGCGGGTGAGCGGCGGGTGACGTCGGGTGCGGCGTAGTTACAATGTAACAAAGTTGTTACATTGTAATAACTTTGTTACATTGTAACTGATAGAACATTTCCGAGGATATTGCGTGGGATCATTTATTTAAAGGGACAGGTAAGTATTAATAAAAACAGGGAACACCAAGAGCCCCAATAGTGTAATTCGTACTGGACAAGGTGGCAATAAGTTTGTATTGCTAAATACTCACAAGTCAGGGTCACCAGCAGGCAACCACTGTAAAGGCAGGTGGGGAGATTGTCCTGACCCCACTCAGGATTAAGAAGTCGCTCTCTGTAGACAGGAAGAAAGGGTAGCAACCCTCCACCAAGGGTGGACTCAAAATTGTATACAATGAACAGAGGCGCCAAAAGTATAAGATTAGATTAAATGAGCTTAAAAACCAACTTAAATGGCAAAATTGAAGGAGGAAGTGGTGGTCTTACCTCCCTCAAGCAGACACGACAACGACTGCGATTCAGACAGTCAAACACATTTATTAGGAACTCCAAAAAGAAATGCAACGCGTTTCGCAGGTTCAACCCCGCTTCAGAGGCGCTTAATTTGAATCCTTGTGCAGATTGTTTGATACTCCTCCCTATATTGCCTGATGAAGCGGGGTTGAACCTGCGAAACGCGTTGCATTTCTTTTTGGAGTTCCTAATAAAGGTGTTTGACTGTCTGAATCGCAGTCGTTGTCGTGTCTGCTTGAGGGAGGTAAGACCACCACTTCCTCCTTCAATTTTGCCATTTAAGTTGGTTTTTAAGCTCATTTAATCTAATCTTATACTTTTGGCGCCTCTGTTCATTGTATACAGGTAAGTATTAATGGTTAATTAAGAATATTAAAGGACTTTTTTCGTGGTTATGTTTTTTGTTCAATTAAAATACTTTTTCTAAGTGTTTGTGTGTTTATTTACTTTTAACTCTTAAAGGAAATGGGTAAGGGGTACAAGTACCTCTATACTCATTTCTCCTGGGAGGGGGGGTGGGCATCTGGGGGACCCCTTTTTAAAGGGGACTCCCAGACTCCCAGACTCCCAGATTCCACCATGAACCTCCCCCCCAGGAAATCGCGGCCTCCACCTCCACCGCCCATCGGAGGTGGAGAAGAGCCCCTTGTCCTTGGATTGGACAAGGGCTCGGAGGGGGAGGGGAAAGCTTGGCTGCCCCTCCCCTTCCGAGACCCCCCAATCCATGGACCATGCGGGCTGGTATAGTCAGGGTGCGGAGCCCCACGCGGCCGGTGCTCCGCATTCTGGCTATCCCAGCCTGCATGGGGGACAAGGGGTTAAAGAGGTCTGGGAGGGGGGACCCCACGTCGTTTTTTTTTAATATTTCCCACACTCAGAACGAAGTAAGTAAAACTCTTCCCACTTGGGGGAATCTATGAAAATAATACACTATTGTTACCTGTGCAAAAAAAACTGACATTTTCTGCATTTAAAAGACATTTTCGCCCTTGAAACTTAAAAATCGATTTTCTCAAAAACTATAAGGTCTTTTTGAAAAAAAAATTTTTCCTCTTATTCCCACTGATCCCCTTAATATACCCTGGGAATTTGGTGTTCCTAAACTTTAAGCAGGCTTTGCTATTAACCGTTAAAGTCGGCGGGTTTTTAAATGTTTACATTTTTCCTTTGAAACTTTAACATCGATTTTCTCAAAAACTATAAGGTCTTTTTGAAAAAAAATTTTTTCCTCTTATTCCTCCTGATCTCCTTAATATATTCTCCAAATTTGAGGCTCTTAGCATTTAAGGGGGCTTTGCTATTAACCCTTAAAGTCGGCGGCTTTTTTATATTATACGGAGCGTTACGGTTTAACGCGAAATTACGGTAGCGTTTAATGCGAAATTACGGCATGAACGAAACGCGAAATTACGCGTTGAAAATTACGCTTATGGTATTTTCAATTATGATTTTAATGGCAATTACGCTACTGTAATTTCGCATCGTAATCGCAAATTTCGCATGCGTAATTTTAGTAATGCGAAATTTCGAAAATTTCAGCTCATCTCTAGGGGCAAGGGTCCATTTGACCACTGATTCCTGGTCTGCAAAACACAATTAGGGCAGGTATATCACGTACACTGCACACTGGGTCAACCTGCTGATGGCTGCCAAGCATGGAATGCGTGGCTTTGCAGTGGAGTTGGTAACACCGCCATGACTTGCAGGCAGGCTTGCTGCCACTCTTCTCCTACTCTTCCTCCATCCTCTTCGCTATCCTCCTCGGCTGAGTCCTCTACTGCTGCTGCGGCTTTCTCTACAACAACTGCACTCTCCCCCAGCTATCCAGGGCCTATTCCACATCCCTGGTATGATGGTGTCCCACCATCTTGGAGTTGACTTGCCTTAAAGCCGAGAGTTACATGGGACCCCTGACCCTGGCTCTGACCCCGCACCAACTGGAGATTGGCAAAGTGTGACAACGGAAGCAATCTGTTGGCGGCATTGAATTTGGGCAAGTTGACACATGTACCCTGCATGGCACATGTTTTGAATCTTATTGTACAACACTTTGTGTGTAAGTACCAAGGCTTACAGGAAGTCCTCAAGCATTCCAGGAAGGTGTGTGGCCATTTCAGGTATTCCTACACGGCCATGGCGCACTTTGCAGATATTCAGCGGTGAAACAACATGCCAGTGAGGTGCTTGATTTGCGACAGCCCAACTCGCTGGAATTCAACACTCCTGATGTTTGACCACCTGCTCCAACAAGAAAAAGCCATCAATGAGTATTTGTTTGACCGGGATACTAGGACAGCCTCTGCCGTGCTGGGGATTTTGTTGCCACATTACTGGACGCTCATGCGCAATGCCTGCAGGCTCATGCAACTTTTTGAGGAGGTGACAAACCTGGTCTGGCACACCGAAGGCACCATCAGTGACCTCATCCCATAAGCTTTCTTCCTGGAGCGTGTTCTGCAAAGAGTGCTGGATCAGGCCGTAGATGAGTGTGATGAGGAAGAGTTGTGGTCGCCATCACCACCACCAGAGGTAGCCTTGTCGTTTCTTGCTGTACTTGCGACAATGCATAGAGAGGAGGAGGAGTCAAAGGAGAAAGGTGGCTTTGTGCAGGTGGAAGACTAACCGGAGCAGGTGTCCCAGGGGGCTTGTCCTCAACTTTCAGGGACCTTTCCTATTGTACGTGGTGGGGGGGAGGAGCAGGCCTTCAATGACATCAATGAGGATGAGGAACAGGAGATGTCTAGCTCGGCATCCAACCTTGTGCAATTGGGGTCTTTCATGCTGTTCTGCCTGCTGAGAGACCCTCGTATAAAAATGCTCAAGGACAAGGACCTGTAATGGGTGGCAACGCTTCTAGAGCACAAAGTGGCAGAAACGTTACCAAATCGCCAGAAGTCGGAGAAAAGGATGCATCATTTCCAAAACAGCCAGCAAACTATGCTGTACAATGCGTTTAAGGGTGATGTCACAGCAGGTTGGGAGTCTAACAGGGAAGAGGTGCAAATAATTAGAGATGTAGCGAACGGTTTGCCGGCGAACGGTTCCAGGCGAACTTTGGGGGTTCGCGTTCGCCTGCACCAGGCGAACTTTTGCAGAAGTTCGATTCGCCCCATAGACTTTAATAGCCGCCGAGTTTAATGGTTAATAGCAAAGTCCCCTTACATAGTAGAAACACTAAAATTGTTGGGAATGTTAAGTGGAATAGTGGGAACAAGAGGAAACATTTTTTTTTTCAAAAAGACCTTATACTTTTTGAGAAAATCAATTTTAAAGATTCAAAGTAAAATGAGCCGATTCATAAAAAAAGAACCGATTCATTAAAAAGAACCGGATGATTCAAGAACTGTTAGTATAGCAGAGAATGCGTCCTGAGCAGGACGTGAAGCTGCCGGCTCGCTGCTGACTCTCCCCACCTGCCTGCACCTGTCACCCTCACCTAGCCTGGCACCCAGCGCACCCATGGGTGCCAGGCTAGGTGAGAGTGACAGGTGAGGAGGTGGGGAGAGACAGCAGGAGCCGGCAGCTATGCGTCCAAAAGGAGGCATTCTCTGCTATGTGGGAGGCGTCGGAGATCTTCAATCAACTTAATTGAAGATCGCAACATAAGAGGATACAGTTCGTTGGATCGTTTACCGTGGATATTGGCGTGGGAAAACTATTTTAAAGGTACAGGTAAGTATTTATGGTTAATTTAGAATAATAAAATACTTTTCTCGTGGTTCTGTTTTTATTTCATTTAACCCTTTGTGGAAATGGGTAAAGGGTACTTTGTACCCCTATACTCATTTAATCTGGGAGGGGGGTGGACATCTGGGGTCCCCTTCTTAAAGGGGACTCCCAGATGCCACCATGAACCCCCCCCCCAGGGAGTCGTCGCCCCCACCTCCTCCTGGGGCACTGGAGGTGGGGAAGAGCCCCTTGTCCATGGATTGGACAAGGGCTCCGGGGGGTTGGGAGGGGAAGGCTTGGCTGCCCCTCCCCCCCGGAGCCCCCCATACCATGGACCATGCGGGCTGGTATAGCTCAGGGTGCGAAGCCCCAGTCGGCCGGGGCTCCGCATTCTGGCTATCCCAGCCTGCATGGGGACAAGGGGTTACAGAGGCTCGGGAGGGGGGACCCCACGTCATTTTTGTTTTCATTTATTTCCCACACTCAGCACATAAAAATTATATATATATATATATATATATATATATATATATATATATATATATATATATATATATATATATATATATATATATATACATATACATATATATATATATACATATATATACATATACATATATATATATATATATTATTTTTTTTTTTTTTTAACCAGTTCGGCCTATCTGGACGAGCTTCCTCGTCCAGATAGGCACTGGTGCTGCCGCCGGCTCGTGCGCGCGATCGGGCGCGCCCCCGCGCGCGCTCCCGCTGCCCGCCGCTAGCCCCCCGATCAGTGAATGGGAATATAATTCCCATTCACCGATCTAACTTCCCCGCAGAAATACCGACGCTTTCTCTCCAGAGAGCGCGGTATTTCTGCCCCCAGGAAACAACTCCTCAGCATTTTAGTTCCTAGATGCGAGCTGGTTTGCATCTAGGACTTTTTTCACTGTGGCCATCTTGTGGCCAAATAGTAAACTGCACCCACATACATTTTTGATTAAAAAAAAACATTATTTTACATTTAAAATTAGCAGTTTCCCTCCCACACCAAAAATTACCCACATACACTTTTTTTATTTAAAAAAAAAAAAAAACAATTAAAAAAACAAACAAAAACAACATAAATAGTTACCCAAGGGTCTGAACTTTTTAAATATGCATGTCAAGAGAATATGTTATTATATTATTTAAAATTATAAGCTTATAAATAGTGATGGACGCAAATTGAAAAAATGCACTTTTATTTCTAAATGAAATATCGGCACCATAAATTGTGATAGGGACATCGTTTAAATGGTATAATAACCGGGACAGATGGGCAAATAAAATACATGCGTTTTAATTACGGTAGCGTATATTAATTTCAAACTATAATGGCCAAAAACTGAGAAATAATGAATTTCTTCCGTTTTTTTCTTATTCTTCCTGTTAAAATGCATTTACAGTAAAGTGGCTCTTAGCAAAATGTATCACCCACAGAAAGCCTAATTGGTGGCGGAAAAAACAAGCTATAGATCAATTCATTGTGATAAGTAGCAATAAAGTTATAGGCGAATGAATGGGAGGTGAACGTTGCTCGGATGCATGAGATTTTCGGACCGCGGCGCTGAACCGGTTATAGGACTTACGAGGCCACAAGTATGAAAAAAGTTAAATACCATTTCATAATCCAGATCCATGGAGGACGCCATCTGCGCCCCCCGTTCATTCCGCCATGGCACCCGCAGTAATACCGGCCCTGGTCGGGTCCCGACCCCTCCAAACGGGTCAGGTTCTCATTCCCCCCTCAATATGGCCGCCACAAATTGCCGCGGCTGTGCAGTCCGCAAAGATGCGATTGCGGCTGCGCAGCTCTAGGTCCTCCTCCCGATGCGTCTGATGTATGCACACATATTGATGACGCGGCAGGAGGAGGCCCTAGAGCTGCGCAGGTGCAATCACGTCTGTGCGGACTGCGCAGCCGCGGCAATCTGTGGAGGCCATATTGAGTGGGGAATGAGAACCCGACCTGTTCGGAGGGGTCGGGAGTCGGGACCAGACCGGGGCCGGTATTACTGCGGGAGCCATGGGGGAATGAACCGGAGGGCGCGGATGGCGTCCTCCATGGATCTGGATTATGAAAAGGTATTTAGCTTTTTTCACATTTGTGGCCTCGGAAGTCCTTTAAATATTGTTTCCTGCTATCTTTTTAACATATTCTGCAAATTTGGTGTTGCTAGGATGTAAGGGGCCTTTGCTATTAACTGCTAAAGTCGGCGGGTGATGATAACCAACCAAAATTATAGGGGTGCAAAAGTGCTGAATTCTGCCATAGGCTTCCACTAGGCTCCCTATTTCACTTTCAAAAATCTCAAATCTTTTCAAAGGGCAATTGCTCAGCAGTGGCAAATTTTCTAGCATTGTAGGAACTGTTAGGGGGATCATAACTGGTGAGTTTCGGGCCCCTAGGCCGAAGAGGTCATAGCCTAGGGTCACAAAAACCTGTTTATTTGGGCAATTTCAATGGTAGTGATGCTGACGTACATAAATCGCAGCCATGGCCGTTAGCAACGTCTGAATTTCACGAAATGTCTCATGCAGGTAGAAGACATATTGTTAGACTTGGATTCCAAAGATGGGGTCCCTACATCTCTGCAAACCAGAGTTACAGGGGTGCAAAATTAGTAAAATCCCCCATAGGCTTTCATTGGTTCCCTATTTCACTTTCCAAAATCTCACACCTTTTCAAAGGGCAATTGCTCAGCAGTGGCACATTTTCTAGCATTGTAAAAACTGTTAGGGGGATCATAACTGGTGAGTTTCGGGCCCCTAGATCAAAGAGGTCATAGCCTAGGGTCACAAAAACCTGTTTATTTGGGCAATTTCAATGGTGGCGAGTCTGACGTACATAAATCGCAGCAATGGCCGTTAGCAACGTCTGAATTTCACGAAATGTCTCATGCAGGTAGAAGACATATTGTTAGACTTGGATTCCAAAGATGGGGTCCCTACATCTCTGCAAACCAGAGTTACAGGGGTCCAAATTTGGTAAAATCCCCCATAGGCTTTCATTGGGCCTCCTATTTACAGTTCCAAAATCTCACACCTTTTCAAAGGGCAATTGCTCAGCAGTGGCACATTTTCTAGCATTGTAGGAACTGTTAGGGGGATCAAAACTGGTGAGTTTCGGGCCCCTAGGCCGAAGAGGTCATAGCCTAGGGTCACAAAAACCTGTTTATTTGGCCAATTTTAATGGTAGTGATGCTGACGTACATAAATCGCAGCCATGGCCGTTAGCAACGTCTGAATTTCACGAAATGTCTCATGCAGGTAGAAGACATATTGTTAGACTTGGATTCCAAAGATGGGGTCCCTACATCTCTGAAAACCAGAGTTACAGGGGTCCAAAATTGGTAAAATCCCCCATAGGCTTTCATTGGTTTTCAAACAGGCTTTCATGCTTTTCAAACAGGTTTTTGTGACCCTAGGCTGTGACCTCTTCGGCCTAGGGGCACGAAACTCACCAGTCATGTTCCCCCTAAGGGTCCCTACAATGCTAGAAAATTTGCCACTGCTGAGCAATTGCCCTTTGAAAAGATGTGAGATTTTGGAAAGTGAAATAGGGAGCCAATGAAAGCCTATGGGGGATTTTACCAATTTTGGACCCCTGTAACTCTGGTTTGCAGAGATGTAGGGACCCTATCTTTGGAATCCAAGTCTAACAATATGTCTTCTACCTGCATGAGACATTTCGTGAAATTCAGACGTTGCTAACGGCCATGGCTGCGATTTATGTACGTCAGCATCACTACCATTGAAATTGGCCAAATAAACAGGTTTTTGTGACCCTAGGCTATGACCTCTTCGGCCTAGGGGCCCGAAACTCACCAGTTATGATCCCCCTAACCGTTCCTACAATGCTAGAAAATTTGGTACTGCTGAGCCATTGCCCTTTGAAAAGATGTGAGATTTTGGAACTGTAAATAGGAGGCCCAATGAAAGCCTATGGGGGATTTTACTACTTTTGCACCCCTGTAACTCTGGTTTGCAGAGATGTAGGGACCCCATCTTTGGAATCCAAGTCTAACAATATGTCTTCTACCTGCATGAGACATTTCGTGAAATTCAGACGTTGCTAACGGCCATGGCTGCGATTTATGTACGCCAGGATCTCCTCCATTGAAATTGCCCAAATAAACAGGTTTTTGTGACCCTAGGCTATGACCTCTTCGGCCTAGGGGCCCGAAACTCACCAGTTATGATCCCCCTAACAGTTTCTACAATGCTAGAAAATTTTCCCCTGCTGAGCAATTGCCCTTTAAAAAGGTGTGAGATTTTGGAAAGTGAAATAGGGAGCCAATGAAAGCCTATGGGGGATTTTACTACTTTTGCACCCCTGTAACTCTGGTTTGCAGAGATGTAGGGACCCCATCTTTGGAATCCAAATCTAACAATATGTCTTCTACCTGCATGAGACATTTCGTGAAATTCAGACATTGCTAACGGCCATGGCTGCGATTTATGTACGTCAGAATCACTACCATTGAAATTGCCCAAATAAACAGGTTTTTGTGACCCTAGGATATGACCTCTTCGGCCTAGGGGCCCGAAACTCACCAGTTATGATCCCCCTAACAGTTCCTACAGTGCTAGAAAATTTGCCACTGCTGAGCAATTGCCCTATGAAAAGATTTGAGATTTTTGAAAGTGAAATAGGGAGCCTAATGGAAGCCTATGGCAGAATTTAGTACTTTTGTACCCCTATAATTCTGGTTGGTTATCATCATCACCCGCCGACTTTAGCAGTTAATAGCAAAGGCCCCTTACATCCTAGCAACACCAAATTTGCAGGATATGTTAAAAAGATAGCGGGAAACAATATTTAAAGGACTTCCGAGGCCACAAATGTGAAAAAAGTTAAATACCTTTTCATAATCCAGATCCATGGAGGACGCCATCCGCGCCCTCCCGTTCATTCCCCCATGGCTCCCGCAGTAATACCGGCCCCGGTCGGGTCCCGACTCCCAACCCCTGCGAACAGGTCGGGTTCTCATTCCCTCCTCAATATGGCCGCCACAGATTGCCGCGGCTGAGCAGTCCGCACAGACGTGATTGCACCTGCGCAGCTCTAGGGCCTCCTCCTGCCGCGTCATCAATATGCGTGCATACATCAGACGCATCGGGAGGAGGACCTAGAGCTGCGCAGCCGCAATCGCATCTTTGTGGACTGCGCAGCCGCTGCAATCTGTGGCAGCCATATTGAGTTGGGAATGAGAACCCGACCCGTTTGGAGGGGTCGGGACCCGACTGGGGCCGGTATTACTGCGGGTGCCATGGCGGAAAGAACGGGGGGCGCAGATGGCGTCCGCCATGGATCTGGATTATGAAATGGTATTTAACTTTTTTCATACTTGTGGCCTCGTTAAGTCCTTTAAAAAAAAAAAAAATAATATATATATATATATATATATATATATATATATATATATGTGTATATATATATATATATATATATGTGTATGTATATATATATATATATATATATATATATATATATATGTGTATGTATATATATATATATATATATATATATATTTATATTTATTATTTGTATGTGCTGAGTGTGGGAAATAAATGAAAAAAAAAATGACGTGGGGCCCCCCCTCCCGTGCCTCTGTAACCCCTTGTCCCCCATGCAGGCTGGGATAGTCAGAATGCGGAGCCCCGGCCGACTGGGGCTTCACACCCTGAGCTATACCAGTCCGCATGGTCCATGGTATGGGGGGCTCCGGGGGGGGGGGGGAGGGGCAGCCAAGCCTTCCCCTTCCCCCCCTGAGCCCTTGTCCAATCCATGGACAAGGGGCTCTTCCCCACCTCCGGTGCCCCAGGAGGAGGTGGGGGCGACGACTCCCTGGGGGGGGGGGGGTTCATGGTGGCATCTGGGAGTCCCCTTTAAGAAGGGGACCCCAGATGCCCACCCTCTCCCAGGAGAAATGAGTATAGAGGTACAAAGTACCCCTTACCCATTTCCACAAAGGGTTAAAGGAAATAAAAACACAACCACGAAAAAAGTCCTTTAATTTTCTTAATTAACCAGAAATACTTACCTGTACCTTTAAAAAAAATTCCCACGGCAATATCCTCGGTAAATGATCCAACGAACTGTATCCTCTTATGTTGCGATCTTCTATTAAGTTGATTGAAGATCTCGGAAGCCCCCCACCCACATAGCAGAGAATGCATCCAAAAGTCCTTTTGGACGCATAGCTGCTAGCTCCCGCTGTCTCTCCCCACCTGCCTGCCTGCACCTGTCAACCCCCACCTAGGCTGGGGGTTGACAGGTGCAGGCAGGTGGGGAGAGACAGCAGCGGGAGCCAGCAGCGTCACGTCCTTCTGAGGACGCATTCTCTGCTATACTAACGGCTCCTGAATGAGCCGGATCTTTTTAATGAATCGGTTTGTAACGATTGCGGAATCGTCTCCGTGGTCAGCGCACCAGACGTGCGCTGACGCGGCGGATTTTCTCAACAAGCGTATAATTGAGGACACCCAGGCTAGGTGCTATGCACCTGCAGAGGGAAATTCCTGTCGGCAGGTGGAGCTGTGGAGTGCAGAGGAACAGCTCCTCTGCCCTACCACACACGCCAGACAGGAATTGTACGAAGGGAAGAAACGCAATCGCAAGAGAAGCGATTGAGAGTGAGCACAGTGACAGATTGTGTGTGTGTGCATAAAACTAGTCGCCAACCCGCGACTGTGCACACACCACAGCAGATAAGAAGCAGGAACGCGATCGCGAGAGGTGCGATCGCAATACGTGACACAAGGCTACAGCAAGGCGGAGCACGAGAGTAGCAAAGGCACAGCAAATCATACAATGAGGAGATATGGAAAATAACAAACGCTAGCTAACCGCGAACACCGCACTCATTCGCAACAGTGCACGCGGTTATGCGCGGTCTCCACGTGATAAGCACAATAGAGACAAGCACGCCTAACTAACCATCGACAGACAAACATGGAACAGAGGACGCGAACGCTTGCTTAACGGTTATCTCACCGAGCCTCCAGCAAGTGTCCGTAGCAGACAAGACAGACACACGAAAACAGGGACAAGCGAGAGACAGGATCCACAGCACCAGCGAGAAGCGAGTGAGATCCAGGTACAGAGTAGCAGAACAGAAGGATCCACAGCACTAGCGAAAAGTGGCCAGCGCGATCCCAGGAGACAGAACAGAAGGATCCACAGCGCCAGCGAAAAGTGGCTAGCGCGATCCCAGGAGACAGAACAGAAGGATCCACAGTGCTAGCGAAAAGTGGCTAGCGCGATCCCAGGAGACAGAACAGAAGGATCCACAGCGCTAGCGAAAAGTGGCTAGCGCGATCCCAGGAGACAGAACAGAAGAGATAGCTGGCAGCAACCGCTGCACCAGCTATACTACAAGAACAGAGATCAGAACCATTTCCTGTCGACCACCGCTGGGACAGGACAACAGCAACAGAACAAACAAACAGATAAACAATCTTAACTGCACTTAAGGGATCTGCTTAGCACAGTTTCCAGGAATAACTCTAAGCTGAACTTCAAACCAAGAGCATGGCTGACACTCTCTAGGAGTGTGTACTACAAACCCTGAAGGAATGACCAGCAAAGGACTGTGGGTAATCCCAACCTTTATACTGCCAGTCATCACAGGAGGCAGGTAGGGGATTTGCATAACGAATGTATGCAATTCCTCAGCAGCAAGCTGCAGAACTGACAAAAGATCTC
The DNA here is from genome assembly GCF_040937935.1 of Hyperolius riggenbachi. Taxonomy (NCBI): domain Eukaryota; kingdom Metazoa; phylum Chordata; class Amphibia; order Anura; family Hyperoliidae; genus Hyperolius; species Hyperolius riggenbachi. Next base: position 513,632,883 of record NC_090646.1, on the reverse strand, counting down.
TCTTAAAGAGACCTGCAGAATGCAGACGTGAACAGTGGTCAAAACGCTGCCGAGCAGATTCTCACACGGTTCTTTTTTTATGAATCGACTCTTTTTTTTTTTTACTTTAAAATCGATTTTCTCAAAAACTATAAGGTCTTTTTTAAAAAAAAAAATGTTTTCCTCTTGTTCCCACTGTTTTTCTTAACATTCCCAGTAATGTTGGTGTTGCTAGCTTTTAAAGGGGCTTTGCAATTAACCATTAAAGTCGGTGGGGGTATATTTTCCCACGGTCAGAAGGAGAATTTACATTGAAACTTTAAAATTGATTTTCTCAAAAACTATAAGGTCTTTTTGAAAAAAAAAATTCCTCTTATTCCCACTGTTCTCCTTAACATTTTCTGCAAGTTTGGTGTTTCTAGCTTTTAAAGCGGCTTTGCTATTAACTGCTAAGCTGCGGGCGCTTAATTTTCCCACGGTCAGAAGGACTTTAAAATCCTTCCCAGACTACTCTACGCCTTCCGTGTGCTACCAATAAACATCCCTATCCCGGCCCTCAAACGCCTGCAGTCTTCCATACTTTCATTTATTTGGGGCAAAACCAGACCAAGGGTCCAGAGGAGCACTTTAATTCGTCTAAAAGTTGACGGTGGTTTGGGTGTTCCGAATATTATCGCTTACTACCGAGCTGCACAGATCTCACAACTTGCTATGTGGCATGAATTAACGCACCCTCCGCTGTGGGTAACAATGGAGCAATCCATATGCTCCCCCATCTCCATTGGGAACTTGCTCTGGTTACCCCCTGTTCGGCGAAGAAATATTAAAAATCCAATCATTGCACACTCTCTCAAAATCTGGGATACAGTTAAATTTAAAGGCAACCTAATCTCTCCGCACCTCCCACTCACCTCCTTCTTAGGTCACCCAGATTTTACACCTGGACTGGAGAACCCAGCAGCCTTTCGCTGGTGGCTCTCAAGAAACCTCACTATTCTATACGATTTAGTCACTGACTCAGCAGTTAAACCCTTTGCATGTCTTAAAGAGAAACACCAACTGCCCATAAAAGAATATTTCCGCTACCTCCAAAGCTCACATTTTCTTTCCCAGGTTGCCAAGGGGCATGGCTCCCTCTTGACTCGCACATGCTTCGAACACGTGTGCGCCTCCGACCCGGGATCCCCGGGCCTGATCTCTCTGCTGTATAGGTGCATTGTGTCCCCCCCTGGTCTTCCCAAGCCCTCATATATAACAAAATGGGAACTCGATCTCAACACCACCTACGAAAAAGAGGACCTCTCTGACATCTGGTCTCTCACCCCACAATGCTCCATTAGTGCCTCCCTCGTGGAGACCCAATATAAAGTACTCCTAAGGTGGTATCTCACTCCAGACCGCATTTCAAAATTTGATACTACAAACAATGGCCTATGCTTTCGCGGTTGTGGACAGGGGGGGACCCTCTCTCACGTGTGGTGGTACTGCCCGAGGGTCCGGAGGTTCTGGATCAGAATATACCAGGTCATTTATTCCACAATCCAAGTTCAAGTCCCCAGGGTTCCGGAGATAGCACTCCTGGGATTTCGCCCACCGGGCATATCTAACCCCCAATATAAATTGCTCTCACACATATGCTTAGCAGGAAAGAGAGTCATCGCAGGCGCGTGGAGGTCCCCTACCCTGTCCATATCCAAATTTAGAACTAATTTGAGCAGCGCCCTCTGCTTTGATAAAATGAAAGCTATACTTGATGACTCCCTTCCACGTTTTGAAAAAACTTGGCTCCCATACGTTAACCAATACCATCCAAGCTTACCCCAATCGCTAACTACAGTTTAATCTCCTGCCTAAAAACCTTAGGGCATCCATTACAATTAGTGCATTAATAAATTCCTTTCTTACACATGCAAGCAAGCATTTGAACCAAACACGGTTCTTTTTTTATGAATCGACTCTTTTTTTTTTTACTTTAAAATCGATTTTCTCAAAAACTATAAGGTCTTTTTGAAAAAAAATTTTTTCCTCTTGTTCCCACTGTTTTTCTTAACATTCCCAGTAATGTTGGTGTTGCTAGCTTTTAAAGGGGCTTTGCAATTAACCATTAAAGTCGGCGGGGGTATATTTTCCCACGGTCAGAAAGAGAATTTACATTGAAACTTTAAAATAGATTTTCTCAAAAACTATAAGGTCTTTTTGAAAAAAAAAAATTCCTCTTATTCCCACTGTTCTCCTTAACATTTTCTGCAAGTTTGGTGTTTCTAGCTTTTAAAGCGGCTTTGCTATTAACTGCTAAGCTGCGGGCGCTTAATTTTCCCACGGTCAGAAGGACTTTAAAATTGATTTTCTCAAAAACTATAAGGTATTTTTGAAAAAAAATTTCCCCTCTTGTAGTCACTGAAAGATCTCAGGTGTTAGACACCTTGAAACATCTTTTCCATCACTTTTGTGGCCAGCATAATTTTTTCTATTTTTCAAAGTTCGCCTCCCCATTGAAGTCTATTGCGGTTCGCGAACTTTTCTGCGAACTGAACCTTCCGCGGAAGTTCGCGAACCGAAAAACGGTGGTTCGCGACATCTTTACAAATAATACCCCTCCTCCCATAGCCATGCAAGCAAGGACAGGACACTTTACTGATGTGTTGGTGACGGCGGGCATGCGGACCTTTTGTAGTCCAACGCATCACCACAGCCATTCGGGATCCACCCTCAGAGAATGACTCAACCGACAGGTAGTGGACTGCCTGGCCTTAACTGCGGATATCGACTCTCTGAAGAGTGATGAATCCTTGGACTACTGGGTGTGCAGGCTTGAACTGTTGCCTGAGCTGTCAGAATTTGCCATCGAACTTCTGGCTTGCCCCGCCTCAAGCATCCTGTCAGAGAGGACCTTCAGTGCAGCAGGAGAGATTGTCACTGACAAGAGAAGTCGTGTAGGTCAATAAAGTGTTGATTACCTGACCTTTATTGAGATAAATGAGGAATGGATCTTGTGACTGAGTCCACACACAGCTTTCTTTCCTCTCTGCACACTGCATGACTTGCGTGACTTCTCTGCCACCACCAACTAGGGTCCAATTCTCAATGTTTTTGAACATTTTCTCCAGGTAAATCCTGAATTTTACAGCAGTGGCTGCTACAATACCTAATTCTTCAGATTTGTGTACATGCCTAATTTTTCTGGCCTATGGTGATGCACTGTGGCTGCAACAACAACAAAAAAAGGCAGGTACATGTTCGTGATCGTTACCTTGTCGTGGTGAAGGGGCTTGCGTATCACAATAAACTATATGAGTGTGTTGGTGGGCGGCACACCCAGGATGATAAGGTCGTTGCTTAATTGTGGACAAACCAAATTCATTCGGCTGGATATGTTTTGGCAAAAACAATTATTTTCAGGTGATCAATAAAGCCTACTAGGCCAACACTGGGCTCACACTGCAGGATTAGTGTTTTTTAGGTCACTTTACTGTCATTGAACTACCTCAGCCCGACCATAGGGGCTGGAAAACAGCCATCGCCTGCACTCCTGCGAACGTGTGCACGAGCACACCGACCATTACACTAATTTGCTATCGAGAGGACTAACATTTCTGTCCTGAGAGTGTCAACTATTGAGAACTCTTTGCGGTTGTTTGCGGTGCGTTAAATGGTGAATTTGGTCTGTTAGAGTTTGGTTTGTCAGTGTGAAGTGGGGCTAACCCTTACACTACCTAATGGGCATGTACCCACTCCGGACATTTTAAAGCAGCACTTAATTCCACAAATGTTGGAATGTACTGTGATTTCTGCCCTTTAGAGATTAAAACACGACTCTGCGTCAACTACGTAATTTTTGGTGGGACTTTTGCTATGGATCCCCATCCGGCATGCCACTGTTCAGGTGTTAGGCCCCTTGAAACAACATTTCCATCAATTTTGTGGCCAGAAAAAGTCCCAGTAGGTTTTAAAATTTGCCTGTCCATTGAAGTCCATATCGATTTGCGCAGTTCGCCCATTCGCAAACTTTTACGGAAGTTCGACCTCGAAGATCGCAAACCCAAAATGTAATGTTCGGGCCATCTCTAGGGGATATTTGAAATGAGCTAAGGTAATTTTTTTCTAATTCAATTGTGCCAATGATCTTTTGAAAATTATCTACTCCCTTCACTAAAAAAGTGTTAGTATTCAAAATCCTTCTACACAATAAAATGTAAAGTGTTCTGCAACATCATTTTCAATAGAGGGTATGCAAATCACATTCCTTCACAATCTCTCTGGGAATCAAGCAAAAAACAAAAAAGTTTTGCTATTCGGCTATCACAAGCAGTTTCCAAAATTAGAAAACCGCTCGAGCCTAAAAGCTTTGCAAGGATTCGTATGAGTGGAACGATTTTAATCATTACTTTTTTTATTTGAATCATGCAATTCACAGTTTTCAAGTTCACAAACAGAAATGACTTTCAAGCTATTACTGTGTTGTGAAATGCCCACACTTTTATGTTTTAATAAGAAAATATATTTATAGAATTTATTCCTAATGATTAAATACTGCTGTTGAATAAGATGGCAAACAGTAAAAGAAAACAGTTTAATCACTTATAATAATGGCAATAAAATGTTATTAAAATTTTAGAGGCTATGGCAATGTTTATACAAAGATCTTCAATTCAAAATGTATTGCTATAAGACAGCATTGCTAATGTAGTTTATAAAGCTGCAATATTGTCAGCTTACAGTGTTATTGTGCCTTTTAACCCCCTTGCCGTTCCAATTATTGCGGCAAGGGGGCAGCGCAGCATTTTTTTTAAAATGTATTTATTTTTAAATCATGTAGCTAGCCTAGCGCTAGCTACATGATAGCCGCTGAGCAGCGGCATCCCCCCACCCACTCGCGATCTGCGCAAGCAGGAAATCCCGTTCAGAACCATGGCGACGGGGCGGGATGACGTCACCAACGTCATGGACGTCGGGACGTCAGAGGGAGTCCCGATCCACCCCTCAGCGCTGCCTGGCACTGATTGGCCAGGCTGCGCAAGGGGTCTGGGGCGCGACGGGTAGCAAAGTGCTAGCTGCGTGCAATAAAAAAAACAATTGTGAAAATCGGCCTGAGCAATCCTCCTGCGCAGGTTACCCCGAGCTCAGCTCGGGATAACCGCCAAGGAGGTTAAAGGACCACTATTTCGAAAAAATTGTAAAATGTAAAATACACATGTACAGATACGTTACTTATATGAAGTAAAGATTAAAATGCACTAAAGGGTCTGGGTGTGACTCTCCTCGAACGGTCTCTTTCTCTAGTTCCTCTCTCTTCTTCCTCCTACTTTCTTTTCCTCTGTTTCTTATATACGTATTTTCTTTCCTACATACTCTTGGATGCACTTACTTAGCCAGATGTTGGTTCTGCTGTGCTCTTTCTGGAGACTATGCGATGGCTTTTGCAGTTTTATCTATGCTTTTTGTATTAATAGACCATGCTCATATAGGTACTGTCTCTCTCTCTTAGTTTATTATTATCTGCCTGTGTTTGCTGAATTTGGGGGGCTCGGGTCTGTGATCCCAAATGGGCCCTGAGCTCTCCAAAGTCTCTTCCGAACCTTATGATCACAGTTAATCCAGGAATGGGTCTTTTGATCCCTGTTCTACCGGATATCTGACTCTCCTGTTATAGGGAGCACTCCTTCACTGACTCTTGGCACACCGCCATACTGAGGTGTAGTGCTGGATTAAGTTATATTATCACTGTGTACTTAATCGGTTACACTTTCTTACTTATGTAGTATACTGCAATTCACTGTCATAAATATTCTCTGAAAAATAAAAGAATCTTTAAAATGCACTAGAAATTACTTTTCTCCTATGTAGCTTTCACTTATAGTAAGCAGTAAAAATCTGATTTGGACTAGTCCATCTCCTCATGGGGAATTCTCAGTATGTCTTTTAGGGATGAGGGAGGAAACCAGAGTGCCTAGAAGAAATTTACATAGACATGGGGAGACATACAAACTCCTTGTAAATAATGTCCTGGCTGGGATTGGAGCCAGGGACCCAGCACTGACAGGAGAGATACACTATGCCACTGTGCTGCCCAACGCAGTCTACAATTATTGGGATTATATAATAAGAAAGAGTTAATGTGAGAAAACGCAGAAAAGCCGCCGCAAGTACTCAGAGTAAGGCGGCTGATTCCGCGTTTAACATGGCAGCTTGCGCGTAGGGACCTGCATTCACTGGCCTGACGGAACGCAGAGAAACAGGGCGGCGGATTCCCTGTTTGCCCAGAAAACAGGGCGGCGGATTCCGCGTCCGACGCGGCGGTTTGCACACATAGGCCTACCTCTGTCAGTACTGCTGAATGCGGAGAAAACGCTGCACGCTCGGACAGCGGTGCGGCGGATTCCGCATCCAAAACAGCTGAGGCATTACAACACATGTCTGGTGTGGCTGGGACTGATAGTCCACACTGGTTCAGAAGGACGCGTGCGCGCGCGTGGAGAGGCAGAGCATTTATGACAGCCAGAGGGGTGTCAGCTGACCAGGCTGGTCAGCTGACAATTCTTTCAGTTCTCATTGGTCCAGCACTTAGGGGAGGTGCAGGAGAGCGCTGGTGTATATATACTGGGTGCTGGACATTCCTCTGGTGTCTGGCGTTGCGATCACTACGTGGTAGCACTCAGACCCTGTCAGTATCTGTGTTACATTAGACCAGTTTCCAAGGTGTTGATGACCAAGGAACTCACACCTTAGTCTAGGAATTGATTATTTGTTATGACCTTCTGCTTTCCTGACCATTCCTCTGATCTCTGATTTTGTACCTTTGTCATTCTGATACTCTGTTGCTGAACTCGGCTAGTCTCAAGATTCTGCATCTGTCTCCTGTGTCTGTACTTTATCTGTCCGTGTGTTAACGACCTGGCCTGCCCGACCTCGAGAACTATCTCTCCTGTTGAGAGATAGTTCACAGATCTGTCAGTGACACTCCCTCATTGGTGTCACTCATGTTCTGTCCTTCCCACTCTCTGCCTGACTCCTCCCTGCGGAGAGTTCAGACCAACGGAAGGAACTTGCTGCAGAGCAATACTCCTTATTGCTCTAGCACCTGATATCCAGGTGCGGTCCTCAAAGTATTACTATTGCACCAAAACACTCTCATCACTCAGGTGTCCAGAGGTTAGAGATATATCTGATTATCGGTGATACTGCAGATCATCAATAATCGGGTATATATCTGCATTCTCGGTGATACTGCAGATCACCGTTAATCAGATCCTCTTTGTGTTACACCGATCGTTACAGTTAAGAGTAATATGCAAAAACTCAAAGCTAACAATTAGATTTCACCTTTGAATCTGAGCTGTAGTAAAATATTCTACCATGGTAGTTATCGGTTAAAGCAAAAAGTTTAAGAAATGATCCTTACCATTTATTGACTAACTCAATATACACCTCAGATGCTTGTTCTTTTTGATATCAGTTAAATGGTATCACCCTTTAAATTAGGCTCTGTTCCCACTTGTTGCCGGCCAACATGCGGCCAGCGGGAGCAGACAGTGTAGTGGTCCATTCTCTGCTCTAGTGGGAACAGAGCCTTACTCTGTCTGTACAATCAAACAAATACGTGACTAGCTGCTAAACTTATATACTTTGGCCATTGACCATGGTTTTGTTAAATAAAGATGGGAATTTCCTGAGAAGATGCCATTAAAAATACATGAAAGGTCAACTCCACCCATGTCAGGTATTTGTGTTCTGGCTGTGGCTAGTACAATTAAATTACCTGTCAGCTTCTGTTATATGTTTTTGGAATGACAGTGAATATCTTCCCAGCACTGGTTTAATTTCAACCCTTTACAACAAATGTCATTTGTGTTAAACCTGGAACACTTGTAGGGAATTCTCCAAGCAGATTTTTGGTTTCTTCAGCAACCATGGAAAACTAAAATATCACTGTCAAGTTCAAGTCTGCATGTTTTTCTTTTCCCTGCAAGAAAATAAATGAACTGTGTAATTACAGCTACTGTGTATATTCTCATAACGTCTTTTTCTTTGATTGTAATGGAATCCCACATAAGGTGCACATGAGGTGCAGTAACTGCACTGTATGAAATGCTGACCTTTAAGTCACTTTCATTTTTAGATCAGCTGTTTTGTTTGTAGGAAATGAAAGATCCTACAGAACAGAGCTGCCATGCTGCACCCACTGGCTTGCGGTTTCAGTGCAGCGGGTCAAAGGTACTTCATTCATCTCCAGTATGTATGTGGGTTGTTGGCTGTTTGACATTTTTGAATCAGTTGTGTCCTCTGTGTCCTGTGCGCAAGTCACCCCAGTCGCTGCAGTGTATGTGTTAACTTGCTTGTTGATTTTCTTTGTGACCCCCAAGTGGGAATTTCCCATGATCTGAGTAGCTTTCTTTGTTTTCCAGCAGTTAAACAGAAGGTCATGCACAAAAATTCCTCTGGCCCCAGACAAGGGGAAACACCAACAAACTTACTTTGAATATAAATGTCATAAGACTGACGTCCAGCTTTGCAGACCTGTTAATGAGATACTCTGTACAGTGATGTAGTTTAAGCACTTTTTTTTGTTTTGTAAAGGCTTTTCTTTATTGCATTTTCAAGGTCATAAACATTTATCAAAAATAAATGACATAGGGATGGTTGCACAAAATCATGATACATTTACCATGTTTATGCCTCCAACGCAAGACACGTTGCACATATAGTGCAACTCTTATTATGTATGTCGCGTCTATAATTCACACTGCATATACATAATTTTATTTACGATATGTGTGCAATGAAAATTACATTGGTGGCCTAAACACCAGTAAAATTGTAGTGCGCGACCTGCACATAGCAATTTTTTGTCTTGATTGTGTGAATCAAGCCCATATAAAGAAAAGTCAACAATTGGACACTTGCATAGGATATCATTACCACAGCTACCTTTAGGTTTTGATTACTACCTGTACATTAGGTACTGTGTTTGCTGTAACGTTTCATTTGAAGACCAACATTATCATATGTGGGCCCATATGTAATTACCGGTAACTTTTTCTCTTAACCACTTGAGGACCGCGGTGTTAAACCCCCTAGTGACCAGGACATTTTGTGAAACAATCCCTACGACATTTTTTGCTAAAATGGCCACTGCAGCTTTAAGGCCTAGCTGCATGGCCGCACAACTCAGCGCACAAGTGATCCCCCTCCTTTTCATTGGGAGAGCTCTGTTGGTGGGGTCTGATCGCTCCTCCAATGTTTGGGTTTTTTTGTACATTTTTTTTATTATTTTTTAATAAAAATGCTTATTTATTTTTATTTTTTTACAACCCTTACTCCCTTCCCAGTTCTGCTAATCACTGCGATCGGCTGTGATAGGCTTCAGCCTATCACTGTCGATCGCTTCTTTGTCCCCCAGGGGGACAGCTGTGTCACAAGGTTGTCCCCAGTACAGCGCTGCCTTAGATTACAGCACTTTACATGTATAGTAGACGGTGGTTTCGCTGTCTAACAGTCTCCGAGCGACGATCGCCGCTGGGAGACTGAAGGCGGAGCGGAGCTCCACCTTCCAAGCAGGGATCTGCTGCTAGCCCCCATCTCCTGCTAGCCCCATAGAAGGCCGTTCACGCCAATCACGTGGAGCGGTCCTGGGGCTGCCGCCGCGTCTATGCCAATCGGCGTGGCGCGGTCGGCAAGCAGTCAAGGTGTTATTTTCTGACCTGACTTCACCTACTTTATGATACTTTTTCAATTACAAAGTGCTGAAAAGTTATTTTAAAGAGAAATTGAAACATCTCCTCAGGAAAAAAACCTCAGGACTCAGGAGAACAAGTTAATTGCATTTGGGCCATGATGCTTAACAAGGAGACACCATATTCAGAACAAGTGGGGTGCAAAAAGAAAGGGAAACTAGAATAGAGAAACTGACAAGGTAACAAAGTATCCGCCCCCACGCTGAGCCCAATGAATGGGCGGAATACTACATCACTTCCGCACGCGCGCTGCCCCGCCCACTCCAAGATTCTACCTCTAAGTCATTGGACAGGAAGCATTTTAGAAACTGGTGTGGCGCCCGCTCGTCGCAGAGGTGCTACACCAGTATATTCAACTGATTTGGTAAGTTTCTATATCTATATTTATATCCCTCTCTTGCCACGTTTCTCACCTTACTATTTAACATGGAGGGTCACATCTACTATGGGTATGAGCTACACTATGATTAATTTGCTGGTGAGCATGGATGGCCTTGATTATGTGTGTATATATGTGTTTGTAATTTATACAGATATTTTATCTTTTCTTTTTTATATATTTGTACTGTATGTGTATATATAGTATATATATACATATGTATATCCGGCTTGGGGACCCTACAACATAGATATCACCTCGGTGTATATGCATATGTATATGGGCATACGTGAGTGTGTATAAAAGGGTGTATATATTTATATACATATGTATTTAGATTGTCGGATATAGTTGTAAGATATATATGCAAGTGCATGTATTCATATGCTGAAGCACCTAACTTGCTGAAAGCTATAATCTGATACATAAACTAAATATATGTGTGCTACAATCAGTTTTATAATATGGAGGTGATGCTGTATACACACTTGTTTATTGTATGGATTCTTTACGGATTTTTATGTTTTTATTCTGTTTTTACACTATGATTATTACGGTTATAACATATGGATATGTTTGTTTTTTGTTTTTACATTTCAGTTGCTCCTATCTGTATATGCTTTTTTGCCTGAGGAAGCAGGCTTGGGACCCATGAAACGCATTGCAAACTGTGTGTGTTGTTTGTTGGAGTACAAATTAAATTTAATGCTAACCATACAAATTGGTTGTGATGATTGTTGGGCAGGTAAGCACACCATTACCACCCACATTTTGTTTGGTTTTAAATTGATGCTATTTTTTATTTTATTGGCGCATCTGTACTCTCTACTAAAGTATCAAGTGGAATGAGGAAATGGGGAGAAGGGGTGCACACCTAGACCAGTGACCCAGCTATTTTCAGCTTTCTGAGTTTATCCAGAGTGTTAGGTAGGTCCATGCCAAGGGATAGTATCAATCAGGCCAGGCCGCAACTATACTGTAATAATGTTCAGTTTAACAGGAAATTCTTTCTACTCTAGCCAGCTCATCCATATCAGTGCTGGGTGGAAATTACGCATTAGCGTAATTACCCATCGTAATTCACTACAAATGCACCGTAAGCGTTACGTGTAAGGTTACTGTCTTACGCGTAATTAAGAATATTAAAGGACTTTTTTCGTGGTTATGTTTTTTGTTCAATTAAAATACTTTTTCTATGTGTTTGTGTGTTTATTTACTTTTAACTCTTAAAGGAAATGGGTAAGGGGTACAAGTACCTCTATACTCATTTCTCCTGGGAGGGGGGGGTGGGCATCTGGGGGACTCCCAGATGCCACCATGAACCCCCCCCCCCAGGAAATCGCGGCCTCCACCTCCACCGCCCATCGGAGGTGGAGAAGAGCCCCTTGTCCTTGGATTGGACAAGGGCTCGGAGGGGGAGGGGAAAGCTTGGCTGCCCCTCCCCTTCCGAGACCCCCCAATCCATGGACCATGCGGGCTGGTATAGTCAGGGTGCGGAGCCCCACGCGGCCGGTGCTCCGCATTCTGGCTATCCCAGTCTGCATGGGGGACAAGGGGTTAAAGAGGTCTGGGAGGGGGGACCACACGTCGCTTTTTTTTAATATTTCCCACACTCAGAACGAAGTAAGTAAAACTCTTCCCACTTGGGGGAATCTATGAAAATAAAACACTATTGTTACCTGTGCAAAAAAAACTGACATTTTCCGCATTTAAAAGACATTTTTGCTCTTGAAACTTAAAAATCGATTTTCTCAAAAACTATAAGGTCTTTTTGAAAAAAAAATTTTTCCTCTTATTCCCACTGATCCCCTTAATATACCCTGTGAATTTGGTGTTCCTAAATTTTAAGCAGGCTTTGCTATTAACCGTTAAAGTCGGCAGATTTTTAAATGTATATATTTTTCCTTTGAAACTTTAACATCGATTTTCTCAAAAACTTTAAGGTCTTTTTGAAAAAATTTTTTTCCTCTTATTCCTTCTGATCTCCTTAATATATTCTCCAAATTTGAGGCTCTTAGCACTTAAGGGGGCTTTGCTATTAACCCTTAAAGTCGGCGGCTACCTAACATTGATCCATGCGTCAACTTTTCCGCTTGGCAGCATGACCTTACGCATTAATTGCTAGTAGGATTTTACGCGTAAGCCAATAACGTAACAACCCGAATTACGGTATTCTTACGCGTAATTGCGTAAGGGCTATGCGTAATTACAGACATGTACCGAAATTGAATGTCTACGCCGTTAGCGTAATTCCGTAATGCGTGATAGCGTAAAATTACGCGTAATGATCCGTAAGCGTAGCTTTTTCCATTACGCCCAGCACTGATCCATATCCTAAGCAATTTCTCTTGTCTGTCATGCAACAGCATTGCTGGTCGTGCCAACTCTTGGTTGTAAGTTGATTTCAGAATAGAATTCTGTCATTATAGTCATGCAGTTTGGCTTTTCCAATTCTGAACTATAATGCTTTTGGTGGTGTTACGTCCCACGCCGTATTCCAACGATCAGTCATTTCCCGCCGCCGGATATTCGTCTAGCAAGACAAATAGTGCTCGCTCTCGCGCGCGTCATCGGGGAATTACTGCGCAAGCGCAGTACGAAGTTTTCTTGCACTGCGCCTTCGCAGTAAGCTCCCATTGACGCACACGAAAGCGAGCACACGCACAGCTGCAGTTGGATGAGATGCCGCGTTAGACCGGCACCGGCGGCGGGGAACGGCGGATTGATGGACGACGGCGTGGGACATTACAGCTGCAGGGGGCCGGTAGAAGCCCCAGGTGCCTCTTTTTATTTCAAACCTCCCTCAGAGAACCTCTTTAAAGGGGAATTATGCTCCAGGGTCTTGCACACTACATGCGATTCCGATTTATAATTTTGACGCGATTTTGGATGCGATTCCGCATGTTAATCCGCTATTTGCAATTTTTAATCGGTACTGCATGCTGCATTTTTTGTGTGTTTTTTCTGCTTGTTTTGATAGCATCCAGGGAAAATCGGAATCGCAAATTGGAATCTCAAATCAGATTTGCAGTGTGCAGAGGGTCAGGGCTGGGCCGAGGCAGAGGCAAGAAAGGCTTCTGCCTCAGGGCGCAGTGTAGAAGGGGCGCACAACCCACTCAGCTATCATTCCCTTATTGTGTTTGAAGCAGAGAGAAATAAGAAAAGGGGATACGTAGCAGTGCTTTCAAGCCAGATAACTAGTGATTAAGGTGTGTGTGTGTGGGGGGGGGGGGGGACGACACCCTGGGGTGTGACAGCTGGGGTGGGAGGGATGAAGGGGCGCACTTTGGTGTCTCCGCCTTGGGTGCTGGAGAACCTTGTCCCGGCCCTCCAGGGGGCCTTCAACTGTGCAAGAGTTCTAGCACTTTTTATAAGATCAGTCTTAGGGCTGGAGCACACCAACAGCATTTCTGAGCACTTTTAAAAATGAAAGCACTTTGAAAAGTGCATGGCTAATGTATTTGAATGGGATGGATCACAGCAGGGCGCAAACATGGGTCCTGCAGCATTTCTGCTGATTTCTGAGGCGATTCAGCCTCAATGTTAAGTATAGGAAAGTGGAAAATCGCTCTGAAAAGCGCTAGAACAGAGCGATTTTCCAAGCGTTTTTGTTACAGAAGCTGCTCAGTTACAACTCTACTGTAACAAAACATAAAAAAGCTACCACAAAACGCTCCAAAAATGGCTAGGCATGCTTAGAAAAGTGCTAGACACATGCATAGAATCGCCTATAAAAATCACTTCAAAAAGAGCTGTGCGTTTGCGATTACGCTAGCGCTTTTTGATGTGCACTGGCTCTTATAGACACAGCAGCCAAGGCAGTATGATGCCTGGAGACCAATAGGGGAACATGCAAGCATGTGTACGCTTCCCTATTCATTTCATTGGATCCAGGCATGTGTAGAGTGCTGAGGCAGGATGCAATCTCATCCTGCCTGTGATCACAGCTGCGGTGGCCATAGTAGTTCAGGCTTACTATACTTTCCTAACCCAGCAACCCATCTAGAGTTACCATAAAACACCTACAGCTCTGCATTCCTAAACAGCAGTAGAACACTGTTGAAGAGGAGGACATGGAATTCACATGTTATCTATGCTCTTGTACAAAGGGCACTGGAGCAGGAGTACTATTTGGATTCTTCACAGAAGATCTCTTTAATATGTTTTTGTTTGCTTAGTTAAAACAACCATGTGCACTTTAAATTACATAGTCAGACCTGTGAAACCAGAATGTAATCTCTCATCTTTATCTTTACTATGTGATTGATGCGACCTAAGTATAGAGGCAAACAGCTGAAAAATCTATACCATTCCAATTCAACCATGCAACCATACTTGTCCATGCGACAATGCTGTAATTACTTCAGGATTTCCCATACCTCATCGAATTAGTGGTAAAAAATCTTAAAACATGTTTAGAAATTTTAATTTGTCTTTTTTTTCCACCAAAGGAGAGCCTTAATATTCATCACAAATGACTGCAACCTATTACAATATGTTTAAGATTTGTATTTATTCCATTCCGTTTTGCTGACTAGAGTGATTTTTTGGTGGATCCTTTAAATATAATATGTGACAGGGATGCATACTATGGTCTACAGGATCTTCTCAAAAAATTAGCATATTGTGATAAAGTTCATTATTTTCTGCAATCTACTGATAAACATTAGACTTTCATATATTTTAGATTCAAATACACACAACTGAAGTAGTTCAAGCCTTTTATTGTTTTAAGATTGATGATTTTGGCCTACAGCTCATGAAAACCCAACATTCCTATCTCAAAAAATTAGCATATTTCATCCGACCAATAAAAGAAAAGTGTTTTTAAAAAAGCTTTATGGAGATGAAGATTTCATTTTTCAGCACGACCTGGCACCTGCTCACAGTGCCAAAACCACTGGTAAATGGTTTACTTACCATGGTATTACTGTGCTCAATTGGCCTGCCAACTCTCCTGACCTGAACCCCATAGAGAATCTGTGGGATATTGTGAAGAGAAAGTTGAGAGAAGCAAGACCCAACACTCTGGATGAGCTTAATGCTGCTATCGAACCATCCTGGGCCTCCATAACACCTGAGCAGTGCCACAGGCTGATTGCCTCCATGCCACGCCGCATTGAAGCAGTCATTTCTGCAAAAGGATTCCCGACCAAGTATTGAGTGCAAAACTGAACATAATTATTTGAAGGTTGACTTTTTTTGTTTTAAAAACACTTTTCTTTTATTTATCGGATGAAATATGCTAATTTTTTGAGATAGGAATTTTGGGTTTTCATGAGCTGTATGCCAAAATCATCAATTTTAAAACAATTAAAGGCTTGAACTACTTCAGTTGTGTGTATTTGAATCTAAAATATATGAAAGTCTAATGTTTATCAGTACATTACAGAAAATAATGAACTTTATCACAGTATGCTAATTTTTTGAGAAGATCCTGTAAATGCATTATTGCACCATTAGATCCAATGCAACCATATGGGCCATCGATTTGCTGCCAGCAGCAGAAATTGGCCGCAAATCGATCGATCAGACGATCGATCGTGCATCGATTTGCGGTCGATCGATGTAATAATTACCAAAGTGTGTGTACTCTTTAGTTTTTGGTCGTATTAAAAATCCCTAAACTGCATTCTTTCTACACCATACAACCTCTTTAGTGTCATTATTAGAAAGTCCCACAGAATTCTGTTCAAAGAATTGCACTAAAAATGAATAAATATTTACACAAGTCTTGTAGGTATGCTATGCCAGCCATTTAGCAATAAGTCAGCATACCCCTCCCAAATAATAGTTTCAGCCTCAAACAGTTATGTGTAAAGCTGTGTACAGATCACAAGGACGCATTCCAAGATGACTTGCAGCCATCAATCAAATCACTGGAATCCACCATCGTTTCATGCATGATATTTAACAAGCATGATAAGCTCAGGGGACTATTTGCAAAAGTCAGAATTGTAATGGCTTCTCAGTTATGTTGCACTTTGACCCCTTTTTGTGAAATACGGTAGCTCTTGCTTCTTACGTTTGTAAAAGCCTATCACAAAAAAGCTGTGATGTTGAAGTGCAGTCTAAAGAAATGGTGCTAAAGAGTATATTGAGGCTAGGAACACACATAGCAGAAACGCTAGTGTTTGGGGAAGATGGTCAAGGTTAGCAGTGGGGGGGAGGGGGGGGCTAAGGTTGGGCATCGGTAGGAGGAGGGTTTAGTGCGAGAATAGCCTAGGTTTAGCTTTAGTAAAATATCGGTATTTAAAACTAGGCTTGCTCATACCGAGTAGCTACGAGTACGTAGCTGCTTGGAATCGAAATTTAATTTGGCCAGTGCTGACCGTTGGGAGGGAGGAGTTACCTTACCGATGCCGCCACCTGGATCTGGTGCGCTCCACTTGCGTTCCACATCACGCTCCACATCACTCCCATGCCTCCTCCTTCCGGGTTAAAGGAGGAAGCGTGGCACTGACGTGGAACACGACATGGAGTGCAAGTGGAGTGCTTGGGATTTCGGCGTCATCGCTGGTAAGTTAACCCCCCCTCTCCTGCAGAAATTTTTTACATTTCGATTCCTAGTAGCCACGTACTCGTAGCTACTCAGTATGTGCAAGCCTATTTAAAACTGATATTTTACAATCTTTTTTTACACTATAATAGTAGAATATCAGTACATTTACTGATATTTTACTATTGGGTTTCCTGGGTGCCCACATTTCCAGGCACCCTTTTTTGATGTCATATGCGTTTTTAAAAGGCATCAGTTTTCATCATGCGTCAGTTTTTATCAAACCCTCCCCAAACGTGCGTCCATTTTTAATGCCAGTGTGAACTGGGCCTTTTTCTCTTGCCTCCCTCCCCTTCTTACCCTCATATTCCATTCCTTCATTCCCATTCTTTTTCCTAATACCCATACTTCATTCCTTGAATCCACTATTGTAAGATGAGCCCAGTCTGTCCTCACTCTTTGTGCCCCTTGCGGTGATCAGAGAGGTATCCATTGGTGCAGAGCCCCCACAGAAGCTGTGTTGAGTATTTCAGCATTTATGTTGAATATAGTAAATGAATAAGGTAGAGTTGCTCCCCATCAGGAAGTGACATCACTGGTCACGACTCACAAGAATTTGCATGAGAGGTACTGGTTTTATAACATATTTAAGAGACTCGCTGTACAGCACAGAATTCCTGTATACTCTGCATCTGTTAGTAGCAGCTATCGCCTCTACCTCCACTGTGTATAGCAGCAGACTCTGTAATAACCACTAATATACTGTGCATATCCAGGGTGCCATTGTTAAAATAAGCCCCCCTAGGGTAGGGCTCCATCACAATTTTGATATGGGGCTCTATGCAGGCCCGGATTTACCTCACAGGAGCCTATAGGCACAGATGTCCTGGCACCTTAGACTTCGCCCTCCATGCACCTACAAATCCCCACCAAACTGCACCCCAAGTGTGCTGTCTGTCCCAGATGTCACCTCTCCCTTACTTCCCTTGCACGTTATAGGTAGCTACAGGTGTCCCCTTAGTAAGTACTCTCAATATTAAGTAGCTAAAGGTTCCCCGAAGTATTAGCTAGAGTAATCTCAATATTATGTAGCTAAAGGTGCCCCTGACTGAAGGGAGATCTCGTCAGTAGAATGCTGCGAGCAGGGTGAGAAACCTCTCATTACAATTTTCATCAGGACTCTGCATAGGGAAAGAGGGAGGGAGGTGCTCGGGGAGGAGAGTGAGCCGCCCTTCCATCATCAGGCGCCTGTAGGCACATGCCTACCGTGCTTTATGGTAAATACGGCCCTGGCTCCATGATTTGTGGCAGTATGTCTTCAGGATCTTGTTCACTGCAAGTGATTCCTGGCATTTGTGATCTAGCAATATTTCAGGACAATGTAAAATGCATTGTTCTCAATGATGCCAGTTTACGGGTTTTACAGGTTTGAACAATCCTGCTGCATTTTGGAAGCACTTACTAATGATGTGATCCTTACAGGATTCAGTGGAAATGATTTGGATCTCCTGTGAAAGTTAGAAAACGCTACGAAGTACTTGCAAGTATCTATTAAAAAGTGCCTCCCAGTGTCCGGCAATGCCTGCTAAAAGGTCCAGTCAGTGCCAGCATTTTGTTTGCTAATGGTGTGTTGCAGCTAATAGAGTATATGTTTCGGTATGATCAGAGTGATTAAGGTAAGGGCTACAATTGATGCTGGCAGGGAACCCCCTGGAAATCTCATATTTGCAGAGCAGTGGAGTTCTTAACAATAGCAAGAGAGGACAAGAAACTGCTTTACTGCAAACAGCACAAGAGGCTGGCCATGACAGAGTTATTTAGCTAGTGGCTCCCTATAAACTGCTTGTCAGTGACAAAATCACACGTCTACCATAGTCCTCAGAGCAGTGAGTGCAGACTATCCTCCCTGTGGAATGATCATATAGGTACCTAGGCTGAAAAAAGACACACTTCCAGCATGTTCACATTCACTTTTCAGTTCCAGTGGCCACGATCCAAATACATGGCATTTGCATTAATTCCCTGGATCTAAGACCTATGATGAGTATCATTTCTTTAATTAAATAAATTGTGGATATCACTGGACATATGAACTTGTCTGGTACCTTTTTAAATGTAGCCAGTGATTTTGCTGTTTACCACCTCCTGCAGCAGAGCATTCCATCACACCACTCTAACCACACAGCTCCCAACTCTCCTTCTGTTGGAGGGACAGTCCTTCTTTGAAATCCCTGTCCCTCTTTCCTCATTTGTCCCTATTTCAGGACTTTGTCCCTCTTTATATGTAAATATATTTCTCTACTAAAAAATGAGTTTAATTGACTCTAAACTTTATTCCCATCCTTTAAATTGATATACTACTAATTGTAAAATGTTAATATGAAGGAAAATGAACCAGGATACAAAGGACCAGTGTGGTCTGAATTATAAAACAACATATTTTTCATATGAAATCTTTATAGTATGCGTGATTAGGGGTGTGGTGGGGGTGTGGCAGGGGCGTGGCTTAAGTGTCCCTCTTTCTCATCTCAAAAAGCTGGGAGGTATGTAACCATAAAGTTTATTAGTGTCAAATTTTCTTACCTCCATATGCAGCTCATGCCGAGTCCATCTAAACAGGCAACCACAACCAATGTGTAGTAGGTGTTGCATATAAAACACAAGTTATGCCAAATTACTGCCTGCACACACCCCATAATGTCTTGTGTTGGGTTCCACAGTGTCTCAATGCAGCCCTAACTCCAATACACATACAGATAATTCTGCTGTTGAAACAAAGCTAGATTCCCTGGCATTCAATTTATAATGAGTTCTCTGCACCAGCACACAAAGCCCTGAACACTAGCTTCCATGCATGTCAGGTGATTGAGTGAGGCTACTGGGACTACCTGTACCTAACACCACAGGACACCTGAAAAACATGAAAGTGTCTTTTTGCAGTTGGTGCACAACCATTCAGCGCTCTCTGAAGAAGAGATAACTTGACAAGGTTGTTCGCTGGAAATAGTTTGGAGGGAGTAACTAGGCTTTGAAGGCCAACATGATTTCCGAATTAAACTCACACAGTCACACTTCATTATATGTCAATGTTTGAGCAGAAAATAAAAATAAACACAGAATGTGTAACCTTCTTATCATAAAGCCAATATTATTTTTACAAAACTACGCTGAAGAAATCCCCAGCTTTACCTTTCAAAGGTGCTGGTGTTAGTAACCTTGTTTCTCCATATTTAGCCAATTTACAAAAGATATCAGCATCTTGGTTGACAAGGCAGTTGTTTCACGTGGCTTCAATGAGCTACCAACATCTGATTCTTATAAATGAGGCTTCTGCTTCATAACTAAACTTCCTATCTGCAGTCTGTTCAAAGGGCACTGTAGTTTGTTCTTTGCCCTTGTAGAGGGGTACCTGCTCTTTGCTGATCCTCGTCTTCTTCATCCTGAAATACTTTCATGTTACTCTGAACTGCGATTCTGTTCCATTTTAATCCGTTCCATTCCAAAGTGTTGGATGCTGTTTCTGATTCCAGACCAGTTTACTTTAACTTTTGGACAGAGTTGTAAGAGTTTGAACCTTTTTAGGCTAACTGTACCCTCACTGTAGTGTGTTCTCCTCTCTTGCTCTAATATCAGCCTATGTTGTAACTGATAAAGGAAGTGAGGAGCAGCAATAACAACTCAACAGAAGCTATTTCTCTCCCAACTCTACAAAACAAGAATTCTTTCCTGTTGCTGTCCCTGTTGGTGAGCTATATCCACTTTTATGCTGAAAATTTCCCCATAAGTGGTACAACCTTGTTATGGTGTCTGTATACTATCCAAGATTAAACTGGAAGCTTTGTTTGGAGATGAGCTCTGATGTTGTTGCTAGTTCTGATCCTATGCTGCCCTGCATGTTTGTATTAACCCCTTCCAATCCTCTTTTCAGATCACCTACTGTATGTCCCCCCCACACTTAATTTTACATTCCCTGTGTGGAGGGGACCTGGGTGATCTGCCTGTGCTGAGAGGTGGGGACCTGGTGGATTCTCTACCTCCTCTCACTATAAAGGAGGTGACCCATTTATTAGTGGAAGGGGCGGTGCAGGCATCAGGTCGTATACTGTAGCTCTGCCCTGCAATTCATGCACGCCAAAGAGGATCAAATTGTCGGACTTGGGAATGCAGGGGCAGACTTCAGGGCTTACACACAGTATGTCCATAGGGAAAGAGGGTCAGCGGGGTACACCTGTAGAACAGACAGAGTAAGTCAGAGGTGCACTGGTAAGCCGTGTGCATCGGGACTCACAGTGGCAGACTAACATGGAACCCAGATCCCTGGAGCCACCGAGATTGGGGGCCAGGCATCCTTGGGCACTGGAGTCTTGTTGGCAGTGGTGGCTGGTCTAGGCTGCTAGTATCCACTCCTAGGATCTACAGACGAGGGCTGGGATGCTAGGTACTGCTGACCTTCATTCACATGATCTTGGACACTCCACAATCTGCGTCTCTACCTAGTTACTCTGCCTACAAGGGATCTAGGACCTCAAATCCATCTGCTACCACTTTCCAGGGAGCCAGGCCACCACTGCTCCATCACAAAGCCCAGGACACCATTTCATTGGACCTGACAGCCTTTACCGCAGCTTACTTACTCCGAACTGAACCAGATCCACAGCAGCAAGGCCCCAATCCCCCATCATGCCGGTCAGAACACCACCATGCCAGACCCACACTGGCCAGCAGCATAGCTCCCTTTCCTTGGACTTTGCAGGGGGCAAAGTCCAAGGAAAGGGAGCTATGCTGCTGGCCAGTGTGATGGAGCGGAGGTGGTCTGTCTCCCCTGGGGTCAGAGTCAAAGGATGGGGGCAGTATTCCTGTGGATGCAGGACAGAGCCAGTGGACTGCAGTGTTGGCCTGTGGGTCTGGCATGGTGGTGTCCTGACCAGCATGATGGGGGATTGGGGCCTTGCTGCTGTGGATCTGGTTCAGGTCGGAGTTAGTAAGCTGCGGTGAAGGCTGTCAGGTCCAATGGAATGGTGTCCTGGGCTTTGTGATGGAGCAGTGGTGGCCTGGCTCCCTGGAAAGTGGTAGCAGATGGATTTGAGGTCCTAGATCCCTTGTAGCCAGAGTAACTAGGCAGAGACGCAGATTGTGGAGTGTCCAAGATCATGTGAATGAAGGTCAGCCGTTTAGCCCACGTGGTGCGTCAGCTGTTTTGGAGTGCTGAAGCCAATGTGCCCACTGGCTGCGCATCGGTATACAGGAAGGGTTGAGCAGGGATGACCCAGATAAGTGGGTAGAGAAACTAGGGGGGAAGGATAGAAAATTGAGAAGGGGCCAGAGCCCTGTGGCCATGGCTGCCATCTACAGTGTAATCTTGGTGATTATAACCCGATGCGTGTCAGCATTTGACATACAGTGGTTATATGGCAGCAAGAAACCACCTCATCTGAGTACAGCTGCCGAAGCACTCAGACGTGACTCCATGTGGTGGTCAACTCTCCACTGCCCGTGCCAAGCACTGGCAAGCACCCGGCTGATGCAAGGGAGCAGTTTATAAGTCATGACTTCACCGGCTGCACATGCCTGTATGAAACAAACTGACTTTCTTTTTATTAACAGTATTTTTTTATTTTTTTTTACAATAAATAAACATACCTACAAAAACAAGACATGAACTAACCCACCCCCAGCCAGTCCAAAGGCATTCAGTTAGTCGTAAACCTTTGCAAAAAAAAACAAAAAACCACAGGCACAGTGTCATTAGTGTGATCCAGGCATACACAGATGGGAGATTAGTACTAAACCACTTGCAAATTATTTATTTACAAGCATAAAAGGGCAGCAAGTACACCATCAAAGCTTTATGAGTGGTGACTGACTAAAAGACCATCAGTTATACCTAGCAGTAACAGATACACAGACAGTGTAATAGGCTGGTCTAGACCCTGGGACAGTATGTGTCACATGTTTTCAGTACGAGCTCAGGCGGCCTCACTCCCAGAACATATATAAGGTACCTACAGCAGTATTACATTTATAGCATACATGAAATCTATTGGGGTCCAATTTGTTTAGTCTAACCAGGGTCAAATAGATTCAATGCAAAAAAGTTTGATACGTTTGTCCTGAGTAGAGATCGTTGTTTTGAGGAAATGTTCCAAAATATCATCCCAGCATTCCCTATCTAGCGAACAGTGGCGCAGCAATAGGGGATGCAGAGGTAGTGACTGCACCAGGGCCCCTGGACCAGAGGGGCCCAGTAGAGGCCCTCCATCAACAACTTTAATAGCTCTTTATTGGTAAGCTGGCAATGATCACTTCTACCGTATATGTGCTTTGATTAGTTGTAACCATTAATAGACTGCCCTCCTCCCCTGCCTACACCTCTCTGACACTGAAGTTGTCTTTGGTGCTCCATATCAATTGTTATGTATAAAGTCCATGAGGGCGGGGGCCCCATGTAAAACTTGCACTAGGGCCCAGAGCTCCTAAGCTACCCTACTGCTAGCACAGGAACATCTGACTGCCATTTAGATAGACCTGACTGTGATTCATATTGAGCTGTGCCAGTTGGTAACACAGGTGAAATACCGAAAAGCTGTTTAAGTGATTAATTGCAAATGTAATACTGTACAATATTGTATGCCCATTATTGAACAGACAAAAAAGGACTCAAATAGAGAAAACTTTGCACAAAGTAAAGAACAATAAACAGTAACACAGTGTCTATGCTTCAGCCCAGTCAATATGGAAACAGAATCGCTATAAAGAGAACCCGAGGTGGGTTTGAAGAATATTATCTGCATACAGAGGCTGGATCTGCCTATACAGCCCAGCCTCTGTTGCTATCCCAAACCCCCCTAAGGTCCCCCTGCACTCTGCAATCCCTCATAAATCACAGCCACGCTGCTGACAAACAGCTTGTCAGAGCTGGCTGTGTTTATCTCTATAGTGTCAGTCTGCTGCTCTCCCCGCCTCCTGCAGAACTCCAGTCCCCGCCTGCATCCCTTCCCTCCCTGCTGATTGGAGGGAAGGGACGGGGGCAGGGACCAGAGCTCTGCAGGAGGCGGGGGAGCAGCTGAGACTGACACTACAGATGTAAACACAGCCTCACAGCACGGCTGTGATTTATGAGGGATTGCAGAGTGCAGGGGGACCTTAGTAGGGTTTGGGATAACAACAGAGGCTGGGCTGTATAGGCAGATCCAGCCTCTGTATGCAGATAACATTCTTTAAACACACCTCGGGTTCTCTATAAGCTTCAAACCTTTTCTCTCTACTTCTTAGAGCTTTTATACAGTGACACCGTTGGATAGCACATAGTTTGGAGCTGCCTGTGTTGAAATACTGGGTATGTGTTGCAGAGAAACACACAGGGGACTCTTCATCACATGCAAATGTATCCTAGGTGCAGCCACAGGCACGAGGTGGCCTCCCCTCCACAGCCCGCCTTTAGTTGGTGACAGTCAGTCTGCTTTCCCTGTAGCCTAGTTTGACATTTGCAGATCAGCTGTGTGCGCTCCCTCCACCTCTGTCCCTCCCTCTGCTGCTTTGAATCAGAAAAAAATAGGCAGCCCTGTGTGCTGGATGGGCTGGATTCCCTCCAGATCTCAGTGAATCAGCTCCAGCAAGCTCCCACTTCCACTAGAAAGCGAGAACAACGCTGCAGAGCCCCCGTGGAAGGACAGATGAATGCCCAGAGCCGCCTGCACCGCTGTAAGTGACTCGCAGTATTTGTGCTGTTGACCTTTGTCCATCCCTGTGTGTGGCAGGCAAATCAACTGAATGCTTTCTGCTGATGAAGTGCAAGTAGATAATCATTCCCGCTTGTCTGCTCTTCCTATTGCAGCCTGCTTGTCATTGTAACTTAGGAGCATTGAAATGTACTAGTTTGAGGAGTCACGTTTTATAGTGTATACTGTGTGCAGCCTTTTATTGCCTCCGGTCTGGCAGGACTTTAATATTTGAACTGTACTCATTATTTTAGTACGGTAATTTCATTTCTTTGTGGGGGATCACACTTGTGTCTGTGGGAACTGCAGAGGATACCTTGCAAGTGTTTTGCTGCACGATATGTGCGTCTATCTGCGTTTGAACGTAGGAGTTGTTTTTTTACAGTATTCAGTGAAGGCCGTTTCCACTGTCGCGGTTTCCGCACCGAATCCGCAGATGTTTTACTGCAGGCAAATCGCGCTGGGAAACTCTGCCATAGGGAATAATGGCGCCACTGGCCAAATCGCTAGTTGCGCTAGCGATTCAGCCGACATTACCATCGGAAATGGTGCGGGAGGCTGCGAATCCCATAGGCGCGTCTGATGGGATTAGTCTCAGTAGCCGCACACCAGGAAGTGACAGCGCACAAGTGGAAATGGGCCCTTAATGGTGAAGAGGAATCGCATGCGTTGTGCGTAATAGTAGTACAGGTTGTATCTTTTTTTGTTTAAATCGCTATACAGAATCGCAAATGACTCCTGAAAACGCAGTGGTCCCCATAGAAAAGCCTTGCATTTTCGCATACAATTTCATATTGCGGCAAAACGCCTGCGATTTCAACAAATGTGTTGACACCACGTACCTGATTCCAGCACACAATAACCATGACAACAATTTATTATTGCAATATTTGGTGCCCAGACTCCAAAATGCCTGCCATGATTTGCTCTCTATCAGTCAGGGGGGATAAAGCAATATAGAAATAGCATATTACAGCGTACAGATACAGAGTAACACAATTTTTCATTCTTATTCAAAATAGCAGACATGTAAAATGTATTTTTTTTCCATCATATGTATAAGGCAACCTTGAAGCAGAGGGAGTTAAATGAAGTTATATTCTGTTTCATATGGTTTGAATTGATGTGAAGGCAGTTTGTGTTAAAAAGTAGAATGGGGGCATTGATCTCAGGCTGGAATTCCCATTTGGTCTACCTATGTTTACAGTACAGTGCCTCCCTAACATTGCACAAGCTCAGGTTACCAGACATAGAGATATTATACAGCATTAACCTCTTCCTAGCCTGGGAGGTGGAGCTGCAGCTTGTGGACAGACTCCAGTGACAGGAATGCATCTACAGCGGGGAAGAGGCTCGTTTGTGCGAATACTGTACCAAGATCAGAGCTGAGGGAAAACTACTATTACCAATTTACTAATACCATCAAAATGATGAAAGTCCAAGTTAATTGGTAAGGTCTGGTGTGTGGTAACCAGTGGCAACCAGTCAGAAATTGTCATGTAGGTTTTAAAATGGTAACATGGATGAAATGTGATATAGGATTGGTTGCTAGGGGTTAAGGCATTCCACTCACCCACAGAGGGTTAATTTGGCAATCATACCCCATTAGTATGAGAATATTACGATTTTTCACAAGAGAAATTGAAAGGCAATACTGTTCTTCTCCTCGCAGAGGTTGTTGTTGTTGTTATTATTTATATAATACTACTACTACAAAAGCTATAATTTTAGCTAGTTTTGAGCATTTTATTTATATATGGGCTGTTCTTTAAACACATAATTTGCTCTCAGGGTCCTTTTCCACTAGAGCGATTGCTGAATCGCAAATCGCTAGTGATTTAAAAATCGCTAGGGTTGTTACTTTATCATAGAAATCACGAGAAGTATTTTCCACTACAGTGATTCGATTTTGAAATCGCAAATCGCAATCGCTTTCTGGAGTGATTTTTACAATGATAATGCAATGCAAATGAAAATCGCAATCGCATAACAGAACTAATGAAAAATCGCAATCGCTTGCATTTGTGATTTGGGATTGCGACTGTAAGGGCCCTTTTCCACTAGCAATCGCAATCACAAATCACAAATGCCAGTGATTGCGATTGCGATTTTTCATTAATTCTGTTATGCGATTGCGATTTGCGATTTTCAATTGCATTGCATTATCATTGTAAAAATCGCTCCAGCAAGCGATTGCGATTTGCGATTAGCGATTTCCAAATCGAATCACTGTAGTGGAAAATACTTCTCATGATTCCTATGATAAAGTAACAACCCTAGCGATTTAAAAATCACTAGCGATTTGCGATTTTGCGATTCAGCAATCACAATCGCTCTAGTGGAAAAGGGCCCTAAGTGATGAGCAAGTAAAAAAACATTATTGCTGATAAGCATTTCTAATAATTTAAAAAGCAGAGTAATTAGTGGATAAATGTTAATATTTAGTGAACCAATAGAATATTTATCAAAAAGGTTAATCTGGGAGTGATGATGAGATGGAAAAGTGTATTGGGGGTCAGACAGTGCCGCAGACTTCCCCTCTGAATAAGAGTTCCTGCTTTTCAATCATTTCATCCTTTGCAATGGCCACAATGGGGCTGGTTGGCTCTCTAGTCTTCCTGGGTAAACTTCAACTCCCCTGATAGTGTGAAGGGAGTAGTAATCATAAATGATATTTCCCCTGAGGCGGAAGGGCTCTGGCAGTGACTGTTACGCCTTTAGTGTTTTACTTGACATATCCTTTTACCTGTTTCTCATTGTCTGGCACAATATAAAGCGGGGAGAGAAAGAGAGACTTCTGTGCTTTCTTATCCTTGCTCCTTTTTCATTCATTTGTTACTTCTCTGTATCAGGATAGTTTCCATCTTGTCCCTCAGATTCCTCTGTCAGATTAGTGTCCAGGACATTTCAGAGTTACATGATAGATGCTTCAAAGGTTTACTCTCCATATCCTCCTCTCTGTCTTCCTTTTTTTATGTGGAATTGGCTTATAGAGCTGTCCAGCTACTCCCTGCCCAACAGCTATGTTCACTTTACTGAAAGAGACTATTACAGCAAATTTGCATTCATTATTCCATTTTATTGCAGGAATGTCTATCCAGCCCAGTCTCTTTTGTTCCCGTGTGTCTGCCTGTCCCCATCTTCCTCTCAACTTTCTTATTACCTTATTTCCAGGCTGCACATCTAGGCCTATGAGCAGTCTCCTCTACCTGATCCTCCAAAAATCCCATCTTAGCTACCATTGATGGATGCACTCTATGTCGATGCTGCAGGTTAACCGATCTACAGCTCCACACAGTGGCTTTACTATAAACTGACAGGTAGTGAAAGGCAAGTGCTTGATATTGGCAGCTTCAGCCGGGATACACGAACTGGCTGTTGGAAGAAGTCTGACTATGCTTGTTGTTATCTGTCACTCATATATAAAGTCAGTGTCGTGCTCATTAGACATGATGGACAACAGGGATCAGCAATGTTCAGTGAGGAAAGCTGGAGTAACAGATCTGCTGTCCAGAGTAGTTATTCTAAGGATCACAGACTTCATGGCAGTGGCATAGCTAGGCATTAGGGGGCCCCATAGCAACAATTTTGTGGGGCTGCCATATCTAGGCACTCTTGAGCAATGCTAACTGCCCCTACCCTATGAATAGAAGTTGATTGGTCAATTTACATTCTCATGCAATACACACTGTGTACAGTCCATGAGCACTGAGACAAAATCAGAGGGTGGAGAAACAAAGCAAAGTTAATAGTAAACACATCAAGTACCATCTGGGCCCCCTCTTCTCTAGTGCCCCATAGCAGTTTCTATGGCTATTGCTGCGCCCCTGCTTCATAGCCTTGACATCTTGCTTGAGGTGTAGTTTCACCATAGTTATCAGTTTCCATGTATATTTTATAATCCCATCTTTCCTATGCTGAGACCTGTTGCACACCACGGGACAGTACAAAGTAACATTTTCTACTTTGAGCCATTGTGTTCCACCCCAGGATCTGCCCTAAGGGTTCTTGGCACTTGCTTTACTACAAATTCCAAGAAGGAGAACAAAGACTTGTAGCATGTAGCTTTGCTTATTTTTCTATGGATAAAGAAAATCTCTTTCAATACGCTGTTTCCTCCCAAGTGACTCCTTCATAATTGTGACCGCTAAGGTTGCACAACTTTATTGTAATGAGGAATCCAGAGAAATGAATCTGAACCATTCCTGGGATTGGGTTTCGGAGGAGCAGATTATTTTTATACTTAGAACAGGGTCTGTCAGTTTCAGGGAAGATGAAAAAGACATTCACAACCTTGCACAACAAGTATTGCGGGAACCACAGTGCACAGGGCAGTAACCCATGGAGAGAGGTAAGAATGCACTGTAATCAGGCTTTGGGTATTGGAATTCAAACTTTACTGAGCTGATGTACTGTTTCATTGGATAAGCCTGGTAGAGCATCAATATTCCCAGG
Source organism: Hyperolius riggenbachi (assembly GCF_040937935.1). Classification (NCBI taxonomy): domain Eukaryota; kingdom Metazoa; phylum Chordata; class Amphibia; order Anura; family Hyperoliidae; genus Hyperolius; species Hyperolius riggenbachi. The sequence goes on along the minus strand of NC_090646.1, from coordinate 513,604,122 downwards.
GTCATTTTTATGCAGAGCATGGTTTAGAGAAATGAACATGATATAAGCAATGGCAGGCTGATACTGTAACCCCCTTATTAATGATAATGTATTCCCAAACTCAGGACCCCATCTGAAGGTATTCTGGATGTGCACAGTAGGAGGTACCAAGAGCTGTGTGTGATCTGCAAGTCAGACGTGTGGAAGAAGTAAACAGCCATCAGATCAGGTTTTTCTGGGAGTCAACCAAGTCTCTGCCAGACATGGTAGGACATCTGAATCTTCAAGGCATGGAAGACAGTTTAAAGGACAAGAACCGGGAAGGGTTACTGGATAGTCCAGACTCTGGACTCCCACCGAGTCCCAGCCCTCCTTTTTACTCTATTTCCCCTGGCATCTCTGAGAGCAGAGCTGAGGGCAGCAGCACTCCAACACAATACCTGGGATATGCCTACAGGAAGGAAGCCAAGGAGGGCAGAGTGGTATGTATCTTCTTACTGTCTCTACATATGACTTGTTTACTTATCAGCATTCCTCGAAACTTTCCATAGACTTAGACTGTGTCTTGTGATAACATGCTCATGACATTTTACATGATATTCCATTGTGTTTACAACCTATTAGAGCATGTTAATGATGGCAGGGTGGGGCTCATCATACACTTTAATGCTCTAATAATTCTGTTTTGGCAGGAGTTTTCTACAAGGTGCAATGCCACAAAAAGCATTTTCAGAATTAAATTAATCTCTGATTACTTTTTTAGAAGTATTAAATGTCAAATTATGTATGCTCGAAACTCGAACTTTGAGGTGTCAATGCAAGTGAGAGTGTGTTGATCTCTCCTACAGCCCTCTCTATTGTTGAAGAAATCATACACATTAGTCATTTGTCTTTAAAGGGTGGATTTGTGATAGAATAGTTGATGGTCTACAACACTCTACAAGAAGTAATACCCGATTAGCAAATTACAGGTGGCATTCTTGGGGGCTGACTCACAACACTTATCTCATGAGCTATCTCACCTTGATTTCTCTGTCTTTATCTATATTAACTCATGAGTTAGTTCTCCCTATCTGACTTAACGCATGATTTATTTCTCCCTATCTATCCTAATGTTTGATTTATTTGCCGTTATCTGTTTATCTCATGAATAAGCGCGTCTTTGGCCTATATGCAATTCACTTTTTCTCCTAAGCTTTCTCCTTGGAGATAATTTTTCATCTTTTCTTTAAAATAACTTTACAGCAATTTCAGTGGCGGACACAGCCAGCAGTGGGCCCCTGTGCAAAATTGTAATTGTGGGCCCACATGACCTGCGGCGCGCGTAGCGCGCGCGCCGCGGCAAAAAATAGTGGATAGAACCTGCGGCGCTTAGCGCCGCGGCAAAAAATGGGCGTGGCAATGACCGGATGAGGGCGGAGCTAACTGTAACTTAAAGCGAACCCGGGGTGAGGGTTTATTTCCTTTTAAACAATATTAGTTGCCTGGCGGCCCTGCTGATCTATTTGGCTGCAGTAATAAACTGAATTACACCAGCAACAAGCATGCAGCTAATCTTCTCAGTTCTGACAATATTGTCAGAAACCCCTGACCTGCTGCATGCTTGTTCAGGGTCTATGGCTGAAAGAATAAGAGGCAGAGGACCAGCACGGCAGCCAGGCAACTGGTATTGCTTAAAAGGAGAGAAATATGTCAGCCTCAATATTATTCTCACCTCAGGTTCCCTTGAAAAGTGCAACGCAAAGACAGTGGGCCCAAGTTTTGGTGACCCTTTCCCCAGAAAATTCACATAATTGTGCAGGTTTTCTCAAGAAAATACACATATATGCCCAGAAAATACGTGCAATCATGTCGGCAGATATGCCCAGAAAATACGTGCAATCATGTCGGCAGATATGCCCAGAAAATACGTGCAATCAAGTCGGCAGATATGCCCAGAAAATACATGCAATCAAGTCGGCAGATATGCCCAGAAAATACGTGCAAACAAGTCGGCAGATATGCCCAGAAAATACATGCAATCAAGTCGGCAGATATGCCCAGAAAATACGTGCAAACAAGTCGGCAGATATGCCCAGAAAATACGTGCAATCATGTCGGCAGATATGCCCAGAAAATACATGCAATCATGTGGCAGACCTGCCCAGAACATACACCTGCTAATATAAATAAAACAAAAACATTTACTCACCTGCAGCAGCAGACCTCCTGTCCCAGCCTCCATCCGGCGCGCAGCTCCCATGGGTGGTTGGGTGGATAGGTAGCCTAGTGGGTGGGTGAGTGGGTGGGTGGGTGGGTGGGTGAGTGGGTGGGTAGCCTGGTGGGTGGGTGGGTAGCCTGGTGGGTGGGTGGGTAACTAGCCCGGTAGGTAGGTAGGTAGCCCGGTGGGTGGGTAGGTAGGTAGCCTGGTGGGTGGGTTGGTAACTAGCCCGGTAGGTAGCCGGGTGGGTGGTTAGGTAGGTAGCCTGGTGGGTGGGTAGGTAGGTAGCCTGGTGGGTGGGTTGGTAACTAGCCCGGTAGGTAGCCGGGTGGGTGGTTAGGTAGGTAGCCGGGTGGGTGGTTAGGTAGGTAGCCGGGTGGGTGGTTAGGTAGGTAGCCTGGTGGGTGGGTAGCCTGGTGGGTGGGTAGATAGCCTGGTGGGTGGGTTGGTAACTAGCCCGGTAGGTAGCCGGGTGGGTGGTTAGGTAGGTAGCCGGGTGGGTGGTTAGGTAGGTAGCCGGGTGGGTAGGTAGGTAGGAAGCCTGGTGGGTGGGTAGCCGGGTGGGTGGGTAGGTAGGTAGCCGGGTGGGTGGTTAGGTAGGTAGCCGGGTGGGTAGGTAGGAAGCCTGGTGGGTGGGTAGGTAGTCGGGTGGGTAGGTAGGTAGCCGGGTGGGTAGGTAGGAAGCCTGGTGGGTGGGTAGGTAGCCTGGTGGGTGGGTAGGTAGCCTGGTTTAGGTAGGTAGCCTGGTGGGTGGGTAGGTAGCCTGGTGGGTGGGTTGGTAACTAGCCCGGTAGGTAGCCGGGTGGGTGATTAGGTAGGTAGCCGGGTGGGTGGTTAGGTAGGTAGCCGGGTGGGTAGGTAGGTAGGTAGCCTGGTGGGTGGGTGGGTAGCCGGGTGGGTGGGTAGGTAGCCTGGTGGGTGGGTTGGTAACTAGCCCGGTAGGTAGCCGGGTGGGTGGTTAGGTAGGTAGCCGGGTGGGTGGTTAGGTAGGTAGCCGGGTGGGTAGGTAGGTAGGTAGCCTGGTGGGTGGGTGGGTAGCCGGGTGGGTGGGTAGGTAGCCTGGTGGGTGGGTTGGTAACTAGCCCGGTAGGTAGCCGGGTGGGTGGTTAGGTAGGTAGCCGGGTGGGTGGTTAGGTAGGTAGCCGGGTGGGTGGTTAGGTAGGTAGGTAGCCGGGTGGGTAGGTAGGTAGCCGGGTGGGTAGGTAGCCGGGTGGGTAGGTAGCCGGGTGGGTGGTTAGGTAGTTGGGTGGGTGGTTAGGTAGGAAGCCTGGTGGGTGGGTAGGTAGCCGGGTGGGTAGGTAGCCGGGTGGGTGGTTAGGTAGTTGGGTGGGTGGTTAGGTAGGAAGCCTGGTGGGTGGGTAGGTAGCCGGGTGGGTAGGTAGGTAGGAAGCCTGGTGGGTGGTTAGGTAGTCGGGTGGGTAGGTAGGAAGCCTGGTGGGTAGGTGGTTAGGTAGCCGGGTGGGTAGCTATCCGGGTGGGGGGCCCGACTCCTATCCTCCCTCCCTCACCTCGGGGGGCCCCCTCCCGATATGCGCGGCGGGAGAGCGAGCGGCAAATGCAGGAAGTCTTCAGGGCTCTCCAGGCATCCGCTAGAGGCCCAGCCGCTGAGTCTCCAATATGTCTCCAACTGGAGACATATTGGAGACTAAGCGGCTGGGCCTCTAGCGGATGCCTGGAGAGCCCTGTATTTGCCGCTCGCTCGCTCGCTCTCCCGCCGCGCATATCGGGAGGGGGGCCCCCCGAGGTGAGGGAGGATAGGAATCGGGGGCCCCCCGGGGAATAAAATAATAAAAAAAAAATTAAAAAAAAAAATACTTAATGGGCCCCTGAAGAAAACGGAACTTCAGGGGCCCTCGTGCGGCGGCACGGCCTGCACGGCCGTATGTCCGCCACTGAGCAATTTGCATTTGAAAAAGTACTACATAGTAAGTGAAAGGTACTATCAAAATTATTTTGAGCATTTTCTTACTTGCTGGTGGCTTAAATGGCATTTTATTGACAAGGGCCCATATGCAATTAACTTTTTCTCCTGAGTTATCTCCTAGGAGATAAGTATAAGTAGACTATATAACTATATAAGAAGAATAACTTTTAAGCATTTTAAAATTGAGCCCTTGTTTGTTTATCTCTCAAGTTAGTTCTCTTTAGCCCATATCCTATTAACTTCTCTCCTGAGTTTTCTTCAAGGAGAATTCTTCATACCTTACCAATAAAATGCCTTTAAAGCCACCAGCAAGCAGGACATTACTAGAAGGAATTTGATATTACTCTTATGACGCCTTCTTAGTACTTTTTCAGTTTCTAAGTGCTGAAAAGTAATTTTTAAGGTAAGATGAAAAATTATCTCTTGGGGGAAATCTCAGGAGTAAAGTTAATTGAATAAAGGCCCTTGTGAGAAAAACCTTCAATTATGGTGCCCACTCACTACTGGTAATTATGGCACCTCATTGATAATAATATTAATATCATTCTCGCCAGTGGCAGTTGTGTAATTATGGTGCACAGTATTAAGTGGCGATAGCAGCAGCATTTATCGGCAGACCGAATTAGTGGTTTCAATTAGTGGCAAGTAAGGTTGGGTTAGAATTAAGTGTTGGTAGAGGGGGTTAGTGTGAGAGGCAGGTTACTATAGGCGATAGTAGAATATCGGTAACATTACTGATATTCAAAAAGTGCCGTTTGTACATGTTCACTTTGTATGTTCATCACAGGAATTAGTTTGGGCAGCACAGTGGCGCAGTGGTTAGGAATCTCACCTTGCAGCACTGGATCCTCAGTTTGAATCCCAGCCAGGACACTATCTGCATGGAGTTTGTATGTTCTGCCCATTACTGTGTGGGTTTCCTCCAAGGGGCTCTGGTTTCCGCCCACATCTCAAAAACATACAGATGAGTTAATTGGTTCCCCCCTAAATTGGCCTTAGACTATGATACATACACTACACGATACATGCATAGATGACTATAGTAGGGATTAGATTGTGAGCCTCTCTGAGGGACAGTTAGTGACAAGACAATATACTCTGTGCAGCGCTGCGGAAGATGTCAGCGCTATATAAATACTAAATAATGCTAAAATATGTAAGGTGAGATAATTCAAAAGAAAAGGTTTGTTAATCAACCCCTTCATCCCTTATGAATGATCCTAAAAGGTCAGGGCCGGTTCTCTCATGAAGCAAGGTGAAACACTTGCATCAGGTGCAGAGATTACAGAGGCAGCGTGTTTGTACTGTGTGTTTACACTAACAGCATGAAGTCAGAGTAGGAGGAGAAACGAGAGGTGAGCAAAGTGAAGAAGTCATCATTGAGCTTTTTGTGTTGTGTGAGGAGTCTGAGAGTAAGTGAGGAGGGGAGAGGCAGGAGAGCAGCAGTGTTTCATTTGACTTGCACAGCAGAAGGGAGGAGGTGGCACTGCTGTCCTGACTGAGGAGGAATGGCGTGGCTGAGGGTGAGCAGTTTGTTTGTCACAGACTCACAGCCAGCCAGTGTTCTATTGTATTGAGCTGCAGCATGTCATGTGAGGACATTAAATGAAGCTGAGTAAATTGTTGGGTGCTGTGTGATCATTCCAAATTGGGGGGATGGGTGGGGGGGGGGGTGCATTCTCACAAGTTTGCTTCAAGCAGCAAAAAAATCTAGAACCGTCCCTGCAAAAGGTTGATGTTAAATTTTGTACTGTATCTATCTATCTATCTATCTATCTATCTATTTTCTGTGCATCAACCTTTTTCCATCAGTCATTGTAAAAAATGAAGCACACTAGCTTTGACTTTTTGTTTTGTTGTTTTGGCTGTAGTTTGCATTTGTTATGGGTACTCAGCATATCTGTGCTTCTTATCAAAATACAGTAAAAAAAAAAAAGTTTTTGTACTGAAAAAAACTAAGTCTTGTAAAAGGAATACATTATAATGGCTAACTGATAGAGTTAAATGATGAAAGCTTTCTGGGATCTAGTCTCCTTCTTCAGGCATATTTCCTTTTGTTAGCTAAAGTAAAACACTGATACAGGTAAATAGTAAACAACTGTTATCTTAGTGTTTACTATTTACCTGCATCAGTGTTTTACTTTAGCTAACATCTGGAAATATGCCTGAAGAAGGGGACTAGATCCCAGAAAGCTTGCACTATTTAACTCTATCAGTTAGCCATTAAAAAGTATAACTTTTACAAGACTTTGTTTTTATTTCTACCTACATTATCAAAATACAGAAATACATATTAAACAAATTGTTTTACATGATAAACATGGAACTATGGACCACTGTAGTTAACATCAGTTTATATAGAGTAATGATACTAAATGAACTATCTTGTAGCTTGCCGGAATCACTCCCTTTGTCAGGTCAACAGAATCTGCACTGGATTGTAACACATGAGCTATCTTAATGATTCCATAGGTGTTACAGTTCAGTGCAGACTCCCAATGATCTGATGAAGGGAGTGACCCCTGCAAGATAAACCTAAACATTGTTGTTGCCACAAATAAACAAAATACCACATACAGGACCCAACCTTCGTGGATCTACATTTTCTCCATTCTTTATGGCATTGTTACCTTGAATGTATTGAGCCACATGTGGCTGAGTGGCTAGTGCAGGGGTTCTCAAACTGGGTGCCGTGGCATCCTGGTGCGCTGTGGGCACCTTTCAGGGGTGCATCGGTCATGCATCCCCATCCTTTATGCAATAGCATCAGGTAATGCAACCGCACATTGATATACAATGTGGCTGCATTACGTGCTCGTTAACCTTTAGTCCCCACAACCGTGGTTGAAATTGAACATGAGAGGAATTGCAGTGCCTAATAAGCATCACTAGCTACTTGGAGTGGGGCATCGCCTGATAATGGTCATAACAGCATTTTGGTAGTTATTTTTGCCGAGGGGTGCCTTGAAAAAAATTCAAAGCCATCAAGGGTGTCCTCACCCAAAAAAGTTTGGTAACCACAAGGCTAGTGCATTAACAGCACATCAGATTTACTGTCAGATGAGTGTGTGCCAGTGTGGGTTTGGTAACAAAATGTGTAACAAAAGCTGCATGGAATATTGCTTAACTGTTACTACTGTGTTGGATACCAGTTTGCACAGACTTGTATTGCTAATCTTCTTTTGGGTGAGAAACATTTTGCAAGTGACGTGTCTTGCATGAGCAGCTTCTTTCCATCACAGATCTGGAGAAAGCACACAAATGTTCCAGCGATGCTAAGACACAAACGGCATAAGATGTGTAACAACTGGAATGAACAGAGGAAGGTGCAGTACAGCAGCCTTTCCTCAGTGGCAAGGGATAGAACAGGCCTCTAAGTGATGCTCCCAGCTCTGCCCCACATCCATAACAGTTGGGGCACGGGTATCATTTGAATAAGATTAATCTGAGCTGCAGAAGGGAGAGAGAAGCAGCTTAGTACAGCTTCTAAACGTTGTGGTCACAGGTGCGATATTTAGTTCCTCATACTGAGAAAGTAGCAGAAATAATGATACCAAGATATTTGAAGGACTCAACACATTTCAAAAGCAGGTGCCTCCATAGGGTCAAACTAGGCAATTAGCCAGGGCTCAAGCTCATTAGGTGTCCCACAAGTTAGTCTGGGAATGTAGAGGTCACAAGTTTACTGTGAGTACAGTAAATGTTAAGTACCCCACATTCATTTTATACCCAGGGCCCCGTTTTACCTTAAACCTTCCCTGTCCAAATGAAAGATGAAAGATCTATGGGGAGAAGGGAAGATTTAGACCAGTTTACCTGAAGCCCAGAGATTTACCAAACTAGGTAACCGCTTGAATCCAGGGAGTGTCCTGTGTCACCTTCAACCAGCAGCTTATTGTAGGCATAAAGAGGAATTTGGGCATTTTTGCCACCATACTGGAACTTCTTATCAAAGCCACCAGAGGCTCAATAGCATTTAAAACAGTAAGGCGGAGAGGGAGCAATTCTGGTGGGTACGCCTACCAAGGGCAGTGATTGAGGAGAGCAGGGCCGGCTCTACCATTAAGGCAAAGGAGGCAGCTGCCCCAGGGCCCCAGAGCTTGTAGGGGCCCCCAGTGGCTACAAGAGGAAAAAAAAATTTGTAAATCGGCCTTATAGTTTTTGAGAAAATCGATTTTAAAGTTTCAAAGGAAAAAAAAATACACATTTAAAAACCTGCCGACTTTAATGGTTAATAGCAAATCCACCTTAAATGCTAGAAACCCTAAATTTGCAGGATATGTTAAGGAGATCATTAGGAATAAGAGGAAAAAACAATTTTTCAAAAAGACCTTATAGTTTTTGAGAAAATAGATTTTAAAGTTTCGAAGGAAAAAAGTATACTTTTAAATGCGGTAAATGTTACTTTTAGTAGCAAACCTAACGGTAGTGTAATTTTACATGCATAAAAAAAAAGTGCAATAAATTTCCTGACGGGGTTTCCTGGGGGTCCATACGCAGCCGCATCGCTTTGGCCAGGGATCGCTATACAGCCGCAATATGGCTGTATGAAGATCCCTGGCATTTTTTCCTATTTTCCCAATTTTTTTTTATGTTTAGAGTGTGGGATTTTTATTTTTTTTTTTAAATTATGTGGGGTCCCCCCTCCTGAAACTTTTTAACCCCTTGTCCCCCATGCAGGCTGGGATAGCCAGAATGTGGAGCTCTGGCCGATTGGGACTTCCCACCCTGTTATACCAGCTGCAAAAAAGGTCCCCTAATGCCGATTTTTGTTCCGGGGTATATGTTGGGGGGGCCCCCAGGTTTATTTTGCCCTGGGGCCCCATTGTTGCTTAAACCGGCCCTGGAGGAGAGCACATTGGTAACAATCACATTTCAAGTGCCAACCAGTGATAGCAAGACATAGCACCACTCAACACTGATAGCTTGCAGTATCCAAGGACGGCAAAGCTCCGTTACCAGGATTATCAGGAGTTGCCCCACTTCACATCTATCTGTCAAACGTCAGCCTTTTTCCTGCAGCTCCTGATGTTCCTTGAAGCTGCCATTCACTGACTGCTCTTAGGTAGTCAATGTGACACTTCACAGGGAATTGGGATACATTTGATTTTAAGGCATTGGTGTGCTTGATTATTGTGAGCATCATGAATGGAGCAGTTGCTCAATGCAGCTAATCAATAATTAGATTTCATCTATTACATGAAAGAAGGAATCGTATTGGTTGCTGTGAGTGGCAAGACTACTTTTCTTCCAGTTTTTTACGATTTCCAACATTTTATTAGGGTTTTGTTAGAACAAAGTACAAGTAAGGGTTACAGGACTCATTATCCAAGGAGGTACAGATTCTTTGCAAACTTATGGTAAAGGATGCTTCAAAGGTACAATCAAAATGCAGATATTCTGACAAGTGAAAAACTGGACATTGTATTAAAATACAGGTATAAAGGTTCTAGGGGACCAAGACGGGTCATATCTACTGGATTATGCTAGTTTAGTTCAAGTGAGTAGTAAGGGATGAAAAAAAAGTGGTAAGAGTGGAAGGTAATGCTATTAATAGGTAGGTAATACTAGTAGCATGGGCATAGCTTGAAGGGAGCAACCCCTGCAACTGCAGGTGGTCTCAGAGCTGTAAGGGGGCCACAACTACTACTTCACTCCTTCTGATAAAGAGACCCATCCTTCAGATCAGATGTTTTTGTGGCTTCACTTGTTATAGATATAGTGTGAAGATTATGATGTCCACACTTGTCTTATGACCCTTGCAGGATGGACCTTGGTACTGTAATGGACAGCAGTAGTAGCCAAGGAAAGGGGTCAGGTTTACATTAGAGGGTCCCATAAAAGTGTCGCTTGGAGGCCCCATGATGTGTAGTTACGCCCCTGACTAATAGGTAGTAATAAGTAGCAGTAGATAGGTCGAAGAGGAGAGAAAGAAAGGGGAGACTCCATATACCCATACCATCCCAAGCCATCCCACGCACCGCTGCCTCCATTCCAAGCCGTCCCACACACCACTGCCTCCATCCCAAGCCGTCCCACGCACCGCTTCCTCCATCCCAAGCCGTCCCACGCACCGCTACCTCCATCCCAAGCCGTCCCACGCACCGCTGCCTCCATCCCAAGCCGTCCCACGCACCGCTGCCTCCATTCTAAGCCGTCCCACACACCGCTGCCTCCATCCCAAGCCGTCCCACGCACCACTGCCTCCATCCCAAGCCATCCCACGCACCGCTGCCTCCATCCCAAGCCATCCCACACACCGCTGCCTCCATCCCAAGCCGTCCCACGCACCGCTGCCTCCATCCCAAGCCATCCCATGCACCGCTGCCTCCATCCCAAGCCGTCCCACGCACCGCTGCCTCCATCCCAAGCCATCCCACGCACCGCTGCCTCCATCCCAAGCCGTCCCACGCACCGCTGCCTCCATCCCAAGCCGTCCCACGCACCACTGCCTCCATCCCAAGCCGTCCCACGCACCGCTGCCTCCATCCCAAGCCGTCCCACGCACCGCTGCCTCCATCCCAAGCCGTCCCACGCACCGCTGCCTCCATCCCAAGCCATCCCACGCACCTCTGCCTCCATCCCAAGCCGTCCCACGCACCGCTGCCTCCATCCCTCGTGTAGTCACTACCGAACTTCCAAATCTCACCAGAAGTTGCCCGTCCAGCGCTCACTACACTAGAGTTTCCTCCATTTTTTTGGCCTTTTCACCATAAATCAGCCTCAGTGTGTGTGCTGTGTTTGTGTATGATTTTTGCACATATCCCAGAGGTTAATGCAGAATAATAGTAATCATATTCCTGGAATAAATACAAGGTTATCCTCAGCATAAAGTCAAAGCCGAGACTATGTTTTTGTTTTTACAGCTGTTATGGACAAAGCAGGCTATAAGCGCCAAGAATGGCTCTTGGGTACCATATGCTGTCAAACTGCATTTCAATGACATTGTCAACATCTGTACACATTCAGTGCTGGCTGCACTTAACTTTGAAGTCAGGGTCTTGCCTTTCTTAGAGTTAAATTTAAATTGCCAACCGATGCCTCCTGTCTTTTTATTTTTTTTTAAGCTACAAATTTGAAACAGCAATGGTGCCCATTACAGACATCATGCAGTGCTCAGTACAGGCGTTGGTAAAGGAACTGATTCTTTACAGACATTACTGATGCACTAGATTAATCTGATATGGAGCACTGGGGAAGTGTATATGTTCCCAGCCTATCGGTGCATATGGAGGCTGCCATATTTATTTAACAGTTGCCTGGCTGTCCTGCTGATTCTCTGCCTCTAATACTTTCAGTCATAGACCCTGAACAAGCATGCAGCAGATCAGGTGTTTCTGACATTGTCAGATTAGCTGCATGCTTGTTTCTGTTGTAATTCAGACACTACTGTAGCCAATTAGATCAGCAGGCATGCCAGGCAACTGGTATTGTTTAAAAGGAAATAAATATGTCAGCCTCCATTTCACTCTAACCACAGGTTTACTTTAAAGGCGTGATCCCAGTGTATGTTTTGTCTGCATGGAAGAGCGTAGCACAACTTAGAGCAAAAAAGCAACTCAGATTGCTCACAGAGCTAGAAGAGTAAACTTTTTTTTAAACAAACGAACATGCACTTTCTTTTATGGAGCAAATGTTTGCAGGAAATACACACATCCTCCGGTACAAGGGAAGATGTATAGAGTGTATCCTTGCACATGTCCTCCCCATGCCTATAGAAGGCAGATTCATTTGGCTGTTGGGAACCAGTGGGATTGGGCAGGAGAGGGGGGGAGGAGGGGGATACAATGTCACCTCCCCCATCCCCAGGAAGCCTCTGGCTTGCCTTATTACAGTAATGACTGTAGGACGGTATTGTTTTCATTCCCCTGCAGATAGTAATTGGGAGAAATGTGCATCTGAGCAGATGGGAAGCTAGCTGGGCAGCATGCGCCGCCTGTGCAGCGAATACATATGGAAACAATATTCCTTTAAAGTCTATGGGAGCAGCAGAGGATTCTCAGCCAGGTGGCCTTCCTTCATTTGCTTATATAATGTTGACTTAACATAAACAATCCATATTTTTCATATTTTGTCTGCCAAAACAATGTGGTTTAAACATGAACTTCTTTGCATGATGTCTTTGTGTTGTCTAGTAGAGCCATGCCAGGGGGAGCGCTTTACACGCTGCACAGTCACTTCCCCTGTGTGTTATTATACTGCTGACTATGGCAACCATAGCTCTACACACACAGGCAGGTTATATTGGTAGGTGAACAGAGGCGCCAGAAGGATAAAAGTACATAAAATTTTAAAAAAATTGCTGGGAGGAAGTGGTGGACTTGCCTCCGTTAAAGCAGACACCAAGGACTGTAAATATATAGATATACACATTTATTGAAAATACCCCAAAGATGCAACGCGTTTCGCGGGCACAGCCCACTTCTTCAGGCAATAAGCAGGGAATAAACAACAGCAATTCAGTTGTAGCAAGTAGAGCACCTCAGAGGCCACCACTTCCTCCCAGCAATTTTTTTTTAAATGTTATGTACTTTTATCCTTCTGGCGCCTCTGTTCACCTACCAATATATTTGAGTCCACCCCAGGTGGAGGGGTGATCTACCCCCTTTCTTCCTATCTACAGAGAGCGACTTCTTAATCCTGAGTGAGGACAGGTCTAATTTCCTTACCTGCCTAATGAGTGGTTACCTAGGTGGTAACCCGTGTTTGTGAGTATTACCATCTCACTGTTTCATTTATCCAATCAATGTTGACATACTACACCATATTGGGCTCTCGATTTCTCTTCAACTTTAACAGGCAGGTTATGATCATTACCATCTATTTAGCCTGAAAATGTCTTCCATATTATTGTAGCCAGAGAGGAAGACAAATTGTTATCAGGTTTAATTCTACTATATTATTTTACTTTTCATTATTTAATTAATTATTCAGACGTTCAAGAAAATAAAATCCTAGTGTGGGTCAGTGTAGCTTATGGATGTGGCTGCTGTTTTTTATTTTGCCTATGCGAATAGGGTTTTGGTTGTACCCAGTTGTCAAAATAAATGTCTTATCAAATGTGATGCTGCATGTTATATCGTTGTTTGGTAGAGCCTCCTGGGCCAACCCATCTATTTCCTCCCTGTTGTAGGCGGAGAACCTGACTCTGTCACCTCCCTCAGTACCTTGTGGGAGGGGCATGGCCCATCCTGGCACTTTCTCTTTTCTGTGTGGGAGAAGGAGATACGCATGCAGTGAAGCATACATCACATAGAAAGTATGCTTCACTGCAACCTATGCATCGCATTAATGCCCATGAATCCATAGCACTGCACTGCTAATGCACTGATGTGATCATGCGAATACTGTATACTGATACAATGTAATTGCATTGCATCATCAATGTGATTTTATTATATGACGCAATGCACCAGTGTGAAATCAGCCTAAAAGTGCATACATGTACTCACCACTTCAGCCAAGAGTGGAGGATGTGTACAGGTGTCCCCGATGTCCTCAGTATGCTGCATCTTTAAATGACAGTGACCCCGGGTGCATTGTTTCTCTCCTCACCCCTCCTGCTGGAAGCCGCTCCATTGTCCCTTCTCCCCCCCTAAAGTAATGCATCTTGTACAGCACAAGGCCCCAGAACTGCCGCCCGATGGATTGAGGATACCGCTTTCTTTACTAGCCCCTTCCCCTGATCTTATAGTGCAGTGATGGCAAACCTTGGCACTGCAGCTGTGGTGGAACTACAAGTCCCATGAGGCATTGCAGTACTCCGACAGCTCTAAGCATAACTCGGAGGCAGAGGCATGATGGGATTTGTAGTTTTGTCACAGCTGGAATGCCAAGGTTATCCATCACTGCTATAGTGTGTTCTCCTCTTACTCTCACACTCAAATGAAAAGTTAAGTTGAATACCACGAGCAAAAACTTATGTCAAATGAAAAGTTGAGATGAAGTCTTTGGCAAATTTTTGCTCAGAATTGTCCTGAAGCCAGCCCCATAAGCAAATGCTTTAATATTTCTCCCCAGTGATAAATAATGCAAGAGGTGTTGATTTGCACCAGATCCTGACGTATAGTAGCACTACGCTTGTAGATTTGCACACATTACATTATTTTGGTGGTCTAATGTCAAGAAACATCCACATACAAGCTTTCCAATTTACCTGATATTTAAAACAGAAACAAATGATCCTCTTTCATATGGGAGAAGGTTATATTAGCAAGCATTTTTCTAATGCACTTCCTCTGCAAATCATCCGGGGTAACTCGTATAAATAGACATAGCATGTGTTGTCTTCTTGAGATCAGAGGAAAAATGTGTGCAGTAACCAGACACTGATTGTTTGCCACACCATGCTGTACTATAAAGCTGATATGGGGCTTGTCATTATACACAATGTCCTGCTCTGTGCGCTGTCACTGCGAATAATGGAAAAACAGGAAGAAGTTGTAAGGTGAAAATATGAGAAGCATGTGATCATGATAGCTCGCACAGGCGGATGGTATTTAAATCTAGCATATTACATTTCCATCACTTCTCTCCAGCATTTGTCGGCAAGACTCATACAGCCAACCGCTAAGAAGCAAATATAGGTCTCGGCAAAATACAGTATGTGTCATTTATGGATTTTGAGTCCAGCTTAGGACTTTTTCTGTGTTGGCTTGAATGGGAAATGGGTGGAATGCCTGGATGAGAAAGCTGAAGTTCTGGTCAGCCTTATCCCTCCCTGTAGGTACAGTAAGGCTTCTTTTTTTAAAGAGGAACTGTAGTGAAAATAACATAATACATTTGCTTTTTTTTCACAATATTCATTTATAAAGTATTTAGTCAGTTTTTGCCCATTGTAAATTCTTTCCTTACTCTGATTTGCATTTTGAAATGTATCACAGGTGGGGACATATTTAGTCCTGGCAGGTGCAGCTCTACAGAATCTTTGTTTCTGAGGATTCCAAAGCTAGTAGAAATAATGCCAGGTGTCCCAGAATGCTCTAGGATGAGAATTCCGCATAGCTAGACAGCCTAGGATAAGCATTGCTGGGAGGGCGGGGCTATATACCAATTTACAGAAATATATAGAGATAGGAAGTGTTTCTGATACTGATACCAGGAAACTACTAAAAGGCTATGTTCACAGTGGTCAGTTGCGTAATGGACACATTATAATGAGTGTGAACTGCAATGGAGACTGGACATAGACTTTAAAGGAGTACTGTAACCCTAAAAAAAAGGAATTCAACTTACCTGGGGCCCCCTGCAGACGTCCAGTGCCCGTGCCGGTACTCTACGATCCTCCGGTCTCCACCGCGGCCCGCTTCCATTTTTTTGCGACTTAAATGTCGCAAAAAACTGTGCCTGCCTGGCCCTGGCCGCTCCCGAGTAAGAATAATGTGATCAGTTACAATGCAGTACTGTGCACTGCACCATAGAACTGTATGGCAAGTGAGATGACTTGCCATACCAAATTTTTGAATTGAATTGACACGTTGAATTATTCTGCAACGCAACTGACCACTGTGAACTTAGCTTAAAAGTGGGTATCCTGAATAATTTACTGCATTCAGTGTGTCACTAACCTTAACCACTTCAGGACCGTAGGATTACACCCCCAATGATCAGACTACTTTTTACAATTGTGGGCTCTGCAGCTTTAAAAGCTTGCTGCAGTGCCATACAAAGCAGCACACAAGTGAACCCCCCCCCAGCCCCCTTTTCTTTCCATCAACTGATCTCTGTTGGTGGGTTCTAATTGCTCCCACAATATCTATTTTTCTATGTATTTGTTTGTGTATTTTTTTATTAATAAATTTGCCTATTTATTTATTTTTCCCCCTCCCCCGCCAGCCAATGACAGCGATCCACTGTCATAGGCATCAGCCTATGAGAACCGATCGCTTTTGTGCCTCCCCGGGGGACAGCCGAGTGACACGGCTGTCCCCAGTACAGCACTGCTGTAGATTGCAGCTCTGTACAATGTAAATAGATGGCCGTTTCGCCATCTAACAGTCTCCCAGCGTCAATTGCCGCTGGAAGACTGATAACGGGGCGGAGGACATCAGCGCGTGCGATTCCCTGCAATCTCCGCCCCCAGGACTTAACACTAATTGGTGTTACATGTTCCTGGGGGAGCCGCCATGTTCATGCCTATTGGCGTGAGGCGGGCTTTAGGTAGTTAAACAAATTTTGCCAGATCTGCAAATAATTTAATCAACCTAATTATATGTCTTCCACTGCATATCTTGAGAGCGAATTCCACTTTGGTTATAAAATGACTATAAGCGGGCGCATGCGCGGCTCGGACCAAGATGGTCGCTAACTGAAGGAGCTCCGCTCTCGCCCGGATAAAAATACCCGCAATCCGCAACACTGAGCGCACCAATCCGCCGGGGATCTACAGCCGCAGCCCGCCGGGAGGATGAGGAGGGGACAGGCTCCTAAAACGGAGCAGCCGAAAGCCCAAACGACGCGCCTAGACCGCTTCTTCCAAGACGCAAGGAAGAACCAAGATGGCGCTGGACGACAGGGCAACGCCCAGAAAGCGCCGGCCTCTCGCAGCTCCACACCGCTCAGCAAGGCACAGGAGCAGAAGGACATGGAGGAGGTGCAGACCCCATCGAACTCACCACAACCCACAGTGAGTAATCTGCAGTCCCAACAGCCTAAGGGGGGAAACACTGCAAAAGGGGCAAGCTCTATCTCTCCCACCTCGAGCCAAGCCTCTTCACAGCAGCTATATCAGCCACAACTCACTGCCGCTATGTTAGAACAGGCCCTAGAAAAACACGGGGCCTCACTTCTAACTACCATAAACTCTATGCTCCATGTTGCTGTCACTGAATTGAAAACAGAAATGACAGGCATTGGAGAGCGCACTGATGCCTTAGAAAAGAAACTAGATGAGATGGTGCAACGTTACAACCTGCTTGCTGATGAACATGAGCAAACTCAAGCTGATGTTAAATCGCTTCGCCTAGCTCAGGAGGATCACGAAAATAGGGACAGAAGACAGAATCTCAGGATCAGAGGAGTCCCTAACACAGTTCAGGCATCTGACATCCGTCCTTACTTACTGGACTTATTTAATTTTCTGATACCAGATAAGCCCCCTGACACTTGGCGAATGGACAGAGCCCACAGAGCACTGGGGTCACCCTTACGAAACTCACAGCTACCAAAGGACATAGTTCTGCGTATGCATTATTATGAATCTAAAGAGCTGATCATTAATGCAACTCGGAACCTACAGTCAGTGAACTTTCAAGGGGACTCACTTGCAATATACAACGACCTGTCTCCCATAACATTAGCAAAGAGACGTAATCTACGACATGTCACTCAAGCTCTCAGAGAGGCAGGCCTTATGTACAAATGGGGCTTCCCTTTTAAGTTAATAGTGGTAAAAGCAGGACGTACTTGTGTCTTGCAAGATATTGATGACGCGACCCCCTTTTTAAAGTCTTTGGGTCTACAAGCACCAACACCTCAATCTCCTCATGGAGACGCAACTACATCTGAGCTAGCAGCCTCACCCAAACCGCCACGAGCTAGACCTGCGACTGAATGGACCTCTGTACCTCAGAAGAGATCCTCTCGTTCGGGAAGTCAGAATTCTTCCCCCTTATGGAGCAGCTCACCCAGAGAAGATAGACCTCCCTGACGGACACCCTAAGATTAAAAGCAATCCGGGTGGGAACAGCTCCTCACCACCTGTGACCCTTGGTTCACGGTATGGTACCCCCACTAAGGAGGTCACCCCGCTACCCAGCCTTGTTTCTGGGAGGGAACTTTACTTTTTCTTTAACAATTTTGTTTCTGTTGCATGACTTTTTGGGCCTCTCCATGACTTGGCATGATGGTCGTAGACCTCAGTCATGGACTCTGGTTTCCCGGATGGTTCTTTGGCTCCTGTTTGGTTTCTTTGTTGTTATGTTGGACATTGTTAATCCTTTTCTTTTCAACAGGTCAAAATCTGGACTTCACGCTACCCCCTTATATGGTGTTTATAGCTATTATCTCTGCCCCCCTAACTCCCCTGATAGATGGTTCGTATAATATCTATTAATGTAAGGGGCCTCAACACTCCGCGCAAGCGACATTTATTGTTTCGAGAAGCTAAACGACTTAAAGCAGATATTATCCTGGTTCAGGAGACACATTTTAAAGCTTCCAGTCATCCGTCCCTGTCATCTCAGCTATATCCTCAGGTGTTTTATGCTTCAGCATCCACTAAAAGGGCGGGAGTGGCCATACTAATCCACCGTAATGCCCCGATCCAGATTCTTAACTCTGTCCTTGATCCTCAGGGTCACTTTATCCTACTACAAGCTAGAATTCAAGGGACAGAGGTGATCTTGGGAAATCTATACGCTCCTAATCAAAATCAAATCGCATTTATACGTAAAGCTTTCTCTAAAGCAGAAACTATGCCGAAATTGCCTTGGTTGATGGGGGGGGACTATAATTTAATCATGTCCCCTAAAGTAGATAGGTCCTCGCCCCCATCGGACATGGCTCAGCGTAAAATAGACTCAGTTTCCCGATCTTTCCGCCAACTTGTCCGTGAATTCCACCTCATAGACTTATGGCGTATGACCCACCCCACTGAACGAGGGTATACTTTTTATTCTTCCCCCCACTCGGTATACACAAGAATTGACTATTTCCTAGGGAGCAGATCCCTTTTGCCCCTTTTGGGACTGGTGGATGTGCAAACGATGACTTGGACGGATCACTCTTCAATCATTTTTCAACTATCACCTAATTCGAAGTATACTAAACAATCAACGTGGCGTTTGAACGAACTCCTGTTGAATGACCAATCGTTTATTCAAAACATGAGGGATAAGCTTGTGGGGTTCTTTGAATTGAATGAAGGTTCTGTATCTGAGTTTTCTACTTTATGGGAAGCGCATAAAGCCTTCATTAGAGGGCATATGATCTCTGAGGCAGCTTGGCGCAAACGACAGCGGACTAGACTACTCCGAGAGGCCTTAGCTGACTTAAGCAGAGCGGAGAATCTCCACCAGCTTCAACCTTCTCGGAGACACTATTCTGATCTCCTTGTGGCCAAAGAAAAAGTATATGGCCTACAAATAGCTCAAGTAGAGAAATCTTTAACTTGGCTAAAACAACACTATTATGACAAAGGGAATAAACCCCATACTCTTCTAGCTAGGAAGCTTAGACAACAGCAAAGCATGCAAATGGTGCATTCTCTGCGACTACCTGACGGCACTCAGACCACTGACCCCTTGAAAATCTCAGAAATTTTTACACAGTATTATAAGCAGTTGTATCACCTACCGCAACCCCTATCCCAGGAACAACAATCTGCTAAGATTACAGATTTCCTCTCGACATTATCTCTCCCTACATTATCAGAGGAACAATTGAAATTACTGAATGACCCAATAACACTAGAAGAAATCTTAGAGGTCTTAAAATCTTTACCCAACAAAAAGTCCCCGGGCCCGGACGGCTTTCCATATATTTACTACAAAAAATTTTCTTCGGTCTTGTCCCCTCGCCTGGTGGTTTTGACTAACTTCTTTTTACAGGGAAAACCTCTTCCAGATTCCCTTCAGAGCTCATTTATTACAGTTATACCCAAGGAGGGTAAGGACCCCCAGCAGCCTCAGAGTTATCGACCTATTGCCTTATTAAACTCTGATCTGAAAATATTTACTAAGATTTTAGCAAATCGGCTGAATGATATTCTACCATCCTTGGTATTTTGGGATCAGGTCGGCTTTGTGAAAGATCGTCAGGCGGGGGACAACACCCGGAGAACTATTGATCTAGTTGAGCTGATGGGACGCGGTCGGGAGCCTTCTCTGCTCCTAAGTCTGGACGCGGAGAAGGCCTTCGACCGCCTCTCCTGGCCCTTTTTATTCAAAACACTGGAAATATTTGGCTTTAGAGGTCCATTTCTTACAGCAATACGCTCCCTATACCTAAGCCCCAGAGCGACCTTGAAACTCCCAAATGCGCCCCCAAACTCCTTTTTGATTAGGAATGGTACACGGCAGTTGTGTCCCCTTTCACCGTTGTTGTTTGCATTAAGCATAGAGCCTCTAGCTCAGGCCATAAGAGCTAACCCGGATATACGGGGAGTCGAAGTTGGAGAGGCAGAATATAAACTGTCACTGTTCGCAGATGATGTCCTGCTTACTTTGACCCAGCCACATATTTCCCTCCCGAACCTCTTAAAAGTTTTATCTCAATTTGAGAAAATATCGGGCTTTAAAATTAATACAGATAAAACCGAGGCTTTGCCTTTGAATATTCCACAGGAGTCGGTGTCACTACTTAAATTAAACTTCCCTTGTAAATGGCAATCTACAAGCATTAAATACCTAGGAGTCCATATCACCTCGTCTTATAATAAATTATTTGATCTTAACTACATTCCCCTTATCAAAAAACTAAAGGCGGATCTTTTAAAATGGCTACCTTATCCTATCTCTTGGATGGGAAGAATCTACGCTTTAAAGATGAACTCCTTACCAAAAATTCTTTATTTATTTCAGACCCTACCAGTACGGGTCCCTTTAAAAATACTTAATGCCATACAAACTGATTTCCTTCAATTTATATGGGGGCATAAAAAGCATAGAGTATCCCGCAGGGTTATGATGGCAGACAGGGAGAGGGGGGGGGCTCGGGGTCCCTGATCTGAAAGCATATTACTTAGCTTCTCATTATAGGCAAGTGGTGGAGTGGGCCAAACGCCCCCCACATGCAAGGTGGGTAGCTCTAGAGAAAGCAGCCTTATATCCTCATTCGCTTCTAACTCTTATCTGGGGACATCCGTCGGTAGTAAAACCCTCCATCTTGATGATTTTATCATCAATAAAATTCACAGTAAAACTTTGGAGAACTCACATGTCCAAGTCAAACTGGATATCTAAACCTTCTTTACTCACCCCTATCTTAGGGTCCCCAGCCTTCACTAGATCTCTTTCTACTCCATTTCAACGATACTGGGGAAATCTGGGACTGGAATATCTACTAGACCTGTGTCCCCCCTCCCCTTCATCGGTTTCTATCATTCCAGGCCCTCCAGGAACGCTATATGGTTACAGGAGATAGATTATTTGATTACCTACAATTTCGACATTACGCTTTGAGCCTTTCCAGCACACTTAATTTCCCCCCTCTAACATCTTTTGAATCTTTGACTAGGAGCTCAGATAGATTAATATCATCTTTATATAAAGCTTGGACTCTAACTCCTGTGGAATCTTTCGAACCTCATCCTTATATGGCTAAGTGGGAGAGTGTTCTCCCGGGCTCTATGAACATGGATAAATGGCAAAAGGTTTGGGACAACGCGCGCCGGACATCTATATGCATAGTGGTAAAAGAAAATATATATAAATTACTCTTCAGATGGTACCGCACTCCTGAAATTCTTCATGGCATTTTTCCATCGGCGTCTGACCGGTGTTGGAGGGGATGCGGGCACAAGGGCTCGTTGGAACATATATTTTGGTATTGTCCCAAAATCCAGAATTATTGGTCCTCAGTTCACAAATTAGTCAACCAAACCATTCGGAAAGAAATTCCATATGACCCATGGATATTACTATTGGGTCTTCCCATCCCGAACACCAAGACCCCCACTCAGAAAATGGCTAATATTGTCCTGGTTTCTGCCAGATTGTCAATTGTGGCCCTCTGGAAATCCGCGTCTCCTCCAACCTTGGATAGAGTCCGATCTAAAATTGAGTTCCTTAGGAACATGGATTACTTAACAGCAGTTAAAAACAACACGGTACCGGCTTTCGAAAAAATATGGGATTTCTGGGACATAAATGTGACTATGGCTGAGGCGCTTTCTGATTAACAAAAAAATAAGAATGTGTTCTTCATTGGGTTTGGTTTTGAGGGGAGAGGGGGAGGATGGAGGGGGTCCCGGGACTTCAGATATGACCTGCTTATCTCTACAATGATTCCAACAATATTTATGTTGTTAGACTGTTCTATTTTAGTGTTAAAAGGTACTACTTTTTGCAGATATCTTTTTTGTTGTCCATCGGTTTTAAAATTCTGTAAAATTGAGGACTTCAACTGCTATATATTTTCGTTTGTCACTGTATTACATACTTCATTTCTCTATTATTGTTTTGGGATGTAATGCATTTTCCTCAATAAAAAATTTTAAGTACAAAAAAAAAAAATGACTATAAGCAAGGATTACGTATTATGCCATTGCCCATTCAGCTGGGCACGGGGTGAACCAGAAGACGGCTCACGCTGTTCCTGCTGAAATCCCAGGCCATGTTAAATACTATTCCCCCTCCGAGTTGTAACAACTCAGGGAGTATTCCCGACACCAGAATTACAGTCATTTTGGAAGAAATCCCACTGCACTGCTGTCACGGACGGTTGCGGGGCCGCAGGCGCGTCCTGTAACCGCCCGTGAAGAAAAGCGATCGCACTCGATTCTCTGCATCGATTGCGCTTCAAATCGATACAATCTGGGTTGAGTGTGTAGGGGCAGCTGAAGTCTTTTTTTCAGCAGAGAGATAGCACCAGCCCAACTGCTGGATGGCTCTTTTGATATGCTAATGAGCCTGGGCCCAGAGAGTCCCTGGCTTCAAGCTGTGCTGATGGCCCATCCATCAGGTATAGACCATGACAGAAGCAATCTAGTTGGGAGGAAAGCCAGACCCTCTGGCTCCCTCCCAGCAGGGGAGCTGACACCTAGCTAGCTGCCCCAAACTTCAAAGAGCCTTTGCCTGGGAATGACCTGCTATCAATCCCAGGGGTATCTCATATTCCATAAACTGCTATATGTATCATATTTTCTGTGTTGCCAGGCTGGCAGACCCTCCAAACTAACAGAGCATGCTTGGCCCTATCTGGCGCTGGTTCTGAAGAAATTTCAGACCATTCTGAGGGAAAGACTGCCAGTTAGGCAGTTCGAAAGTGCCCTGCTGATACCACAAGGGTCCCACCCCTCATGTTTGGTATCAGGCTGCTGGGTACATCGAGGCAGACCTGAAAATATTAGTAAATCTGCCCTGACCTGTACGGTTCTGTGAGATAGAGCCCATATATGGTTAAGGTATGATTTCTGGTTCCCAGGACAAGGGGAGGACTCATCTCGTGTTCTAAGGGGGTCTGTGGGCCCGCCCTCACTCCCTCCTACTGAATCAGGGGCATAAGAATGGCAGAGGACCCAAACTCAGTGTCCTCCACCCTGAAACATCTTGAACTCATCTGTGCCAGCTTGAGGATATGCTGGCATCCACCTGGTCGGAACTCTGAACTTTGATTGAAACCAAAAACTTTACAAGTTTTCCCACTAAAGGACATCTTTCCAGGAACTAAGTATTTTTCTCCCTTCTTTTATTTTTTATACTGGCTATTACTGTTTTAATAATTGTTGATTTTAATAATTGTCTGTATATATTAATTATTTATATTGCTGTGAATAAAAGACTTCCTCCAAGTCATTCACTGTTCCGCTACCCTGCTTATCAGCACACACAGAACTGATCCCGGGTCTCTGAAGATACGCTACTGTTTGTTTGTTGTTGGCTAGACAGAATACCGTGTGTTTAACCGTTTTATTTGCAGGACTAGTCAGTCAGTAAATCGGGTCCACTGGCCCATACCAGTGGTGGTGGCAGATACCGTGGAATCGTGTGTACGTTGTAATTACCCGTGTCTCACAGGCTCCCTTCCGGGTTGTCTGCGGCTAATTCTTAACGGTTCCTGCGCATTGACTGCGACCAGAGTTCGCACGATCTGTGCGCTGGCACCGTTTAGAAGGCTAAGTGCGGTCAGCCCCTAGGGCTCCTGTGACAACTGCTATAGCCGTAATTAACATTATGGTCTACGGCGGCGTCTGATCCGCATCGCACAGCGCCTTACTTGGTCTCTGCCATAGACCATAATGCCTGGTATAACAGAAATACCCGTTTAAGCTTCCTGTTTGTGAAAATACTGGGTGTAAATTTAAAGAGGGCGCTGCAGCAATTTGGGTCCGGGGGAAAGCCACTAGAAGAATATTGGTGAAATTACTGATAGTGTACTACTGGGCAATGGGTGATAGGATTGTACAATTTTAGTAAAAATTCCAGATTTTCTACCATTGCTAAACCTAACTTATATCGATGTCAATATAAGTGCTGCCTTCACCGCTAAATCTCTGATATCTCGCCTGCCTAATTCAGATATTATTTGGGCACTGGTGGTGCCCAAATTACCCACTGCGCAGCACTATAGCTGCAATTAATACTGTGGTGCCAATTTTACAAATGCGCTGCTGGCACCCATATTACCTGCTCTGGAAATTAGAACCCATGTCATTATAATTCAGAAAACCTATCTGAAGCAGTTTCCTTATGGAGGTATCTTTCTCGTGGTTCGAACACCCATGTAGTAGCTTATTTCCTTAATGAGTCTTCCCTGGGCTTAATGCCACCCCTCAGAACGGTATCACATCACTTGACAAACAGAAGCTACAGCACAGGAAAGCAAATGATTATTATCTCCATGTGATTTTAATCCCTGGTTGTACCTGTGTCTATAAAGTGTGGTGGAAGAACTGTGAACTGAGCACTTTGCGAATGAGGGATCGTCTTTTCATGTCAGTCATTCTCCAGAAAGATGGGATAAGTTTGACAGCTGCCTCTGTACTAGACGTTGTGGAGCCAAGCCGTGTTTACAAGCTGACTGCGAAAATATGTTTGATATATTTAGTGTCTAGCAAAATCGCGGACATTCACTGAATGGTAAGAAAATAAATAACATGTCCTCGTGCGTAAAAGCAAAAACTGCAAGTGTTTGTGTTAGCGCCATGTAGCCATTTATTCAGAAAGGAAAACACATCAGCTAGTAAATTCTGTGTGGTTTCCAAGAGGACATATGTTAATAGATTAATAAATTAAAGAATTGTAAATAAGGTAAGAAAATTAAGTTGTGTTTGTATTTGTGTGATTATAAAATGCTGTAAATGGTTTAGGCTTGGGTTACTAGGTGTAGTCACCAGATCAGAGGGTGAGCTGTGTGTGGCCATTAGTAGGGGAGGTGAGGACTGCCACCAGAGACATAGCAGCTGATCTGCAGGCTGGGTGGTCACCAGGGGTTTAGTACAAGATCATTACTGGTCATCATTTTAGGGGAGGAGTCATATGTGTTCATCTTTGGGGTATTTTAAAGTGCTCTTCAGGATTCATGTCATGAGTTTTGTTACAGAATATATCTTGTTAGGAGGATAGAGACCCTGAGACTGCCCTGGTACTCAGAGATTAGAAACTGCCCTGCTGGGGAAAAAAAAGCATTGAGATAGAGGGTTCTGCTAGAAAGAGACACCCCTCTCCAAGGGACTGCCTTAATAGGGAAAGAGAGACATATTGCCCATTAACCTCATATCTTTACCTTACGCTGAACATATTCAAGAGTGCACCAGGGAATTCTCCATAGCCCTTCTTCCGGGGCTTCTGATGTTGCGGACTGCAGACCAACCTCAGAGAATCAGACAAGGGTGGTACTACCCTAGCTCTGCATCAGTGTTTCTCAAGTTTGTTCTCCCCTGTATATCTACTCATTAGTTTCCAGACACCAACCTAACCGCAATCTCAATGTTGTACTCAACCTTCCTCTGCACTCCTCTAGAATCACCTCCTCGTATTCACATATACAAGATTTCTCATGTTCCTCACCACTCCTCTGTAATTTCCTTCCAAAACATCTGTAACTCTCTAGTCTCTGAAATCTTAGTGCTCCCTATAACCATTGTAGATGAGGGGGGAGCCAGCACAGGATAGAGAGCACCGAGAGAGGAGACGGAATGCTCTATCTATACGACCCAGAGCCTTCCCTCTCCTTAGGTAAGTATTTGCTTCATTTTTTTTAAATGTGGTTCCCATTCACTTTAACAACCTCAAATCTGGCATTGGAAAACCTTGCTTAAAGCTGCATGATAGTTATGTGTTGTGGGTGCAAGCAGATGTGATTACAGATGTCACATGTAATATACAAATGGAACATTTAACTCATAGCAATTTATATATAAGGTACTATCTTTGATGAACCTGCTGTTCTACACAGAAGCCGGTTATTCAATCTCAGGACACATCTAATGGATGGAGAAAATAATGATTTGATATTACTTGCATTATTTTCTGATTCAACACTAGCGTCATTGTTCAAGCACTGCTCATTTAGCTATGTTTGCATAAACAGGCTGGTTGAGGCTGCCACACATCTAGTATTCCAAGGTAAATAAGGCCATTAGCTGAGCTTTTTTTCTGCCACTATTGAAATCTACCCGTACTGAATCATACATTCTATAGCTATCATCACATTGACAATGGCTGTTTTTACTGGAACAGGTTTCTCTCTATTTCTAAAGTAGTATTTTTTATTTAGCCATCAATGTAATAGTAGTCTGTGTGCCCCTGGAGCAATGCACATTGGAGAAAATACTTGTGTATGTATGCTTAAGTGTGGCTAACACAACTAAATGTGTCCCTGATCATTATCTACGTACACAAGGTACTTGCGTTATTGATTTCAGTCCCATTTCAGGATCTTGGCACATCACCTTCAGCATGTATGGTATAAGCCAATACTCTAACTATACTGATCATAAAGTAACTGCAGTGTGTGCTACTATAATCCTCCCTTTCCCCTCCTTTGTAACTTGCTCCTCTGCACTACTGATCCTGTTTCTCAGATTGTTGTCAGCACTTCACTACATGTTCAGGACAGAATATAGCTATTCATTATTCATATTTAGGACCTAGTTAACACAGACAGGTGAACCATGTAGTTTCTAAGGCATTCCGCCACTCAACAGCCAGGAACTTCCTCTATATGGTTGCAATCATTTCATTGGAATGCCAACAGAAAAAAAAAAAACCTGACAGAGGTTACAACCATTCCCGACTTTATCTAAACCTTTATCTAATTTAATGATAATAACCTGTTTTTTTTTTTTCACTATTTAAAAAAAAACATTTTCCATTCTAAAAAAAACTTTTTTTTTTTTAAATTCCAAATAATAAACAAAAACAACAACAGTGTAACATATGCTCTTTAATAGGAAGGTGTAAAAGGGAGCCTGAAGTGAGTAGAATATGGCAGCTGCCATCTTAATTCCCTTATTAACAATGCCAGTTGCTTGGCTGCTGTGCTAAACTTTTAACTTTAGTTGTTTTTGAGTCACACACCTGCATCAAGCATGCAACCAGTGCTGTCAAGCCAAAAGTCAAAGCATTCGATGTGCATGCTCATTCTGGGCCAGTGACTAGAGCATACGTATGTGAGTTGGGCACAGGGGGAGCCGAATGACGGCTCTCCCTGCTGCCGCAAAACTCCCCGGCGGCATTAAATACTATTCCCTTTCCGAGTTGTCGCAACTTAGAGGAAGATGTAATTCAGGGTCCGGCAACCGCCGACCCTTATGTGCCACGTGCAGCATTACATTGCTGATATGGGGCACCTGGTTTTGGCGTATGGTGCTGAGCACCATGCGCCAAAACCACCTGCTTCGTTACTAGAGGCAGAGCATCAGCACAGAAGTCAGGCAACTGGCATTGTTTATTAGGGAATGAAGATGGCAGCCTCTGTTTTCCACTCACTTCAGCATCCCTCTAAAGTAGTGCACATGGGCATGACCTTAGAATTCAACTGTTATTTATAAGTTTATTCAATCATCTTCAGTGAATAACATACAATAAAAAAACTTGGCACCCAACTCCTTATTACCTCATTTTATATAATTCTCCCACAGCTCACAGTACAGAAAACACTTGAAGGAGCCATGTTGCATGGTGATGTTATTTCCGGTACAGATAGAGCTGTGCAAAAAGCATAGCATTCTGCTGCTTACAATCAGTGTAGCTGCAACACAGACTCACACAAAACTGCTTCTGCTGTGTTTGCTCAGCCTCATTTTCTACTCCGTAGATCGGAGAACAAGCTAATCACAGGGACACCTCAGTGCATCACTGTTGTCTAGTCTCAGTTACACGATAAGGCTGCAAGGGGAAGTGATACCAAGTTTTATTTGGCACTTCAGGCACTTTTTTATTTTTAAATATGAGACTATTCTTAGTAATTACACCAGTGTGTCAAATCTTTTGGAGAAGAGGGGGAACCTTTTTACTTTAATCTGGACTTCCAGCAGTTTTTGCAATATATTTGTACTAGGACTATCTTCCTTCATAAAGTAATTAGCCAGTTGCCATATGCTACAGAAAGTTAGCCTATTTATTTATTTATTGTACTTATAAAGCACCAACATATTACGCAGCGCTGGACATTAGTTTAGGTTACAGACAATATTTAGGGGTGACATACCTAAGCCTTGCTTTAATCCGATTGTTATTTAGATGACTACAGTAAAGGTGAGTAAAACATCATCTGGAACAGAGTTTTATCTTATTCTTTTGGGAAAAAATAGGATTTTCAGTGCAGATGACAAGAGGTTGTAAGAGAACATTGAGATGTGGTTTTATCTGTTTGCATTTCACCATTAGTAAATAGAATCCTAGCAATTACTGCAATATCAGCTGCAAACAAGGTCAAAGTCCTGGTATCTGAAACCCCAGCTTTCACTGCTGATACTTATTAATCAGCATAAATTAACACGACCGTGCATGCTATATGGCATGAATGGTATGAGTAAAGTTCATACTCAGTCACTACTGGAAAAAAATAGATATTTAAAATATTTAATGCAATACACTTATAAGAGTTTGGTAAGTGCATGACTTATGGATGTTGTGCATTACTCTGAAACACTGAATGAAAGAATCAACCAGATCAATCAATTTGTGTTAGTTATAAGGCACTATTCTGAATAAAGTGATGTTAGATGTTCAGACATGGAAAAGGCAAGCAAAAGGTTTGTTCATTTTATTTGACTGCTGTACATAATGACCCAGAAGACTGTTACTGTGCTTGAAATGTGGGTGCATCACTTTAGCTCAGAAACAACTGGTAAATGTGTTGATTCTCTCCTTGTTGGTGTTCCAGTAAGAAGGTGGTACATTTTTGGGGGAAGGTGGAGGTAGTTATCTTAGCTGATAACACAGAGAAAGCTTAAAGAGGAACTGTAATGAAAAAAAAATAGCAATGAATAAAATTGTTCATTTTTTACAAAAATAATTTATAGATTATTTTGTCACTGGTTGCCCATTGTAAAATCTTTCCTTTCCCTGATTTACAATCTGAAATGTATCACTGGTGGGGACATCCTTAGTTCTGTAAGGTGATCTGTGCGAAATGTTCGTTACTAAGAGTTCTGAGTTGCCAATACTTGGTGCTTGGCACTTGGACAAATCCATTATTTCCCACAATGCAATGAGGTTCACAGACAGCAAATTGTCTGGACCATGGTCATGACATCACACTGTGTGTGTGTGGGGGGGGGGGGGGATTTCACCACAATATCAGCCACAAGGAACCCCCAATGCTCTATTTGAGAAAAGGTAAAAAGTTCTCATGGGGAAGGGTATCGGCTACTAATTGAGATGAAGTTCAATCTTTGGTTAAAGTTCCTCTTTAAGTTGTCATCAGGTATATTTTCATACAGTCAGTGAATCTTGAGATGATGTCAATAAAATGAGCATTCAGCTGCTGCATGCAGGGCATTGTATGTACCCAGCAACACTTGCCAGGTTGTCATGGCCACCATCCATTGTGTCAGCTTTCATCTAAAGAAGCATGTGCCCCATTTACCAGATCCTGTCCCTAGGAGCTTACAGTTGCTCCCAAAAATTGCATTAAAACTTGCATGGGAAAAAAAGTCTAAGGTTGCTCTGCAGCAGGTGTGTTAGCTGTAGTGAGTGGTGTGAATATGAGGGGTAAATCTGCAGTATTTCCATTAGTATGGGGAAAATGGTGCATGAAGATGGAGATGGCAGTAAATCTTGCAATAAGGAGTATGCAGGATTTCCCCATACTTATTTTGTAAAGGCAATGCATTGTGTTGATTTGTTAGCTTAATTGAGCAGTTTATTACATCAATCTCAGTTCATTCACAAAAAATGTTCTTTGGTCTGTTTGAAGCACCTTCTGAACCCTCCACCACACCTGCTGATAACCAGCTGAAAGCATCTAGCACTGAGTGTCACAGCTTGTAATGCAGTAGTTACTCCATGCCTTTGTGAATGGCACATAGTGTAATCACACATTCCTGACTCACAAGCTTAGGTGAGTTTCTGTATACTATACAGCCATACAAGGAAACAGCGTTTCCAACTTCCTTCGTGTGCTTTGTGTTTCAGAAATTAATGTGATTGCCATAAAGAGTGGGAGATTTTGTGTTCCTGATTTTAGGAAATCTATAGTATTTTTAAAGCAAACTCGAGATGGCGAAAAAAACATAAGTTAGATACTCACCTAATAAAAGGGAAGCCTCCAGATCATCCCTCCTCCTCCTCCTCAAACCCACCCACGCTGGCTAGGATCCTTCTTTAATTCGCAGCCGTCACCGTGCTCCCCTCCATGCACAAGGGCGGCCGTACTGTATTTGAATGAGTACGACCGTGTCTGTGCAGTAGAACAGAGCCTTACCGTGCGCCTGTACTTATGCATATGCAGTACGGTCATGTTTGTACACTTTGGGGAGCGTGGCCATGAGAACATATGTAACAAGCTTTTGTTGGATATGTGCAGAGAGTCTGTGCGCAGCAACCGTAAACCTTAGATAGGTTTGATGCAATTAATGATACCTTGTGAGACTTAGATGTATTGAGTGGCACTCCCTTCTTACAGAATTGCAAAGAAACGTGTGTGTGGCAACAAGCAAACAATATGTCTCTCACCCTTCCTCCAGTGACCTCGCGTCCACCTGCACAGACGTGTGCTCCTCGGATCGTGGCAGGAACAAAGACTGTCAAACATGAATCAGGGAGAGAAAGAAGGAAACATCCGGGCACCATCCGTCTTTAAATGCGTGGCGGTGTTTATTGGTTATAGCAGGTCACATACCATTGGAGCTGTCAGCTAAACATCAATGTGCTGGTGGTGGTGAGTTGGAGGTGGGGGTGCCAGGTGTCAGTCGGGGCTTGCGACGGCCGTTTCGCGTCTGCTAGACGCTTGGTCACGCTGCGCTCCTATTGCTGAGGCGGGCTGAAAACATCCGGTATATGCGGGAGGTAGCCCCGCCCTTTCCGGGTGTCACGTCCGCCTGTGTTTGGAGAGGTCAAAGGGAGGGATTGCGGAAAAGACACAGACGCGCGGCATCTGGCCGGCCGGACTACATTACCCATAGTTCGTTGCGAGGGGGGAGCGGCAAAGGTACTGGGAAACCCCGCCTACACATTGCCTACCAATGGTTAGCGACTAACGTCGCCAGCCCCACCTAATACATGGCAACGTATTTACTCTGCATATATTTTATCAGAGTATCTAAAAATATGGTAGACGTGCCCAACCAGTGTAAAACATTCTTAACACATGGTCAAATGCCACGCGTGCGATTCCGCATCCCTCCTGGAATTCCGTGTTGAGTGGCTTAGTGATCACATTGGTGAATTAAAAGAAGCCTAATTTAAAAACACGTAAGACCTGGGGAAATAAGACCCAGTTACAGTTCGCAATAACTCTTAAGCTACAGTATATACCCTAGATACACTTATAAATTAAAAACTTATCATGGCAATAAATATATGCAATGTGCATGCACTCATACACATGCATACGCCAGGGGTGGAAGATCGGGGGTCAAACAAAGGCACCAAACCAAATCCAAAGCACCACCATCATTAAGACCTGGTCACATACAGAACACGAAATTGATATCCCATTAATACATTTATTTATTTGCTACCCTCCCCCCTATTCTATGCCATTTCCCTCGTCCCTAAGACATATAGGGGAAACTTCAATTAGGGGTCTAGCATGCATGCCAATTCAATCTTGTCGTTAAGACCAGCCGGACCCATGGCCTCCGTACGCAGAATAATACAAGTTTCCCTTCTGAGAAGTAATCTCTCCCTATCTCCCCCTCTCCTTGGGGCCTCCACTTTTTCCAACACTGCAAACCTTAGACCATGACTCTCCCCCCCATGTGCCTCCTTCATGTGGGAGACCAGTCTGGTACAACTCTTGCCGGCCTTGACCACGCTGATGTGTTTCCCAAAACGTTTCTTCACTGGTCGAGTTGTTTGCCCTATGTAGTATCTCCTACAAGGGCAAAACAACACGTAGACCACATGATCCGTTTGACATGTATAGAGTCCCCTAGCTTGGAACTCAATTCCTCCTACATTAATAATTCTCTGTGTGATCAACTTGGGGCAATATTTGCAATAACCACACCTAAAATTACCCTTAGTGGCACATCGGTCCAACCAGGTAGATTGTCTAGGGGACACAAACTCACTTTTTGTCAGGAGGTTGCCTAGGGTCGGAGCCCTTCTAAATACCACCCTTGGCGGCTGTTCAGCCCTCCCCATCATTTCTGGGTCCTGCTGTATCATGCCCCAGTGGTTATAGATGCTTTCTCTGATTTTGGTGGCCATCGGGCTGTAATCAAATGTAAATACCATCTTATCCTCTTTCTTGCTTTGCACCTTTCTATTCTCCAAAAGGGTTGCTCTGTCCTTCTCAGCGGCCTGGCCTCTCGCCCTAATCAACAACTGAGGGTCATAACCCCTTTTGACAAACCTGTCCGTCAGCTCTGATGCTTGTTGATCGAAAGTCGACTGCAACTGATTGTTCCTCCTCAGACGTAAATATTGTCCATATGGGATCGCCTCCACCACATGTCTGGGATGGAAGCTCCGTGCGTGGAGGACTGAATTTGTCGCAGTCGGCTTACGGTAGCCCTCACTGATTATTCTATCACCATCTACTTTGAGTCTGGGGTCGAGGAACACCACCTCTTCCCCAATCATTTCAGAAGTAAACTGCATGTTGATTTGATTATCGTTGAGGTAGTTTAGAAATCCCTCGAACTCGAGTAGGGTGCCAGACCACACCACCAGGACGTCGTCCACATACCTGGACCACCGTCTGATGTGTCCCCGGAACGGATTAGAGTCCGAGTGCACAGCAGACTCTTCCCACGCCCCCAAAAAGAGGTTCGCAAAGGTGCATGCCACCGGGGTCCCCATAGCTGTCCCCGCCACCTGTTGGTACCACCGACCGTCAAACATAAAGGCATTGTGTGTTAACACATAGTGCAAACATTCACAAATAAATTCGATGAAATCCTCATCTCTATTGGTACGTTGCAAAAATTTCTTGACGGCCTGTACCCCCAAGTCTTGGGGAATCCTGCTGTACAGACTGACCACGTCAATGGTGGCCAGTCTGTCCCCGGGGACCCAGGCGGCACGCCCCACATCTCGCAAAACCTCCAGGGTGTCCTTCAAATAAGAGGGCACACCTGCTAGTAGAGGGCGGAGAAGGTGGTCCAGGTACCTGGACAATCTCTCGGTAAGAGACCCACAGCCTGAGACTATGGGACGTCCCGGTGGCGCGGCCATCGATTTGTGTAATTTGGGGATGTGGTACCACACGGGTCGTCTAGGAAAGGCCGGGACGAGATCTCCCGCCAATTTTTTTGGGAGAAATCCCCGTGCGGTACCCCTATCCAGGAGTGCCCTGAGATCCGACTGGTAATGAACGGTTGGATCACAAGAGAGCGGACAATATGTGTCGCCACGCATTTAAAGACGGATGGTGCCCGGATGTTTCCTTCTTTCTCTCCCTGATTCATCATTGATGCAATTAATGCTCACATATTTGCACTATGCATGTTACAGGGCCAGAATTAGGACACCCATGAATACTGGGGTACCTTTGCATGGTGCAGGTGACTACGCAAGAGAATGTATACTTTTG
Organism: Hyperolius riggenbachi; assembly: GCF_040937935.1. NCBI lineage: Eukaryota > Metazoa > Chordata > Amphibia > Anura > Hyperoliidae > Hyperolius > Hyperolius riggenbachi. The sequence goes on along the minus strand of NC_090646.1, from coordinate 513,570,208 downwards.
TACCAAGACCCCAGACTTTAACCTACCTGTAGAAATAGCAGTGGTTCCTGGATGATTGATTTCCGTGAAAGCATTTGCATAAACATTTGCACGTGAGTTTGCTAAGGGTTAACTTTTTTTTTTTTTTTAAGTTTCACATGAATTGCCGTTTAGGTTCACATGTTAATAAGGTTAACTTAATGCAAACATATAATTGATGTGTGTTATGGTGGCCACATACAGGACAAAAAAAATGAACATTTTGGGCATTATTAACAACATCTATGTGCCATTACTGTACTGCTCAACAACCTTTTTGAATTGTATTCAATCTGTTGTAGCTTCTTATTATAACAGATGTAATATGTAGCTTGTGGTACACATTGCACTGTAACTGTTTTTTTTTTTTGTGTGCACTGCAATATGGTGTGATTCAAAGTCTACAAACAATTAACACCTCATCAGTTGTAATGCGATGTAACTGAATCTGTTGTTACAACACAGACCATGCAGTTTATTGCTAGATTTGCATATGTTGACACGTACAATGTTAGTCAATCAAGGTGCAGATTGGTCAGCTGCTTCTTTGTCTGCGATACATCTTATGCCAATGCAAATGTTGTTTTTGGTTGCGTTATGTGCATGTTATAAAGCAAAGCTCCAGTGTGAAACTGGCCTAAGTCAAGTTGAACTTTTAATTTAGGAAAACAGTCCACCAGAAACAGAATTGGCAAGAGTAACCTAAACCTTTGCATGGGACTAATCAAGTGTTGGTACTGCTGTCTAATTAAACAGCAGCATGAACAATTAATCAAGCTGCTCATTAACCTATTTTGGTTCCTGGACGTAGAAACTACGTCCAGGAACCATGCACGCTAACGCGCGCTCCAACAGCCGATCGCGCACGTGCACGCGCACTCCCGGCCGCGGATTCGGTAGCCACGGAATCAATGTATCGGGCTATGGTGCCCGATCACTGATTCCTCTCCCCCGCTGAAAAAGCGACAGCTTTTCTCGGAAGCTGTGCTTTTTCTGACCGTTCCCTCCCCGATGCGTCACTCTAACCGTGTGTTACGCTTAGAGTGACGTCATGTAAACAAACTCATGACCGCCATCTTGTGGCCAAAAAGTAAAACTACAACTAAAATTAAAAAAAATTAAAAACAACACACAATTACATTATAAAACTATACTTAACATCCCACCCTCCCAAAAATACACAAATAAAATGTTTAATATAAAAAAAAAAACATTACAATAAAAAAAAAAAAAAACATGTAAATATTTACCTAAGGGTCTAAACTTTTTAAATATCAATGTAAAGATGAAATATTTCTATATATTTTTTTATTTTAAACTTGTAAATAGTGATAGATGCAAAACGGAAAAAATGCACCTTTATTTCCAAATAAAATATTGTCGCCATACATTGTGATAGGGACATAATTTTAATGGTGTAATAACCGGGACATATGGGCAAATACAATACGTGAGTTTTAATTATGGAGGCATGTATTATTTTAAAACTATAATGGCTGAAAACTGAGAAATAATGATTTTTTCCGTTTTTTTCTTATTCTTCCTGTTAAAATGCATTTACAGTAAAGTGGCTCTTAGCAAAATGTACCCCCCAAAGAAAGCCTAATTGGTGGCGGAAAAAACAAGATATAGATCAGTTCATTGTGATAAGTAGTGATAAAGTTATAGGCTAATCAATGGTAGGTGAATATTTCTCAAGTGAAAACGACGGAACGCGAATGGGTTAATTAATGAGCAGCTCCTGACCTCATAGGCTAGCTAACATTCTGGTTCAGACCTTTAAAAAATGTTAGATTTAAAAAAAAAGTTGATCTGAAATACAAGCTCAACTCTAATTCTTCATACTGTACAAATAGGGCTCAACTGCCCACAGAGTGCAGCGTACAGACTCTTTTCCCTATGCCAATTATCATTACAGTGCTTGGGGGACAGGGGGCAGTCAGAACTGCTGCTTACAAAAGCAGGCTCTGTTTCATAGCTGTTCCTTCTCATTGCAAACCTACCAAACAGGCTGGTTGATTGAAAGCAAAAGATGCATCATTGCATTTGGAATCTGATAACATGAAACTCCCATAATACCCCATTTACTACAACTAATACAAACTATAGCCTGAGCTGTAATGATGTGTAATCTTTTATGTTAAATACTTTTAATCAACAAGATTGTTATATGTAAATTAGGGGAGTCGGTGGAATCAAAACCTAAGGAGTCAGATTATTTTTGTATTGACTCCACAGCCCTGGTTGCAATCCGCACTATCATCGCAATGTGATGCAAAGATATTTCTAAGTTGCCTTCATACCAAGTGAGTGCAGTGCCACAGGTTCCGACAGAGTAACATCCAGCATGCTGTGCAAGTACTGGGCAACATACGTGTTTTCAGTAGCAGTGAAGCATACTTTCATTGTACTGTATGCTTTGCTGAATAGTCGCACCACACATCGAATGCACAGTGCGACAGTTCGCCATTGTTGCATTGTAATGGTATCACAAATCAAAGTGCACAGTGTGAAATGGCCTACTGATAGATAGGTCTTACAATAAATAGCACTTTTCTTTACAGTATTTTTTTTTTCTCTGTTCCGTCTGATCACGATTAGATGGGATGGATATTCATCTTTCATTCCGTTTATCTGTGTAATCAGACTCGTTTTCTTTTCAAAACTAAGAGGCAAGGTAGAATCTGATTGGCTTGTAAAAGCATTGTCATCTCCAGCTTCACGTGCCAGGAGAGAAGGGCCAGGAGGAATTAAATGTAAAATTCAGAGGTGCATTGCTGATTTCAGGAGAAATGTGACACCTCACAAGAGCTACAGTTCCTTTCTGGTTGGAAAGTGAATTTTCAGTGCCAAGACATTCGCTTTCTTGGCTGTCACCAGCAGTCCCATTGCCCACTTAAAATAAAAAAAGTGGGGGGAAAAGCCTGGCAGTTTCACATGCCATAAACCCTTCAGACTTTAAATGGAGAATAACAGTATGCTAATATGGACTGAAAGTTCTCATGCAAAGAGTTTCTTTTGGCTGCACCGAATGCTTCTTTCCTTCAATATATTATGCATTGTAAATGTTCATGTGTGTATTTAGGACTCTGATTTTGATAAACTAATATTTTATGCAATTGGCTTGCATGAATTCTAGCTGCAAATGAGCAGATCGTGGTTACATAGTGGTTTCATAGATTAATTTACTTAAAGTGGACCCAAGTTAAAAATACACGATTTCAGGAATAAAATCTATTTTCTAAATTATAATAATAAATAGCAGCTTTTTTTCAGCTGCATGATGACAAATATAAAATATTTTACATTTAATAGAGAAACCCCTCCCTTCCTTTCATATTGCTGGGACAGAATCCGGCAGACTGGTGGAGTAGCAGGTGTCCGGTAATGGAGGAATTGCTAATGGCTGCCACCTGTATAACCCTAGTTATGCAAAGAGGAGGGTGAAAAGCATGCCCTGAAATGCTCATAGGCTTGAAGGAGTGTTTATTTATCTTTGTATGTGTCAGAGTGGTGCAACTAAATATTTTGAATTAAAAAATGTTTGGTTTGGGTCCGCTTTAAAGCTCCATTAAACCCATATTTATAAACAGCAGAGTAGGCTTGCCACCTGGTGTTACTCTATGGGACCACTGGTACTAGATAGAGAGGACATGGTCCTGGCCTACAGTGACGGACATCTGGCTGGAGGTTGAGGCTGCACACACCCCTGAAACGTACTGGTGAATAATGGGAATTACAGCTATAGCAGCACTCACTGAGTAGTTTGGGGGCTGGCAAATGTTGGAGTCCAAATGACTTGGGGAACAAACAGGGGAGGACTGGGACCTTTTGGCCTGGGGGGACAACACAAACTAGAGGCCCGTTTCACGGCATCCCCAGCCCAAAGCCATATCTTTCTTGTGTGCAAATCTTCATATTGTGATGACTAATAGCCACAGACACACACACACACACACACACACACACACACACACACACACACACACACAATGTACCTGATGCCTAACCCCATTTCTCAGCACAATCTACCTGTCTGTGTCTGATGCCTAAACCTTAAAGGAGTTATCAGGCTTTTTTTCTTTTATGAAAATAAGTGCTACTTACCCAGGGCTCGTCCAGCCCCACGCTCCCAGCATGTCCCTCGCCGCAGCTCTGCAGTCAGCTGTTCGCTGCCACTGCTTCCCAGCCCCCGGCGATGACGTCAGGCCGACTGCGCCTGTGCGAGCAGCGCTGTCCATCACCGCCACATGGACCAAAACGTACTGTGCAGACGCAGAACTACTGCGCCTGCGCAGTACACTCCGGTCCATGTGGCGGTGATTGACAGTGCTGCTCGCACAGGCGCAGTACAGGCCGACATCCAGGTCGGACTCTTGCCATCGCAGGGGACTGGGAGGCAACGGCAGCGAATGGCTGACTGCAGAGCTGTGGCGAGGGACATGTTGGGAGTGTGGGGCTGGAGGAAGCCCCGGGTAAGTAGCACTTATTTCTTTAAAAATGCCTGATAACTCCTTTAAACAACTCCTCCCCCCCCCCACACACACACAAACAACCTACCTACCTGGTGATGCCTAACCCCACTCCTGCCCACCCACCATACAAACTATTTGTCTGACACCTACCCCCCCCCCTCCAACTACCTGTTTGACAGTGCCTAACTGCCTGCCTTCCCCCTCCCCTGCCGCCAATCACACCACAAGAAGAAAAAACGTTCCCCCTCAGGCCAGGGTCAGAATGGGGATGATTATCACACACAAAAAAACTCAGAGGGCCCTGGCCTGGGCAGAGAATTGAATTTGACAGCAGTAGCAGGCAGGCAGTAGAGATGTTGCGAACTGTTCGCTCGGCGAACATCTCTGGGGCTTTTACTACTTCCGGGTCGCTCTGACCCGGAGCAGTACGCCTGCGCTGCCCGGCGAAGCGCGTCCTAGATCGCGCTCCTGTTGCCGGGCACTCTCTGCGCATGAGCGTGACGTCATTCATGATGTCACGCACACGCGCAGAAAGTGCCCGGCAACAGGAGCGCGATCTAGGACGCGCTTCGCCGGGCAGCGCAGGCGTACTACTCCGGGTCAGAGCGACCCGGAAGTAGTAAAAGCCCCATGTATTCAGAGATGTTCGCCGGCGAACAGTTCGGGAACCGTTCGCCACATCTCTAGCAGGCAGCAAAGTGTGAGTAACTCAGTGACAAGAAGGGAGAAGAAGTACAGAAATAAAATTTATAAAAACCACCTTCTCCTCTGGCGACCTGGACCAGACCTCCTCTATCCTCCTGTCTCCTCAGTCCTACACCTCCTCCTCCTCCACAGCAGCAAGCAGCTATTGGTGGCATCTCCGACTCCCAGGCCCCCCAAGTGTCCGACTCCTCCAGCCAGGACAGCCAGCCACTCGTAGCCGCAGCTCCAGGCCCCCAGCCCCCCCAGCACAGAAAGCTGAAGAGTGAGACAGCTCACTCCGATGACACTGCAGGCACAGCACCACGTTGCGGGCAGCAATGGCTCCAGGCGGGGGGCGGAGTCAAGCAGGGTCAACCCACCGGGCCGGAGAGGACCTAAGCTATTTGTGTCCTTGTGCCGCTCACATACACCGCAGGCGCAGCCATGCACAAGGGCACACCACGGCCGGCCGCCTCAGCCCCTTCTCTGATTGGATACTTCAACCTGCCGGGAAATATCGCGCGAGGTTTGCGATCCCCACTGCGAACCTGTCACCTGTGGTATGTCTGCGGCCGCTGCGTATAGCAGCGGCTGGTCCTAATTACTTAAGATTCGGGCGGCCTGGGGGGCAATTGCCCCCCGTCCCCCTGGGCCAGTCCTCCCCTGGGAACAAAAGTGAGTTAGGTAATCAGTAGGGGAATAGTTTAGAAAAAAGCAGAATTGCTAGAGCAGGGTATGCTATAAAGAGGCACTTTCGAAATCTGAATGGTGCCGAGTTCCGATTTTTTGCATCGGAATTCGGACGTTCCGAGTAAAATTACACTGTTTTGAGTATCGCATTTCATTGGTATTCGCCTGCAGAAAACCAAATTCCTACAACATCGGAATTTGGCTGTTCTGATCAGCCTTAGTGAGCTGTCTATATTTGCTCTGCACCCAAATTTCCCTGTGCCATTTATACATGTATGGCTTTACATGAGTGCTGTGGTATTGATGCATTAGTTCTCCAGTGGCTCAGATCAGCAAAAACACCCCTGTTCTCTGTTTTACCGAGACCTGGCTGTGCGACAGCATCCCCGACGACTCCCTACAGGTACCAGGCTACAGCCTCCTAAGAGCAGACCGTGATGCAGCCCTCTCTGGGAAAACGAGAGGCGGCGGAATCTGCTTTTACATAAACACCTCCTGGTGCTCAAACACCACCACTCTCCACAAGGCCTGCACCCCAGACGTTGAGCTCCTTGTCATAAACTGCAGGCCCCGGTACTCCCCGAGGGAATTCTCTTCCCTTGTCCTCGTTGGAGTCTACATTCCACCCGATGCATGCTCCAAGACCGCCCTGCATGTACTCTGCGACTGTATCTCACGGTGGGAAACAGCCCTCCCAGAGGCCCTGTTCATCATCTTGGGCGATTTCAATAAGGCGAACCTTCGGCACGTGAGGCCTCTCTATAAGCAGCACATCTCCTGCCCTACCAGGAACTGTAACACCCTGGACCACTGCTACACGGTCCACAAGAACGCCTACAAGGCTACCCAGGGAGCCCCCCTGGGAAACTCTGACCACAACACAATACACCTGATCCCCACCTACAGGAGGCTCCTGGAGACCTCTAAGCCCATCACCAAAACCGTGAAAAAATGGACAGCGGACGCCAAACTGGGGCTCCAAGCTTGCTTTGAAACCACCGACTGGTCGGCTCTGAAGGCACCCACCCTTGATGAATGGGCCGAGAACATCTCATCCTACATTACCTTCTGCGAGGAAGTGTGTATCCCATCCAAGTCCTTCAGGGTCTACCCCAACAACAAGCCGTGGTTCAACGACAGGCTTCGCCGACTGCGGAAACGCAAAGAGGAGGCGCACAGGTCTGGCTCCTTAGAGGATTTCAGAGAGGCCAGGCTCGCCCTGAAAAGAGAACTGCGATCGGCAAAGAGGGCCTACGCTGAGAAGCTGGGGCTCTGCCTCCAGTCCACCAACACACGGGAAGTATGGAAGGGCCTGAGAGCAGCCACGAACTTCAAACCAGCACCCCAAACGGCGACCCCGAGCCCTCGACTGGCGGAGGAGCTAAACGAGTTCTACTGCAGGTTCGAGCAACATCCCAACCAGCCCGTGGGCAAATCCGCACCGACCTCGGGTGAATCTGGTGCCCTGGCTCCTAGCGCTGTTATGGAATCAGATGTACTCCGGCATCTCCGGAAGCTGAACCCCAGGAAATCCTCCGGCCCGGACGGAGTGTCGTCTGTCTGCCTGCGAACCTGTGCCGATCAGCTAGCCCCTGTGCTCACCTCCTTATTTAAGCAGTCATTATCTGATGGTACAGTCCCCTCCTGCTTCAAGAGGTCTATAATTGTACCAGTCCCTAAAAAACCAGGCAGTACTGAGCATAATAACTTCCGCCCAGTGGCCCTAACCTCTAACATCATGAAGCTCCTTGAGCGGCTGGTCCTTGCCCACCTGAAGGGGTCCACGGACACCCTTTTAGACCCGCTCCAATTTGCATATAGGGCAAATAGATCCGTGGAGGATGCCATCAATGTCAGCGTGGCACACATCACTGAGCACTTAGACAGCCCGGCCTCCTATGCCAGGATCCTGTTCCTAGACTTTAGCTCAGCGTTCAACACGATCTGCCCTGACATCCTGATCACCAACCTGACCCAGCTCGGAGTTGATCCCACTCTCCGAGCATGGATCAAGGACTTCCTGACTAACAGAACGCAACAGGTGAAGCTCGGCAAATACTACTCCAGCGTTCGAACCACCAACACCGGGGCTCCACAAGGCTGTGTTCTGTCACCTCTACTATTCTCCCTATATACCAACAATTGCATCTCATCCGCTGACTCCGTGAAGGTCATCAAATTTGCAGACGACACCACTATTATTGGCCTAATTGGTAGCAACGGGGAGCACGAATACCGGAGCGAGGTCGAGAGAATATGCAACTGGTGCAGGGTGAACAATCTAGTTCTCAACACAGCAAAGACTGTTGAACTAGTTGTAGACTTCAGGAGGAACCCTCCCCCCCTCCCACCTGTCCTCATTGGAGGAACAGAAGTCTCCACGGTGTCATCGGTTCGGTTCCTCAGCACGATTCTCACCAATAACCTGAAATGGGAGCAAAACACCACAAAAATTCAGAAGAAATCCCAGCAGAGGTTGTTCTTCCTGCGCCAACTGAAGAGATTCGGCATGCCCAGGGAACTACTGACCGGCTTCTATACTGCCACCATAGAATCCATCCTCTGCTCCTCAGTCATTGTTTGGTACGCGGGCGCTACGGCCAGTGATAAGCATAAACTGCAGAGGGTCATAGCTGATGCAGAGAGAATCATCGGGTCTCCTCTTCCACCTCTTGACCTCCTCCACTCCGCTAGGTTGAGGAAAAGGGCCACCATGATCTGCCGCGACCCCTCTCACCCTGGCAGCCACTACTTCAAGCTCCTCCCGTTGGGCCGTCGCTACAGGACTATACCAGCCAAAACCACCAGGCGGAAGAACACTTTCTTCCCCCAAGCCGTTCGGTCACTGAACTCTGACCCTCCCCGGTCCGGCCTGCTGGTCTAACTGCCGGGAGGTCAGCTGGTCCCCGGTCTCAAGCCGGAAATGGGGGCCTTTACTAGCTTTTTACCGGCATCACTATTTGTCTATCTGACTACTGTATTTCAAATTGCATGTGTTTGTATGTCTCTACTCTGTCTATGCCATGTGTACCACAAATAATTCCGATTATAGCTCTTGCTGTACTTGGCGAAATAAAACTGATTCTGATTCTGATTCTGATCCTGGAGCTAGTCTACTTTAGGGGACCCACCGTAAATCCCCATAGAGAATTGGAGCTGTGCTGAAAACGGAACAAATTTTCCGCTTTCAGCTCTTTTAAACCCCCACAAGCTATATATCTTTGGAAAGGTTAGAATCTGCTCTAACGAATTATGCTACTTTCGGTGAGCAAAAGGTGCAACTCACCATGTAGGAAGCGCCAGAACGGCTGCGATCGCGGCTCCGTTGGCCATCTTACTTCTGTGCTGCTCATATTTTTCTCCCTCCTCATTGGAGGGATTGTTAGCTGGGGGCGTGCCAGAACCTGCTCTCCCTTCTCCCCGGACAAGACCAACGCAGAACTAGCTACTGACGTTTTTTTTTTTTTTTCTCTGGCACGCCCCCAGCTAACAATCCCTCCAATGAGGAGGGAGAACAATATGAGCCAGCACAGATGTAAGATGGCCGACGGAGCCGCGATTGCGGCCTTTCGGCGCCTCGTTCACGGTGAGTTTCAGTTTCTTCTCACCTTCCTTATTGGCTATCAGATCCCAAAGGGGTATTGTTGGGCTTTCTGGTCCAACCCTGTACCATTTTTGTGTGGTGTGCCTAAGGCTCAGCCTTCTCACCTTTGCAATTCAGCAGGTACATGCTACTGCTTGGAAAACTCATCAAGTAAGTCCTATTTTCACGGGCAGTTGAACTGTGTGCTCAGCAAACAGTTACCAGGCAGCAGTGAGTAGTTACCAAGCAGCAGTGAGCAAGTATTATAAAGAACAGATAAAAAGGTATACAATCAGTCTACATGCAATTATATACAAAACAATCCACAAGGGTTTTTTTTAGGGAACAGCATCAGTCTTTAATTCTTCAAAAGTGTCAAAAGAAGCTTGATTGCAGTCATATAAATAAGGTATTGGATACCCTATTTATATGACTGCAATCAAGCTTCTTTTGACACTTTTGAAGAATAAAAGACTTAGGGCTCATTTCCACTATAGCGAACTCGCATGCATTTTTCGCATGAAAATTCGCATAGCAATACAAGTGAATGGGACTGTTTCCACTTGTCAGGATTCCTTTGCGTTTTTCTGTGCAGAAAAAATTCGCATGGCAGAGCCATCAGAATTCGCATATCGCATACCGCTATGCGAATCGCATACAATGTATTTAATAGGAAATTCGCATGAGGTTTGGGCATGCAAATTTTCATGCGAATTCGCATAGAAACAATGGAAAAGCACACCAGCACTGCCATGGTTAAATTCGCATACATCGTCATCCATGCGAATTCGCATGCGAATTCGCATGAAAATTCGTATAGACCCGCATGCGAAATTCGCATCCGCATGCGAATTTTTACCGCGGCGATTCGCACCGCACAAGTGGAAATGCAGCCTGATGCTGTTCCCTAAAAAAACCCTTGTGGATTGTTTTGTATATAATTGAGCAGTGAGCAGTTACCAGGCAGTAGCAAGCAGTTGTGAGCGTTTAAGAGGCATTTCACTGCCTATCAACTGCCCATGGAAAAGAGGCCTAACACAGCCTGGCATTCCACTGCTATGCTGAGGACTCCCAGCTACAGTATATTTATGCTTCATATCTTGTGTAACAATGCCTATTCCAACTATGAGCTCCTATTTAGCGGAGATACAGCAGTGCATGAAAAATCTGGTAGCAATACTGCCCTCATCACCACTGAAGGTAAGTGCCCATTTCCACAAGCAGTTGAACTGTGTGCTCAGTGAGCAGTTACCAGGCAGCAGTGAGCAGTTACCAGGTGGCAGTGAGCAGTTACCAGGCAGCAGCAAGCTGTTGCCAGGCAGCAGCAAGCAGTTGTGAGAGTTTGAGAGGCTTTTAACTGCCTAACAACTGCTTGTGGAAATGAAGCCTGATGGTGCCCATACACAATACAATAAAAACGTTTGATTTTCTCGTTTATTTGATCTAAATGATCGAATCAAATGAAAGTTGAAAATATTTATTTTTTTCGATCAAGGAATTCGTACGATTATCCCGTTTTTTTGAGAAAAATCTAATCAGACATACTGGAAAAATCTTTATATTCAATCTAACGGAATAATCGAACTAAATTATCTAATTGAAAAATTGTACCATGTAGGCCACTTTAAGGCACTCACTTCTTAATAGATCTGACCATGTGCACAGCTTGAGTAGATTAATTAGAGGGATTAAACTTATGATTTTAGGGCTCATTTCCACAGACATTTTAAATGTGTGCTTAGCAAGCAGTTACTTGACAGCAGTGAGCAGTTACCAGGCAGCAGCAAACAGTTGTCAAAGTTTGAGAGGCTTTTCAATGGCTATCAACTGCACGTGCAAAACGTGCTGTTATGGAATCTTTCATCCAAGGAGCATTGCCAACATGAAACACGTTATCCCCTCAAGATCTTCCAGTCCTATTTTACACTTTATTAACATCACAGCGGCCTATTGTAATGCCTTTCAAATCTAGACCTGCACTGCCTATAGTTAGTACTGAACACCATTACTAGGCTGTTAACAAACTAACCGCACCAGTGCTATAATACAGGCTCTATACTCACTCCAATAGTTTACCATAAAATGTAGAATTCTCTTCAAGATTTTTGTACAGATATTCAAATCCTTGCACAGTTTAGGCCCTTTCTGTCTGAACGATTTGTTGTAGCTGTGTCTTACCTCCCACAACTTCAGATCTACAGAGTCTAATGATAATCTCCAGAGTCCACATCACACAGTCTGGAACCATAGCCTTTTGTCATGCTGCTCCTACATATTAGAACGCTTTATTGGCATGAAGCTTTTTCCATGACATAATTCACCCTACCTCTATGGAGCTGAGATGTTCTAAATGTTGTTGCTGCAAATGCTAGAAAAACATAATAAAATGCTAATTTAAATGCCACCAAATGTTAAAGCGGATTGAAACCCAGCATTTCTTCTTTGCTCTAAAAGATTATTTACAGCATAGTATATACTACCACCATTGTTTTTTAGTAGAACAGCATTCAAAGGGTTAAACACAGGACTTACAAGTTCCCTGCCTGGAAAGCTGGACGCATCCAAACTGGAGATAATGTTATCTTGTGTTTACATTCCTCACTTGATACAATTAAGTAAACACTTCCTGGCACGGCAGACACTCCAGAACACAGACAGACACTCAGAGAGCATTTCTGCGTACATTACAAGATGAATAAACCAGTTATGAATAAAATGCAAAGTCAGCTCTCAGAGCAAAAAAAGTGTACTTTGAGAACTTGTAATTTCTAAATGAATAATAATACCTATGCACAAAAGCAAATATGATAACCGAATGGCATATAAAAAGTAGGAAAACATGTTTTTATTGAATATTATGTCCGGGTTTTATACCGCTTTAATAATGTTTTGGCATATAAACCAAACATCAGTCTGAATATAGCCTTACGGTTAAAAGAGCTATACACAACTAGCAGTAACCCTTACAACCCAACTAGTCTGTCCAGGGATTGTTCATTGTCTTTACTAATCTGTACTTACAACATTTGTACAGTTTTATGGGGATCTCTGCCCTTCGCCCTTGTTTTCGTCATTGTCTTTTTTTTTTGCCAGTGTCTATATTCATGATTCACGCTGCCATAAAATTTCAGGCCATTCCAGTAGTGACTGGGGCCGTCACACATGTGTATGCATATTGCTGCAGCACACATCTCTCTGACAAACAGAGCTAGCGGCATTTCCTTCTGGGGAAGCCAAGTCAACATGAAACACTGCGTTCATCTGTAAGGATGTTTTGCAAGATAGGCTGGAGGCCATTGATGTGTGCTGCTTTGAGAACACAGCAATGCTAAAACATGTCTGCCTGCTTCTAATTTCAGAGCTCTGCAGACGTGGGAAGTGTCTGGGCTTCAGGCTTTTTTCCAACCGCAAAGAATAAGGAGCTCAACTTTTTTTTTTTATAATTAAACCAGCAGCACAAGTATGTTGTAGTACTAAATGTTAAAGATAAAACACATACATGCCTTATGAAAACAGGGGTGTGAAAGTGAGCCACTGCTGTCAGAGGAAACTGATGCGTTGACTGTAATGGAAATTCTTATGTGGCAGCTTAAGGCTCTTCTGTAGCTTGCAATGACCCTCTGGGCATTTATCCAGGTAAGTTTTCATATCTAAATAGATTGGGTATAGATAATAGTCACATTTTGTTGCTTAGCAGCCTGAAATGACAGAAACACAAATATTTTTTTTCTAGCTGTATGTACTCAGTAGAACTTATAACAGTGAGGCTACTTTCACACTTGTCGTGGTGTGATCGTCCTACGGCAGGAGCCTGGGGTGGACAATCACACTGCACAATGTCGCCTTTCACATTACCCTGCGGCAGAGCACGCCAACTAATATGCTTAGCCCCGCCCCTATCTTTGTACGCGTTGCAGGTGCAACGTGTACAAAGATACGTGTTGCCGCCTGCAATACCTGGAATAGCATCCTGTACTTTTGGGAACGCTTGCAGTGATACGCGTGGTGGCCTGCCTACTTAGAGTCGGCAAAAACAAACCTAGCTAGTAGTGGGGGACCAGAGGATCCGTGAGTGACTGCGAGGGCACAGGATGGCTGCATGGGGCTGGTAGAAGCCCCAGGTAAGTGAAACTCTTTTTTTTTTTTAGTTTAGGTTCCCCTTAAGGAAGAGGTACCTGTAAGTATAGTATTTTTGTGTACGTGAAATAAAGGTGCCAGGAAGTGTCAGGATATAGCAGATATCACCAGATACCAGAATATTGGTAAAATACGAATATTTGACTATTTAATCTTTGTCAGTAAAATATCAGTAAATATCAATACTTTACTATAGCTAAACATAACCCTACTCTCACACAGAACCCTCTCACCCCCAATGCTAAACCTTAAAGGACATACGAGGTAAAAAATAAACTAATGAGAAAAACAATTGTATCTATCCTCAGTCTCCTAAAAATTACTTTTTTTTAGATCTCCCACAGTTTTATTTTATATTGAAATCTAGTTTTTAGGTTTTTACTTTTCATTGTCTCTGCTCAATGACACCTTTATTGAAGTATGCCAGAGCTCAAATCTACGAATTATTGACCCTTTCCTGCTCTCAGAAGCAATTTACTGACTGGAAAGTGGTTTATGGCTGTAATTACTTATCAGTGAGGGTTATGCTATAGTCTGACCCAGTCCTGACCCGGACAGAAACTGTCACATGCATACCTGATGTTTAACTTTTTTTTAGGCAGAGAAAGAAAAAAAAGGAACACAGCATACCGTAGTTATTTGTGTGTTTGGCACTGTACATACACATGTCTATCTCATTGTGTCACATGTCACCTTGGATGTCAGTTAAAGAAAACCTGTACTGAGAAAAACGGCCCCTGGGGGATACTCACCTGGGCGATTTAAATATTTACCTTCCTGGCTCCAGCGCAGGCGTAGTAGCGGCACTGCGCTCCAAAGTAGGCGGAAATACCTGATCTCAGTTGGGTCCATTCTACGGCGCAGGCGCAAGTCTCCGGCGCCTGCGCCGTAGAACGGACCAGACTGAGATCGGGTATTTCCATCTACTTCGGAGCCGAAAGCCGAAACAGCGCCCCCGCTGGAGCCTGGAAAGATAAATATTGAACAGGCTGACGGATTTGTTAGGCCGGCTTTGAAGGGCTGTAGCGAGACGCAGACGCCCGTGGGAAGAGGAGGACGGGAGAAGCCTTATTAGGATCCTGAGGCTTCCCCATACCGAGGTGAGTACCCCCAGGGGAAGTTTTCCTAGTTACAGTGACTCTTTAAGACCCTTCTAAGCCCTTCTTCCTGACGCCTACCCTTAACTGCCACCCCAGAGCAAACTCTCATCCTGATGCCTAACCTTAACTGCCACCCCAATGCAAACTCTCTTTCTGATGCCTAACCTTAACCATTCACCCCCCCCCCCCCCCCCCGCCTCCATGCAAACCTCCTTTCTGCTGCCCAACCTTAACCTCCATAACATTAGTGCCAATGGCAGTGGCCAAATTTTCCATTTACCGACAGCATTCAAATATCCTATTTTCATATTTGTTCCCAACAAGTTACCTTTCAATTCTTATAGAGACCTTCTTTAATGTGCATAAGACCCTGCATTATTTAAACCATAGAATTATATATAATGAACTGCTAAATGGATAATATTTGATGGTTATGAATACTGCTAAACCATACCTTTAATGGTTAACCTGTATTTGGGGGTACCGACAACAGCAGCTAGTATTATAATCCTGTTCATTTTAAACATGTACTGCTAGAATCAGATTAGTGCCAAAGTCAACAATGGTCCTTAACTCTGCATTCTTATAAAATATTCCCATAAGTGTCGTGTATATTACACAGCGGCACCTCCTCATACACCGTATTGTGTGCAGGGTTTACCTCAATAGTAGGTTCCTAACGAGATGTGAAGGATTAACCAGCTATAGGTGTCACTGCTGCGGTATGGTAAAAGCTGTAAATTAATTCAGAGATCCAAAGTAGGGCAGCAGTGAAGCAGTTAAAAATGAAGTAAAACATCATCCTTCCTGCAGCGAGCATGAGCCATTATTGTGTGTGAGTTTAGTTTTGTTATAAATCTTTTGGCACCAATTTTGGCTGCAGAACAGCAAACTATAACTCAAGCTGTCACCCTGAAATAAGAAGTTAGCCTGGAATTTGTGCTCACAGTCATTTAGAGCAGCATCTGTCATTAAACTAAGCTGCTACTGCTTGCCCTGACTCTGACGGGATTTAACCCACTGAAATATGGAGGGAGGATATATATATATATATATATATATATATATATACATATATATAGATATAGATATAGATATAGATATAGATATTTTTATATATATATACATACAGTAGAGACCAAAAGTTTGGACACACCTTCTCATTCAAAGGGTTTTCTTTATTTTCATGACTATGAACATTGTACATTCAGTCAAGGCATCCAAACTATGAATTAACACAGGTGGAAGTATAGTACATAACCAAAAAGTGTGAAACAAATGAAAATGTGTCATATTCTAGGTTCTCCAAATTAGCCACCTTTTGCTTTGATTACTGCTTTGCACACTCTTGGCATTCTCTTGATGAGCTTCAAGAGGTAGTCACCTGAAATGGTTTTTACCTCACAGGTGTGCCCTCTCAGGTTTAATAAGAGGGATTTCTTGCCTTATAAATGGGTTTGGGACCATCAGTTGCGTTGTGGAGAAGTCAGGTGGATACACAGCTGATAGTCTGAATAGACTGTTAGAATTTGTATTATGGCAAGAAAAAAAGCTGCTAAGTAAAGAAAAACGAGTGGCCATCATTACTTTAAAGAGACTCTGTAAGATCAAAAAGTTCCCCTGGGGGGTACTCACCTCGTGAGGGGGAAGCCTCAGGGTCCCAATTAAGCTTCCCATGCTGTCCTCTGTCCCACGGGGGTCTCGCTGCAGCCCTCCGAACAGCCGCCCGACAGCCTGTTCAATATTTACCTTTGCAAGCTCCAGCGAGGGCGCTGTTGCGGCTTTCGGTTTCGAAGTAGGCGGAAATACCTGATCTCAGTCGGGTCCGCTCTACTGCGCAGGCGCCGGAGACTTGCGCCTGCGCAGTAGAGCAGACCCGACGACGATCGTTTATTTGTGCCTACTTTGAAGCCGACAGCGCCCATAGCTCCTGCGCAGGAGCCGGGAAGGTAAATATTTACATCCCTGCTGTTCGGAGGGCTGCAGCAAGACCCCCGAGGGACAGAGGATGGCGTCGGAAGCCTCATTGGGACCCTGAGGCTTCCCCCTCCCGAGTTGAGTACCCCCCAGGGGACTTTTTGATGTTACAGGTTTTCTTTAAGAAATGAAGGTCAGTCAGTCAGAAAAATTGGGAAAACTTTGAAAGTGTCCCTAAGTGCAGTCTCAAAAACCATAAAACGCTACAAGGAAACTGGCTCACATGCGGACCGCCCCAGGAAAGGAAGACCAAGAGTCACCTCTGCTGCAGAGGATAAGTTCATCTGAGTCACCAGCCTCAGAAATCGCAGGTTAATAAGCAGCTCAGATTAGAAACCTGTTAAATGCCACACAGAGTTCTAGCAGCAGACACATCTCTAGAACAACTGTTAAGAGGAGACTTCATGGTAGAATATCTGCTAGGAAACCACTGCTAAGGACTAGTGATGGGCGAACAGTGTTCGCCACTGTTCGGGTTCTGCAGAACATCACCCTGTTCGGGTGATGTTCGAGTTCGGCCGAACACCTGACGGTGCTCGGCCAAACCGTTCGGCCACATGGCCGAACTAAGAGCGCATGGCCGAACGTTCCCCGAACGTTCGGCTAGCGCTGTGATTGGCCGAACGGGTCACGTGGTTCGGGCCCGAACGCGCTCTGATTGGCCGAACGGTCACGTGGTTCGGGTAAATAAATACCCGAACCACGTCATATCTCCGCCATTTCTCTGTGGGTTTAGCTTTGGGTAGGCAGGCAGGGTAGTTCGCTCTCCAGCCACGCTAGCCAGGGTCCCCCCCAGTCATTGTGTGTCGCTGCTGGGAACAGTAGTACACCGCTCGCTCAGCCACACTATATAGCATTCTGTTTACTGCCACTCTGTGTACCTCGCTCAGCCACACTATATAGCATTCTGTTTACTGTTCTGTGTCTGCTGGGAATAGTAGTACACCGCTCGCTCAGCCACACTATATAGCATTCTGTTCACTGTTCTGTGTCTGCTGGGAATAGTGGTACACCGCTCGCTCAGCCACACTATATAGCATTCTGTTTACTGTTCTGTGTCTGCTGGGAATAGTGGTACACCGCTCGTTCAGCCACACTATATAGCATTCTGTTTACTGTTCTGTGTCTGCTGGGAATAGTGGTACACCGCTCGCTCACCCACACTATATAGCATTGTGTTTACTGTTCTGTGTCTGCTGGGAATAGTAGTACACCGCTCGCTCAGCCACACTATATAGCATTGTGTGTACTGCCACTCTGTGTACACGGCTCAGCCTGACTATATAGCATTGTGTGTACTGCCACTGTGCACCTCGCTCAGCCACGCTATATATAGCATTGTGTTTACTGCCACTCTGTGTACACCGCTCAGCCAGACTACATAGCATTGTGTGTACTGCCACTCTGTGTACACCGCTCAGCCAGACTCTATAGCATTGTGTGTACTGCCACTCTGTGTACACCGCTCAGCCAGACTATATAGCATTGTGTGTACTGCCACTCTGTGTACACCGCTCAGCCAGACTATATACCATTGTTTACTGACACTCTGTGTACACCGCTCAGCCAGACTATATACCATTGTTTACTGACACTCTGTGTACACCGCTCAGCCAGACTATATACCATTGTTTACTGACACTCTGTGTACACCGCTCAGCCAGACTATATACCATTGTTTACTGACACTCTGTGTACACCGCTCAGCCAGACTATATACCATTGTTTACTGACACTCTGTGTACACCGCTCAGCCAGACTATATACCATTGTTTACTGACACTCGGTGTACACCGCTCAGCCAGACTATATACCATTGTTTACTGACACTCTGTGTACACCGCTCAGCCAGACTATATACCATTGTTTACTGACACTCTGTGTACACCGCTCAGCCAGACTATATACCATTGTTTACTGACACTCTGTGTACACCGCTCAGCCAGACTATATACCATTGTTTACTGACACTCTGTGTACACCGCTCAGCCAGACTATATACCATTGTTTACTGACACTCTGTGTACACCGCTCAGCCAGACTATATACCATTGTTTACTGACACTCGGTGTACACCGCTCAGCCAGACTATATACCATTGTTTACTGACACTCTGTGTACACCGCTCAGCCAGACTATATACCATTGTTTACTGACACTCTGTGTACACCGCTCAGCCAGACTATATACCATTGTTTACTGACACTCTGTGTACACCGCTCAGCCAGACTATATACCATTGTTTACTGCCACTCTGTGTACATGGCTCAGCCAGACTATATAGCATTGTGTGTACTGCCACTCTGTGTACACCGCTCAGCCAGACTATATAGCATTGTTCACTGCCACTCTGTGTACACGGCTCAGCCAGACTATATAGCATTGCGTACTCTGCCAGTCAGTGTGTATATTGCTGGGATCAGTAATACTCCACTCACCGTCAACCACTATATGAGCTCACCATGAGTTCCTCAGAGACCTCCGCTGTGAGCAGCACTCCCAACAACAGCAACAGCCAACGCCCCACGCAAGCTATAACATCCACCCCAGCAGCCAGTGGTCAGCAGCAGCCCTCCCCGGAGGAGAACGTTGTGTCCATCGGTCCGGCGCCAGAGCGATTAATGAGGGCTGCCATTGAGGGGATGATGGGGCCTGATGTGGAGGAGGAGGTCGGGCTCAGGCCAGCATCCCAAGTTAATGTTGAGGACGATGAGGGGTCTGTGACTGTGTCTGGGGATGTTGGGGTGGCAGAGGTGGTGGGTGGGTCAGACTCAGGAGAAGAGTTGTATGATGAGGATGATGATCGGGACCATCTGTATGTGCCTCAGAGTCCGACCCCGGAAAACATGTTGTATCGTGTGTTTAGGTACTAAAATCTGCGTTCCCAGTAGTGTTGGGCGAACAGTGTTCGCCACTGTTCGGGTGCTGCAGAACATCACCCCGTTCGGGGTGACTATATAGCAGACTATATAGCATTGTGTTTACTGCCACTCTGTGTACACGGCTCAGCCACACTATATAGCATTGTGTTTACTGCCACTCTTTGTCTGCTGGGAACAGTAGTACACCGCTCACCCGCCACTGTATAGCATTGTGCTCTGTGTCGCTGCTGGCAATAGTGGTACACCGCTCACCCACCACTGTATAGCATTTCTGTACTGCCACTGTACTGCTGCCAGTCAGCGTGTACTGTAAGGATAAGTGAAATGAGGAAGAAATCCGGTGAAAGAGGGAGGGGCAAGGGAAGAGGTGTTTCCCCTGACGGTTGTGCTGGGGAGCTGTACTCCACGGCGGCGGCCCCCCACAATGACATATGACGAGTTTGAGGAGATGGAAGAGGAGGGTATGGACAATGTGGACATAGACCCAGATTTTGTTTGTGAACGAGAACATCGCCGTCGTAGCAGCAGCACAGATGAGTCTGTTGAAGAACCCACTGCTGCACGAGTTCGCCTTGTGCCACAAGGTAGGCGGCGCGCAATTTCAGGCACCACAAGCGTGGAAGTTCAAGTGAGAGGCAAAAGAGGCGCAAACAGAAATCGCCAGCAAGGCAGGTGCTCCAAATTCTGGGCTTTCTTTGAAGACTGCACTGAGGATGTTACCATGGCGATTTGCAAGGTGTGCAAGACCCGCCTGAGCAGGGGGAAAAGTATTAACAACCTCTCCACCACCAGCATGAGCCGCCACATGCTATCCAAACATCCCACTCTGTGGGCAAACGCGGCAGGACAGGGTACCACCAGCAACACTGCCTCCCTTGGGTTCACCAGACTCACCACCAGACCCGCCTCAGCAGCAGCAGTAGCCCAGCCATTGCGTGGTTCAAAACATTCCAAAAAATCAGATGACGCTGACACTGTCACTTTCCGGAGTAGTGCTCTTGAGGTCTCCCAGTGTTCATCAAACACAACAACCAACAGCCCTTCGTTGTGCAGCCCTACGGTTCAGTTGTCTGTCTCGGAGATGTTTGAGCGCAAGAGGAAATTGCCAGCAAATGACCCCCGGGCCGTGGCAGTAAGAGCCAGCATAGCCAAGCTTCTGGCCTGCGAAATGCTGCCATATCGAGTGGTGGAGACAAACAGCTTCAAGGGCATGATGTCAGTGGCCATCCCACGTTACGTGGTTCCCAGCCGCTACCACTTTGCGCGCTCTGCAGTGCCTGAGTTGCATGAGCACGTGGTCAGCAAAATAACCCGAAGCTTGAAGAATGCCGTTGCCTGCAAGGTTCACGTATCCGCCTCTCCACAGAAAATGCAGACCGTCTGACTCAAATTAAAATGAATCAATCCTGGATTGGAAATGACTACGCAACACTCCAGGACCCCAACCAAGTAACATGACCAATGAACATCTGGGATGGTTTAGCGTTTCCGGTCCCTGTTTATTGAACCTCTCATCTGTATTACATTTATGACTGCATGGCGGCAAAAAGCATTGCTGCTATATCCGCACGCTTTTTGTCCTCATGCAAGGCCTGGGTTGTTGTGTCTCAAAAAGCATGGCCTTCTCCTCCTGCGCCTGCTCCTGTTCCATCACGTGTGCTGCTGCTGCTGGGTTAGCGTTTCCGGTCCCTGTTTATGGAACCTCTCATCTGTATTACATTTATGACTGCATGGCGGCAAAAAGCATTGCTATATCCGCACGCTTTTTGTCCTCATGCAAGGCCTGGGTTGCGTCTCAAAAAGCGTGGCCTTCTCCTCCTGCGCCTCCTCCTGTTCCATCACGTGTGCTCTGTGCTGCTGCTGCTGCTGGGTTAGCGTTACCGGTCCCTGTTTATTGAACCTCTCATCTGTATTACATTTATGACTGCATGGCGGCAAAAAGCATTGCTATATCCGCACGCTTCTTGTCCTCATGCAAGGCCTGGGTTGTTGTGTCTCAAAGCGTAGCCTTCTCCTCCTGCGCCTCCTCCTGTTCCATCATGTGTGCTCTGTGCTGCTGCTGCTGCTGCTGGGTTAGCGTTACCGGTCCCTGTTTATTGAACCTCTTATCTTTATTACATTTATGACTGCATGGCGGTAAAAAGCATGCTATCTGCACGCTTCTTGTCCTCATGCAAGGCCTGGGTTGTTGTGTCTCAAAGCGTGGCCTTCTCCTCCTGCGCCTCCTCCTGTTCCGTCACGTGTGCTCTGTGCTGCTGCTGCTGCTGGGTTAGCGTTACCGGTCCCTGTTTATTGAGCCTCTTCTCTTTATTACATTTATGACTGCATGGCGGCAAAAAGCATTGCTGCTATATCCGCACGCTTCTTGTCCTCATGCAAGGCCTGGGTTGTTGTGTCTCAAAAAGCGTGGCCTTCTCCTCCTGCGCCTCCTCCTGTTCCATCACGTGTGCTGCTGCTGCTGCTGGGTTAGCGTTACCGGTCCCTGTTTATTGAACCTCTTATCTTTATTACATTTATGACTGCATGGCGGTAAAAAGCATGCTATCCGCACGCTTCTTGTCCTCATGCAAGGCCTGGGTTGTTGTGTCTCAAAAAGCGTGGCCTTCTCCTCCTGCGCCTCCTCCTGTTCCATCACGTGTGCTGCTGCTGCTGCTGGGTTAGCGTTACCGGTCCCTGTTTATGGAACCTCTTCTCTTTATTACATTTATGACTGCCTGGCGGTAAAAACCATGTTACCTGTGCAAAGAAACATGACATTTTCAGCATTTAAAAGACAATTTTTCCTTTGAAACTTTACAATCAATTTTCTCAAAAACTATAAGCTCTTTTTGCTAAATTTTTTTCCCTCTTGTACCCACTCCCAAGGTGCACATACCCTGTAAATTTGGGGTATGTAGCATGTAAGGAGGCTTTACAAAGCACAAAAGTTCGGGTCCCCATTGACTTCCATTATGTTCGGAGTTCGGGTCGAACACCCGAACATCGCGGCCATGTTCGGCCTGTTCGGCCCGAACCCGAACATCTAGATGTTCGCCCAACACTACTAAGGACAGGCAACAAGCAGAAGAGACTTGTTTGGGCTAAAGAACACAAGGAATGGACATTAGACCAGTGGAAATCTGTGCTTTGGTCTGATGAGTCCAAATTTGAGATTTTTGGTTCCAACCACTGTGTCCTTGTGCGATGCAGAAAAGGTGAACGGATGGTCTCTACATGCCTGGTTCCCACCGTGAAGCATGGAGGAGGAGGTTTGATGCTGTGGGGGTGCTTTGCTGGTGACACTGTTGGGGATTTATTCAAAATTGAAGGCATGCCAAACCAGCATGGCTACCACAGCATCTTGCAGCAGCATGCTATTCCATCCGGTTTGCGTTTAGTTGGACCATCATTTATTTTTCAACAGGACAATGACCCCAAACACACCTCCAGGCTGTGTAAGGGCTATTTGACCAGGAAGGAGACTGATGGGGTGCTGCGCCAGATGACCTGGCCTCCACAGTCACCAGACCTGAATCCAATCGAGATGGTTTGTGGTGAGCTGGACCGCAGAGTGAAGGCAAAAGGGCCAACAAGTGCTAAGCATATCTGGGAACGCCTTCAAGACTGTTGGAAGACCATTTCAGGTGACTACCTCTTGAAGCTCATCAAGAGAATGCCAAGAGTGTGCAAAGCAGTAATCAAAGCAAAAGGTGGCTACTTTGAGGAAGCTAGAATATGACATATTTTCAGTTGTTTCACACTTTTTGGTTATGTACTATACTTCCACATGTGTTAATTCACAGTTTGGATGCCTTCAGTGTGAATCTACAATGTTCATAGTCATGAAAAATATATATATATATATATGCACACACACACTTTTGCCTGCTGGTGCCTCAGGCCAGAGAAAATGCAGCCCCCTTTAACGCTGCCAGACCCCAAAATCCACACTCATTCTCACCATCTGATGGAGGAAGATGGATCTAGTGACATCCCAATGACGAGCGTTCCACAATACATCTTCCGGCCTGTGGGTACAGGTTATGTCACACGACGGCACATGATGGGCACGAATGGGAAGTCAAGCGTTCGCGGTACTTTGTGTGGAGTTAAAGGTCTAAGCCAGCGTGACGATCGCGCATTGCTGAACATCGTTCACATGATCGCACTCCTGTACCAACGTTGCGAGATCGATGAAAAAAAAATCGCTCGTTGCTTGAAATATCACCAGTCAGAAAAAATGTTGGGAAAATGGTGTAATGGGTATGGGCCTTTATAGGTGTGCAATGCTGCATGAGGCACAACAAATAGAAGATACAAAGAGGCCAGCACTCCAAGGCAAAAGTAGATAACGTTTCAATACATCACAAAGAAAATTACAATGTTTCTCACCACTGGGACTTCTTACTCAGGGTGGCATAGGGACACCCCACATTGCTGGCTTTTTGTGACAAAAGCCTGGACGTAGTTGCACATTTGGATATTTTAAATCAAAGATAGCTTTATTGGCATGACCAAGATTCATTACAGGTATTGCCAAAGCAAGGGGAAATAGGGGACATGGAAGGGGGGTGGGGTAGGGGAACAATGGCTAAGCAGTCTGTGGACATTTTTAGGTTTACAGTTCCGTTATGCTCCTCTCAGTCTGCGGCATGCTGTGACATAGTGCGCAGCGATATTATAATATGTGCCCACATGGCTTGGTTTTGACTTGTTTGCAATCTGATTTGCCATTTTCTGCTGACTTTTTGGGGTCACTCTTTATTTACTTTTACGTTGGACTGTTGTTTTCAAGTTAACTTCCTATCTGTGGACTGGAATTTTATTTTTATGGTTCTTAGTAGTTGTGCCTGTTAAAATATCTCATGACACAAAAATGTATGTAAAATGATACAGACTAACCAGCAAGCTCATGGTGACCTAGAACTCATTGGAGTGTGTAAAATGGACTATGGAGACAAGGTTATTTAGCAAGATCAGAACATTGATCAGAACTAGCAAGAAAAATTATGTTGATAAGACCTGCAGTCAGAATTAATCAGATTACAGAGATATATTATCTTTATTCCATACAATGTATTATAGACTATTAATAGAGTAATTCCTGTCTTTTAAAGGCTATTTGGAAAACTGTCTGTGTTTGTCTACATTAAGTGAATGATGAGTGAGATAATCTTTTGTTAGTTCATTTATTATTTAATATTTAATGACAAATGTTCATTTATTGCACCTTCCTTTATTTTTATCCCCAGATTGTGCCAGGCCAAGCTGATATATACTTATGTGTTTCCTCCCACAGATTCCATACCTGCTTCTCAACAACTCCATGCCAGAGGTGCGTCCAAGGATGCAGCCCGTGGTGTTCGGAGAGAGTATTGAGGTGAATCCAGAGCCAGTGCAAGAAATCAGGTAAATCTGGACTTGTCAGCTGGCTGTCTGGTGCAGCAGGTTCCATCACTCCAATATGTCTAGTTAGCTGTTGTGTTCCCTGTTACTTTTCCCACACAATGAAGTCAGCTGTCAGTGTTTAGATGTGTTGATATCCTGATAACATTTCTTCACTAGAAGATAGATGTAAGGAGAATGTGCAGCAGAGGCACTGCTTCAAGCTGCACTATCTGGGAAAGGTCACTGTGGCTGGGTATAATTTAAAACTATGCCACACTTGTGGCTGCCTAAGCCTGTTGGAGCGCAAATTTTAACGCCGGCGGCTCCTGGGCATGTATCTCCGCCTAAAGACACCTGAGTTCCATAAATCGGAGCCGTTTTCATTGACTCCTGACCTCCTGATCACCATGAGCCAATCACAGTGATCAGTAAGTACTCATTTGAAAAAAAGGCTCTGGTTCTGGGGCCAGAGTCTGCCGTCCCAAAGTAGTTAAAGGACACCTGAAGTGAGAGGAATATGGAGGCTGCCATTTATTTCCTTTTAAACTGCACATTGCCTGGCTGTCCTGTTGATCCTCTGCCTCCAATACTTTTAGCCATAGACCCTGAACAAGCATACAGATCAAGCGATCAGCAAATTACCATTTACAATCTCCAATACACAAGTCCACTGCATCCTTCAGGTGTTGTTTTGGCTTTACACTTGTTAAATGAACCCTTGCAGATAAGTGTGGGAGTGAAGGTGGAAATGGGTGTGGACAATTGGGTGGGGGCATGAAAGTCTTGCTGAGGGGAAACTATGATTTGTAGTTATGCCTCTGCCTACAAAGAATATATTACTGTCAGTGGCTTTTTACCAGATTCTCCATAGGGACATAGAAAGTGATTGGAAATCTTTCCAGTGGAGATACAGGGATAAAAACTCAATAGAGGTTAAAATCCTTCTCACTGACAATAGTTTTAGCTGGATATCCTAATTAATAATTTTGTTTCACGTTTTAAAAATTCACCAATTACAGCAGTAGAAACATCATCCTTCAAAAAGCACTGAGAAAACGATTTCCACGCTAAATCTAGGCTAGTGGAAACATGAAAGGTATGTAGGTTACTTTATAGATAATGAACTCCAGCGCATTGTGACATGCATTTATAAATGCCTATTTGTTTGGTTACCTCTATCCAGAAAGACACAGACAAGTCACAGAACATTTATTTTGCGCTTTTCTCATGGAGGACTGAACTCAAAGCACCAGAGCTGCAGCCACTAGGGCACGGTCTAAAGGCAGTGTTAGGTACCGTAATGTTTTCCAAGGACTCCTTACTGAGTAAGTGCTGGCTTACTGAACAGGAAGAGCCAAGACTTGTTACTCTCCTGTGTCAGAAACAGAGCCCTTGCTTGCTTTTAGAACCTATATGTAATAACCTCATTTCTTGCAGTGTCAGTCATTGGTTATATGTATCTCTGATAAAGCTTCTCTTTCCAGGTGCAATTCTGAGATCAAGTATGATTCAGAGAAACATTACCGAGATCATGTCTTATACGCTCCAGTTCCTACCGTCACCTCCTACAGTGAGACCATCATCTCCACCCCAAACTGCACGTGGAGGAATTACAAATCTCAGCTGCTTTTTGAACCCCGCAACAAGCCTTTAAGGTTTCAGAGCACAACAATCATCTTCCCCAAACATGCCAAGAACATTTACAGAACAACCCTCAACTATAACTGTGGAGGAGCCAAGAAATGGTTTGCATCAAGTGTGCAGCTGGAACTGTGCGAGGAAACCAGTCCATGTATTATATACACTGACACGCTCTAAGACTGTCCTCACTTTAGAGAAAAACACATGCTTACCAATGCACTTGGCCTTTCCTATATGAGATGGTGGATCTACAAACTAAGTTTCAGTCTCACAAACCTAACATAACCCAAACCTTCCTGCCCATGGCTGAAAGACTACTTCACTGCACTGGAATCTCCAGTACCTTTCATGTGAATAATGTATTTGTTTTCTGTTTTGGTCTGTCCTCTACTGTATATAGTATCATTTTTAAGCATAATACTTAAATCTGTTGTAAAAACTCTTACCCATCCATTAATCAAGTATAAGAGCTGGAGGAAAAAAACATTCAAGGACTCCACCCAAAATTGATAAATCAGCTTTGGGAGGGCATTGGAGAGTTTGATATATATATATATATATATATATATATATATATATATATATATATACTGTATATTGATATGTATATATGTATATATATATATATATATATATATATATATATATATATATTCAGCTAAATACAGCTGAATTAGCACGTCATAGCTTCACAGTTGAGCCAATGGGGTTGATTCCCAAAAATTGTATCAAATATTTTACCATACGATAACGTACATCTAATTTCTAACATTAAGCAGTTACACAACTATATTTTTACATCATCCCAGTTACGTTCAAATATAGTTTAACTTGCATAATGTAAAACTATTTATTGCTCATGGGTTTTTAATGCATAAAAGTAGCTTTGTTCTTTTACGCTAGGTAACAATTACGTAGCACAGAAAGCAAAAAAATTAAGGCATTTTGCAAGTCATAAGAATTAGGCGTTAAAGGTTCTACACATAGATTACCATGACAACGTTGTTACAGCATTGTGCTGGTTTGTACATCAACCGAAATGAGAAAAAGAAGTAATTCAACTTGCCATCATTTAAGTAAAACTGGTATATTAGTTTTGGGTGGAGATGCCCTTTACTTTTAAAACAAAATAAATTCATGAATTAATTAATAACCCGGAGTCTAAGCTCTGGGTAACTGTTGAACTCTGATGATTGCAGTGATGATTTGCAATCACAGGCAGATGACATTGCTGTAGATATGTAATTGTATCTGTACACTAAAGCAAAGGATTTTGGGAGGTAGCAGATAGTTAGCTGTTTTGGCTGACCAAAGTATTTCACCTGTGGGCTGCTTTAACCACTTTGGGTAAGTGCAGTCACCGAGGTGTGAGTAGGGGCTGCAGGCACAGGGGGACTGCTGCTATGAAAATATGTTGTGTCTGAAACTAACATCATCAAACACGACGTAGATTTCCAATAGCGCATTTCTGAAATTGTTAACCCTGAAATCTGTTTACCTGGAAAGCCATGGCCTTAATGCACTAAACTTCTCTCACTTCTTATCATATTCCCAACTTCTGTGTATAAACCATTTCAGCATGAAGCAAATAAAAATTCTCCAAATAAGCGGTCACCAACAAACTCTGCCAAGTCTACCGATGCCTTTTTAGAGCCTCTTTGTCTGCTAGGTGCTGAATGGGTAGTCTCTATACAGCACGGGAAATATGAGAAGTGAGAGATCATGAGAAATATTTAGCTCATCGGGGACCATGAGACTAAAATCCAAGCTGTAAACAACTGATTTGCAGTGCTTGTTTTGAATCATGAAAACTGTCCGAATTGCAACAAAAGGTCTTACTGTGTATTGGTAGTTTATTTCTCTACAGTTTTCCATCATCTGCTATCTATAGTGTCAGACAAATTGTAATGGTCAGACTCTGCTGGCAGGTCTTCTTCTCTTTTGGTGGAAAAGCCAGCACATTGGAGGAACCAGCACGGGAGAGGCCAGAGCAACAAGGAAGCAGAGGTTCCCCTCAGCAGAAGTCTGTTGTTGGGGCTCTAATTGTCTAATGAGAAGCAGGTCGGGTGGTCAGCTCTTTTAAAGAGGGATCTGTGCAATGGGTGGTTGCTCAATGGAACAGCCACCAAGACTTGTTAGAAAACAAAGCACGTTATGTCCAAATGAAGAATGATTATTGGAAGATGTCATGATAGCCCTTTGTAGTCACATTCAATTGTATCCTCAGCATCTCCCATTAGCTAAAAAGTAAATTACAGATTTCCTCCTGTTCTGTACTAATGGATGCATTGTATTACGATGGGGCATGTATCCTGCGGTTAGTGCAGACCTGTACAATTCCTGTGTTACAGATTACATCGAAAACTCAGCAGATTCTTCACTTTTTATGGCCATTTATATTTCAGTAGGTTGAAGCAGTCATGTTCTACCTCCTTGTAAAAGCCTTCTAGCTGAACTGATGGGCTCCTGAACCTCCTATAACAACTTGTGTGTTAATGTTGGATAAATATTATAGGTCTCATCCTATCACACTCTTAGCCAAGCCACAGATTTACTGTATAGTCTTCCTAATGAACCATCAAATCCAGGAAGTCAGAGCTCTCAGGCTTGATCAGCAATGATCTCTAGGTTTATATTGTTTCCTCTTATTCGATTTTACATTGCACAGGTTGTGGCTGTGTTGCAGGGAGTCTGTATGTCACTTTACAAGGCTGATGGGATAACAATCTGTATTTATATTGTTTATTAAATCTACAACTTAGGGTGCTCAAACATTACTAAATTTTTGCTATAGATATCTAGCCGATTTGATCATAATGATCAAATCAAGCAGAGATCAATGCTGAAACATGGTCACTGGATTGATTGTTTTGATTGATTTCTGGTCAGATCGATCAAAATTATCAATCCAGCATGCTGACAAAATCTCAGTCGAAAGGGCTCAATTGGGTGCACAGCGGTTTCTCGATGACCGTTGGACCCCTGGCCAGACTACTCCCAAGTGTATGTGTACCCTATGGGCCCGTGATGAGTGTTGAAGGCTCACCTGTCATGCTGGCGCAACTCCTTGACTCCTCCTGTGTGTGGTGTCTTTTTTAATTGCCACCGCAAGCACCTGTACCTCTTGACTCCGCCCCATGTAGTGAAGTCTCTACATGCAGCAGTGTGACGTGGTAGGGGTGCTCACAGTGGCAATTCAAAAACACCCCGGGTGAGGGGAACATTACATGAGGGGCAACCTGGCAGGCAGAGGCGGCGTGATGCTGAAACCTATTGGAAATCTGTCTGCGGAGTGTGTGCAGGTTATAGATCTCTCTCTGATCAGATTCAGTCAGAGAGGGATCTATCTGGTGGTCAATCTGGTGGCCATCGTGTAATGTACGGCCACCTTTTGGTTCACTTTCTCCTAACTGTCTTGACACCATTGTATGTAGAACAATCTTCTGAGTTGGGATTGAAAGGTATGGAGAAGAGATGCCTCCTCAGGCTTCAGGGCCTGTGTGTGCATAACACTGAGAGATAACAAGTAAGTGGGCTGTACCTATAGTATGGCTACATGGCGCAATAGCTGGTTCAGTGATAACGCCCCCCACTACACTAGAGGAGGGCAGGATAGGCACCGTGTACAAAGGTACAGCTAAGTACCTTATATTAAAAATGCATTCTATTGTAAAATATGATTAATACATTCTTTAAAGATGTGGTGTAAAATGTGATTAAAGCACATTTTTTTATTTTTGATAATAGGATCATTTGCAAAATATTTGTAATTTTTATGGTACATTTTGGAAGAATGAAAGCATATTAAAGCTGTTTCTAACCTGTCCACTGTGATGTATGGCTTTCCTCTATATCTGGCTGTGACTTTCTGGTGGTTATCACTCCAGACTACATGAAGAATGTTTGTAAGATTAGGTCTGCTTACATTGAATTGCTCTTGCTACAGGTTATTCCTGTCCCTGGTGACAATTATTAAGCTAGTTGTGTAAAAAGCAAGTAGTAAATTATTGTTAAAAGCAGGTATTAGCGCAATACATGGTTCACATCCCAGCCAGGAGTCTATAGTATCTGCCTGGAGTTTCTAAGTTTCCCACGTTTGAATGAGTTACCTCCAGGTGCTGTGGCATCCTCCCACAACTGAACCCTGGTATGCTTATTGGATTCTGAAAACCGCCCCTGAACTGCAGAGCGGGCATCTGATGGTAAACCCCACTGATAGACACTTAGTAAACTCCTGCAAAAATGTGTCAGCGCAATATAGATGCATAATGTTAGTTCATTATTTAGTAAAGGTTTACATAGTGCTAGCATATTACCTGGAATTTTACAATTACAATGACACAAACTATGCATACATTTAAATGCTACAAACTAGGATAATAAAGATAATGCAGTCATATAGCATATCAGTTAGAGGTACGCAACAGGAGAGGCAAGACAGAAAACAGCAATACCATGAGGGAGAGCTAGCCTTGCCTATAAGAGCAGAATAGAAGGATGAAACATTAGGTGAGGGGTTGGGCGGTGCACTGGCTAGATGGTAGAGAATGAGACCAAGCTGGATCAGTAGGTGGATTGCATACTAGGTCAGATTGCATGCTTGCCCGAGAAGGTGAGCTTAAGGAATACATTTAAGATTTTGGGTCCGGCAAGTGCTGAATGGAATGGTTATAGGCTTTCCAGGGGAGAGGAGAAGCTCAGGGTTCGCTCATTTCTTAACCTCCCTGGCGTTCTGGACGAGCTAGGCTCGTCCAGAGACGCCGGAGGTCACCCCTCAGGCCCCGCTGGGCCGATTCGAATAATTTTTTTTTTAAACACGCAGCAAGCACTTTGCTTGCTGCGTGTCCTACCTGCTTGCCGCCGATCCGCCGCTACCCGCCGCGATACAGGGCCCCCACCGAGACCCCGTGCGCTGCCTGGCCAATCAGTGCCAGGCAGCGCTGAGGGGTGGATCGGGTCTCCCTGTGACGTCACGACGTCGATGACGTCATGACGTTCATCGCCATGGCGACGGGGGAAGCCCTCAAGGAAATCCCGTTCAGAACGGGATTTCCGAACGGGTCATTGCGCTGGCGGCGATCAGAGGGCAGGGAGGGACGCCGCAGGGACGGGGGAATCATGTAGCTAGCGCTAGGCTAGCTACATGATTAAAAAAATTTTTTGCAAAAAACGTTCCCGGGAATCAGAACGCCAGGCAGGTTAAGTCACCCTTTGGCATTGCACTGCTTGCTGGGAAGGCTGCTTGCACTGCTTAAGAAATAAAGTCTGCTGTGGCCATTTACTAGAGAGCGGTGTAAGGAGGGGTGGCAAATGCCCTGTAGCTTACAAAGCATGGACAAGAGGCCCCATCTCTAGGGTCCAGAAGGGGGTATTGGTCAAAATATTATGGTGGGGTCTGGGATTATGGTGCTAAAACCCCTTAGTAAGTTGATGAGCAAATAAACAGCCCCACTAAAATAAATATGTAAGGGGGGAGTGGGGGCAGCTTCCTTATTTATGCAATTAAGTCAATAGATTACAGAAGTTTGTATTCTCCTTATCATTAATAGAAGTCTTAAGGTGGTTACAGGCGGTCCAATTTCTAGCGAAAAATAGTTAGAGCGATCAGAAATTCTAATCGGATTGGTTGTAAATAATCTCCATTGATGGGCACAATCGATTACGAACGATTATAAAAAAACAATCATCTGATTGAATTTTCGTCAAACCAAAAAGTGGATTTTCTTGTTGTTTGTATAGATAGGAAGCAAAGATTGGTTCGTTGATGGTGTAGTGAACGATTTCACTTCCGATCAGAATTTCGGATCGCTCAAATGATTTTTCCCTAGAAATTGGATCGTTAGTGGCCACCTTTAGAAGTTCTTCAAGTTCCAAAGCTCAGCTCCCACTTCTATATTTTTAGCTTCAGCGGGGCGATGCAACAAGATGATGTGGCTTGGTAATTTCAGTGGCAGCAAGAAATAAGAATAAACCAGGGGGGCCTAGTGGGTGTCAAGATGCCCACCAACTTCCTTCTCCGACCTCTCTCCACTTCAGCTTACCAAAAAGACCACAAGGGGGGGGGGGGGGGGGGGCTCTCAAAGCTGCTACCTTGCCTAGGGCCCCTTTACATCTTAATCCATCTCTGCGTAGCGTGCGTTGCGCAATTAACATGACCCATGCTGATTGCACATGGCACCTTTACCATAGGTTGCTGAATACACACTACGGTTTCTACTGTAATGTAGGGATCCTGAGAAATTTAAATAGCCGTCTATTATTCTACCTTATGCGAGGGTCACATAGATACATCTGACCGACAAGCTGAATCCAGAGAGGAGAGGAAGTGGGGTATACTAAAGCAGAAGCATATTTGATGCATAAAAAGGTATTCTGTTCACCGATTTGCTTCTATTCAGTTATCAGGGGTCGAGTCCTGCGTGAATGTGGGTGGACGACGTCCACTTACTTTTATTGGAGAGTGGACGTCGTCCACCCTAGCACCCTGGAGGGGAGCAGCGCAGTGGAGAGGAGCGTTGAGCAGAGCAGCGGGGAAGGGCGGACGTCTCCCCCCCCCCCCTTCCCTCACCTTGGGGCTCCTCTTCCTGGCTCTCCCCTCCAGATTCCAGAACATTTGCAGCGGCGAGCTCCACTGCGCTGCTCCCCTCCTGCTGGGGGGACACCTGGCTACCTATTCTGCGGACGCCTATAGACTGGCTATACTGAGGACACCTATACACCTGGCTACATATACTGGGGACACGTATACACCTTGCTACATATACTGGGCACCTATACACCTGGCTACATATACTGGGGACACCTATACACCTGGCTACATATACTGTGCACATATACACCTGGCTACATATACTGGGCACATATGCACCTGGCTTCATATACTGGGGACACCTATACACCTGGCTACATATACTGGGGGCACCTATACACCTGGCTACATATACTGGGGGCACCTATACACCTGGCTATTCTGGGGACACCTATACACCTAGCTACATATACTGGGGGCACCTATACACCTGGCTACATATACTGGGGGTACCTATACACCTGGCTACATATACTGGGGACACCTATACACCTGGCTACATATACTGGGGACACGCACCTATATACCTGGCTATACTGGGGACACCTGAACACCTCGTTACATATACTGGGGACACCTGGCTATACTGGGGACACCTATAGACCTGGCTACCTATTCTGGGGGCATCTATACACCTGGCTACCTCCTATTCTGGTGACATCTCTACACCTGGCCACCTATTCTGGGGACAACGATACACATGACTACTTATACTGGGGACACCTATAGACCTGGCTAGCTATACTGGGGGTACCTATTTTGGGGAAACTGCTGTCAGATCTGTATTTTTGGGGAACTGCTGATGCCAGATTACGTGTATTTTGGGGAACCGCTGCCAGATTGTGTATGTTGGGGGACCACTGCTGCCAGATTACATGTATTTTGGGTGTTACGTGTATTTTGGGTGATCCACTGCCAGGTTTCACGTATTTTGGGGAACTGCTTCCAGATTATGTGTATGTTGGGGGAACTGCTGCTGCCAGATTGTCTATTTTGAGGGAACCACTGCCATATTATCTGTATTTTGGAGGAACCTCTGCCAGATTATGTGTATTTTTGATCAAATGCTGTCAGATTACATCTAATTTTGGGGATACACTACGACAGAGCTCAAACTTCCCCTGGCAGACCTTTTATACCACTGCTAAAGCCATGTATATTTGGCCCCACCCATGACCACACCCACGCTATGCTTAACCACACCAATTTTTGGCGCACCGCGCGCGACGCAGAGGTTTTTAGGGTGAGTCCACTCACCTCTTTTTCCAGGACTAGACCCCTGTCAGTTATTATATATCAGATTAGTTATGCTATTATAATTTGCTTTTCTCAGTGCTGGGTTTAGTTGAGCTTTAAAGCCAAACTGTTGTCTAATAGAACATTTTCATCTGGTTGCATATGAATGAAATTCATTTTAGCATCCACCATCCTCCACACAGCCGAAGTGAGACTGGAAGAGGAAGTAGCAACATGCGAGCCTGGTTTACTAAGCTGACGGATTGCGTCCTGCGATGCAACCATGATGTGCAAAGATCCATGGACAACAAGTCATAGATACCAAGTTCTTTTAATTGTTTGTGTTGCACCAGTGTACCTTTACCACAGACCTATGGTATATTCACATTGTTGCTTTCACCCACTCAACAGCCAGCAATGTGAATATTAGTTAGTGCCCGATCGCCTCAGATTAATCCCTCCCAGCATTTGGGCTCAGGGGATCGAAGTATCTCTCACCTGTTCTTGTTCCAGCGGCAATCGCGGTCCCTTTTGTACAGTAGCTCTGTCAGCCTCACCATGCCAATTGGATCAGATGATAATGTCATCAAGCCAGGAACTGATCCATACGGTATGGTGAGGGTGACAGAGATACTGAACAGAAGGGACTCTAATCACTGCAGGAACAAGAAGGGAGAGATGCTGACCAAGTATTGATCCCCTGTGCCTGATCTATGCATGGGGGGAGGGGGGCACCTAATACAAGGGCTCACCTGGCTACCTTTGGGGGGGGGGGGCGGCTAATAAAGGGGCACACCTGGCTCTAAATTGAGGAGTGGAAAATAAAGGGGCACACCAGGCTATCTATGGGTTGGTGACAAATAAAGGGGCACACCTGGCTGTCTGTAGGGCTGAGGGCAAATAAAGAGATACATACTGGGAGAAGGAATGAGGGGCTAATAAAGGGGCACATCTGGCAATCTATACTGGGGGCTAATACTGGGGCACATCTGGCTATCCATACAGGGGGGTTAATATTGAGGAACATCTGCCTATAAATAGGGGGAGGGCTAACACTGCATACACGCTGTCACAAAAATCCACCTTTATTTGAGAATCAAATAATATCACCACAAATTGTGACAGGAACATAATTTAAGCTTTGTGATAAATGGGAGACACAGCCTTATAAAATTAGTTTTTTTTAAATCTACTGTAGCACTATTTATTTTAAGACCGATAATGTATTTTTTTCTAATTTCTCCCACTAAAATGCATAGAAAATAAAATGCATTGAACTGCCCAATGAATGTCTAGTTTGTCTTGAAAGAAATTAAATACAAATAGATATAACTTAGGTGTCATAGGTAGGGATACGGTTTTAGGTTTTCATCAAAACAGCTCTGGTCCATAAGGAGGAATCAAGGTCTAGATGTGAAGTGGTTTAACAGTGTATTATGCCCACAAAGACCTATAAAATCAGACACATGGGGCACGGTTTTCACAGTGACAAGTGTTAGAATACATTTTGGGGTGTTTTTAAGCTGAGGCTGCTGCCATCTAAAGAAAATATTGACAAAATGAATATAGGACTTACAAAAAGGGTAATTTTCAAAATGATGGTTATATTTGGGAAAAGTTTAAGCCAAACTGTTCAAGTCTGTATATTTCCAATTATCCACGATTGAATAGCCCTACATATGGTCAAAATGGTGGTAGTTGTGGCATTTTTCCCGATGGTTAGACAATTATGGATTTCTCATTATTCTTACAGTATAAGGAGAAATAAGTGCACATGAAAAAAAATATACATTTATTTTAAAATAAATTATCTTCACCATAGATTGTACCAGCAATGAAATGTACCGTAAGTGTTAAAATAAAGCGTATACATAGATAAACAAAATATGAAGACTTTCTATATAGTGGCACTATTTTTAAACGGTAACTGGTGAAAACAGAGAAAGTTATTTTTTTTTATTTTTTCTTCTTTTTCCCTTTAACCACTTAAGCCAATCTGGACCAGTGTACTCGTCCAGTGTTTAAACGGTGGGTGTGCGCGCATGACCGCCGCTCGGACCCGGCGGCTTTTCTGTTTCAGAGATTGGGGAAGGGAAGCCAATCGCAGTGCCTGTAATGAATGGACATGACCCCGATCAGGGGCCATGTCCATTCATAATAAAGAACGTGAATGAAAGTAAAAAAAAAAAAACACTTCCTGCTAAGCCAGGGAGTGTTTCTAGTGCCATCTAGTGGTGAAAAGTTAAAGTACACACACCACAGATTTTTTTATAAAAAAAAATATATATAATTAATCCCTTCCAAAGCCCCCCCCCCCCCCCCCCCCCCCCCTGTTACCAAGCAAACAAATGGGTTAAACAGTTAAAAAAACATCCATAAGTAGTTGCCTTAGGGACTCAGCTTTTTTAATATGTATGTCATGAGGGTATATTACTGTTATTTTAGGTATATTACTGTTATTTTAGTACCTAAAGGCTTACAATTGATGGGACACAAAAAATAAACCCAAAACAGAAAAATACGCCTTTATTACCAAATAATATATTGATGCCATACATTGTACTAGGAACATAATTTAAACGTTGTGATAGCTGAGACTTATGGGCAGATAAAATGGTTGGGTTTTATTTATAGTAGTATTGTTTATTTTTAAACTATAGGGGATGGAATTGGAGAAATAGTGTATTTTTTTTGTATTTGCCTATAAAATGCATAGAAAATAAGTAATTACTGAAAACAAGTATCGCCCACAAAAAGCTTAATTTGTGGTGAAAAAAAAAAAAGATATAGATCATTTCAGTATGGTATAGGTTAGATAGGTAGGTGCCCCAGTATAGGTTAGCTAGGTGGGTGCCTTGAATATACGTAGCCAGTATAGTTGCCCCCAGTATAGGTTAGCTAGGTAGGTGGCTTCAATATAGGTAGCCAGTATAGTTGCCACCAGTATAGGTTAGATAGGTAGGCGCCCCCACTATAGGGTATCTAGATAGGAGCCCCCAGTATAGGTTAGATAGGTAGGCACCCACAGTATAGCTTAGATAGATAGGTGCCCCCCATGGCTGATGGAGGGGGGAGCCGCGGCCTCACTGGAACTCAGCTGCGGGTAGGGCGGCCTGTCTTCTCCCTCCCTTCCTCTCCCTGGGCCGCCCTCTGTGCCCCCTCCTTCGCTGCAGAGTAAGCACAGGGAAGCCTCTCCTATTGAACAACTCAACTGCCTGCCGTTCCAATCACCACTCACTAGCCGCTGGTCTTCTCTGGTGTTACTCAACACTACTGCAGCCAAATAGATCAGCAGGGCTGCCAGAAAACTGGCATTGTGTTAAAAGGGAAGAAGTTTAGTTGCCCTTTAAGTCTGCAACAACCAAGTGAGGCTGGGAGATAACTCAGCCTTTTTATGTACACTCAAAAGGCAGTGTTTACCTTATCAAAAATCATAGCAATACCAACTTATATTAGGGAATGCCCCCAATCAACCAATCATACAGCATTTTGCAACAATGTCAGTAATTATAGCAGTATAAAAAAATATATTTTATTTACAAAAAAAAAAACTTACAGTGATAAAAACCATGCATCAACGCATGAATGAGTGACATGTCTCTTTTTGCTTGCCAGATCACTTATAATTTTTAGTACAAGTGGTCCCCGGTGGCCGAACGTCAGACTTACGAACATCTTGTAGTTCTGAACCATGATGCTGGACAACTGACTTGTGTGAGGAACTCTCTGGCCTCCAGCCAGCCCATACCAGGATGGGAAGGTGATGTCAATGGAGGACAACAGAAGCTCCAGCACAGAGAGGACAGTGGCACAGTTCCTCTGTAAACAATTACAAACAGCACTACTGTTCTGTATAAAACTTGGCAGGAGGCACCACTGGCATAAACAGTGTACACAAGCTGGTGTACAGAAAGCACAGAAAGTGAGGCACATTAAGGTCA
The DNA here is from genome assembly GCF_040937935.1 of Hyperolius riggenbachi. NCBI lineage: Eukaryota > Metazoa > Chordata > Amphibia > Anura > Hyperoliidae > Hyperolius > Hyperolius riggenbachi. The sequence goes on along the minus strand of NC_090646.1, from coordinate 513,531,888 downwards.
CAGAGGAGCACACAAATGGGGGCAGAGAATGCACAAGAGGCACACAAAGGGAGCAGATAAAACACATAAAAGCTCAGAGGAGCAGATAAAGCACATGGAGGCACAGAGGGGGCAGAAGAAGCATGTGGAACATGGGGGGGGCACTTAAAGAGAGCCGAGAAAGCACATGGAGCACATAAGAGGCACAAAGGGGACAGAGGAAGCACATAGGACACAGGAGGCACAAATGGGGCAGAGAAAGAACATGGGGGGCGGACAGAAGAAGCACATAGGGGACAGGAGGCACAAATGGGGCAGAGAAAGAACATGGGGGCGGACAGAAGAAGCACATAGGGGACAGGAGGCACAAATGGGGCAGAGAAAGAACATGGGGGGACAGAAGAAGCACATAGGGGACAGGACGCACAAATGGGGCAGAGAAAGAACATCGGGGCGGACAGAAGAAGCACATAGGGGACAGGAGGCACAAATGGGGCAGAGAAAGAACATGGGGGGACAGAAGAAGCACATAGGGGACAGGACGCACAAATGGGGCAGAGAAAGAACATCGGGGCGGACAGAAGAAGCACATAGGGGACAGGAGGCACAAATGGGGCAGAGAAAGAACATGGGGGGACAGAAGAAGCACATAGGGGACAGGAAAGCACAAGTGGGGCAGAGAAAGAACATGGGGGGGGGGGGCAGAAGAAGCACATAGGTGACAGGAGGCACAAATGGGGCAGAGAAAGAACATGGGGGGACAGAAGAAGCACATAGGGGACAGGACGCACAAATGGGGCAGAGAAAGAACATCGGGGCGGACAGAAGAAGCACATAGGGGACAGGAGGCACAAATGGGTCAGAAAAAGAACATGGGGGCGGACAGAAGAAGCACATAGGGGACAGGAGGCACAAATGGGGCAGAGAAAGAACATGGGGGGGACAGAAGAAGTAGATAGGGGACAGGAAAGGGGGCTGAGAAAGCACATATAGCACATAGGAGGCACAGCGGGGACAGAGAAAGTACATGGGGCACAGAGGCAGCAGAGAAGGCACATGGGGCACACAGATGGTGCAGAAGAAGCATAGGAGGCACACAAAAGAGGCAGAAAAAAGCACATAAGAGGCGCAGAGGAAGCACATAGACCACAGAGGAAGTACAGAAAGGGCAGAGGGCACAGTCAGATTTATGACAATATATAAATAGAAGCAATTGTTCCGACCTGCATACAAATTCAACTTAAGAACAAGCTATGGTCCTGACTCCCTAACTAATTTGTTAACCAGGGACAACCTGCACAGCTACAGTTAATTACAAAATATCTAAACTATTTGTCTACAAATAGTTTGTAGTCAAGTCTTGCTGTATGTGAGGGACTAAAATGTAAATTATGTTCAGCCAATGGCATAGCAATAGGGGTTGCATCGCGGCCCTTGGGCCAGAGGTGCCCCATGGGGCCTTTCCTCAACCAAAGTATTAGCTGATTATTGGTGCTGTGCTGGTAATAATCACCTCTATAGATGCATTGAATAGTAACAAGAATTACCAAACTGTTTCCCATCCTCTTCTTGCACCACTAATACCGTGGATGACCTTGGCAGGTTTTGTTGCGCCGTATCGAGTGTTATATACATATAGCGTGCTTGGGAGGGGGGGGGGGGGCAATGTAAAACTTGCACCGGGGCCCATAGCTCCATAACTACGCCACTGTGTTTAGCCACCCACTCCATTGAAATGACCTGCAGTAACTTCCACATTCTATTGAAAGATTTATTTTTTAGGCAACCTTTTTATCTATAAGATCTTATTTAGGAAAAGCCAGTATGATTCAGCTTCATCTCTCCAGCATGTGTGGAACACTTCAACTCACTCTCACCCCAAGAAGCTCTTCATCAGCAGACTGAGTAATACAGTACATGTGACCTCAATGCATATGCAAGCTTGTGCTTATTCTGTCTTTCTGGATAATATCAGCCTGCAAGGGAAACAAGGAAATATTAAAGGAGGGTGGTGGGGGGGGGGGGGGGGGTGCAGGGGTACACGGTCTGTTTTTAATTAAAGGGAACCAGAGAGGAACGGGGGGTGAAAAAAGGAAAAGATTTCATACATACCTGGGGCTTCTTCCAGTCCCATAAGCCTGAATCGCTCCCACGCCGCCATCCTCAGCTTCCTGGATCCGCCGGTACCGGGCCCGTCACTTCCGGCGGACGCGGCCAATTGTTCGCATCACAGGGGCTCCCTCCATACATGTACGCATGCGGCTGCGCAATAGGCAGCCACATGCGTATCTGTATGGAGAGAGCACCCTGTGATGCGGAGAATTGGCCGCGTCCGCCGACCGACTCGCCGACTCGCGGCAATGACGGGACCCGGTGGCGGCAGATCCAGGCAGCGGAGGACGGCGGCGTGGGAGCGATCCGTGCGTATGGGGCTGGAGGAAGCCCCAGGTATGTATGTGTCATCCTCTCTGGTTCCCTTTAAGACATGAAAAATAATGTAAATGATTTGAGGTGGAAGGGGTGCGTTGTAATAATCCTTAACATGCAGAGACAGTTTTTAGCTGGGGAGCACGGCAGCCACCACCAGAGTACACCAACCTCAGGGATCAGTGATGGCTCTCGCGTCACTCACTGGGCTGACCCGGTTTGAGGTTATGGAAGGCGTCATACGCATTACCCTCCTCTCTCAACAAGTGAATTTCCTATATCAATTAACAAAAACCTTTAGGGCAACAAGCATAAGTAGACACACTGGCAAATCTGCGTGTATGGAACTTTGATGCTAAAGTTATGTCTAATTACCGTAGGTTTAATCAAATAGATGTTTTCAAGTGTGAGTATTTCAGTTTAGGCTTCAAATCATTCACACATACACCTGGCCATTGCTTGGCTCCCATCGCATTGCAGCGCAAAAAAACTTAATTCATGTGACCCTGAAGCAGAGTGTGCCGAGAGGGTCATATGCATAGCCACGCCCCTTGCCACCACTCACTGCCCCTCTGCTGAACAGGAAGTATGTCACTGGAATTCTTGGATTTTCCCGTCATATTTCCTTGTTCTGCACTGCCGGCAACATATTTAACTACTTGCATACCGCCAGTACGTATATATATGCCCCTGTGTACTTCACTTGTTGATCAGGGGCGAATATATACGCGCTGTTTACTTACCACCACCATTCACCATAGTCGCATTGCTTTCGGCACAATGCCGTCCTTCCGTGATTGGGGAATGGGAAACAGTTGTCCCCAAACCCAATTACAGTGCCTGTGATGAATTAGAGCTTGGGGCAGTGACACGCAGCCTCTCATTCAAAACCGAAAGCAAACTGTACACACACTAGTTCCTGTCTACTGTCTACTGTTAAAGCGGACCCAAACCAAACAATTTTTTTAATTCAAAATATTTAGCTGCACCACTCTGACACATACAAAGATAAATAAACACTCCTTCAAGCCTATGGGCATTTCAGTGCATGCTTCTCAGCCTTCTCTGTTCATAACTAGGGTTATACAGGTGGCAGCCATTAGCAATTCCTCCATTGCCGGACACCACCTACTTCACCAGTTTGACGGATTCTGTCCCGGCAATATGAAAGGAAGGGAGGGGTTCCTCCAATAAATGTAAAATATTTTATATTTGTCATCATGCAGCTGAAAAAAGGCTGCTATTTATTATTATAATTTAGAAAATAGATTTTATTTCTGAAATCTTGTATTTTTAATTTGGGTCCACTTTAACAGCAGATGGTAACTAAGTATAGTGGCTTCTTATAGTGGCCAAAAAGTAAAGTACACCACTATACACTTTTACATAGAAAAATAAATACCTTTTTAAACCCTTTCCACTCCTACCCCATAGTTACCCCATAGTTACCAAAATAAAACACTTGTGAAAAAAACAAAATTACATAATTAAAAAAACTACATAAATAGTTACCTTATTACTGTTACTTTTGTAAATAAAGGCTTGTAATTATTGTTATAGACTAGTATGAAAAAAAAACCCACTAAGGCCAGCTTCACACTGCAGTTTGGCGGCAGCAGTGCGGTGTGGCCCACACACCACACCGGCAAAAACATGCCGTCAGGGATTACCATGTTAGTACGCGGTAATCCCTGTCTGGTATTCGGCCAACAGGAAGTGATGCTCACTTCCTGTTGGGCAATTGATGATGTGCGCAAAAGCGTATTTCTAAAATACGCTTCTGAGCATGCAGGGTATTGAAAACTGTGGCATGTTTTTTAAATACAGGCGTGTTGTCATAGACTTACATGACTTCTGGTCCGACGCAGATGGTCGCAGGAGCCGCACAGTAAGGTAAGTTTGCTTCCGACGCAGTGCAACATGGGGAGTGTGAACTCCTCCATAGACTTTCATTGCCCGGGGGCGTGGTGTTTTAAATATACTGCACTGCAACGCCCAGTGTGAAAGGGCCCTAAATGGAAAAAATTACACTTTTATTTCCAAATAAAATAGTATCGCCATACATTGTGCTAGGGACACAATTTTAATGTTGTAATAACCGGGACAAATGGGGAAATAAAAGCTTTCAATCTCATCTATCGCAGCATATTTTATTTTAACCACCCTGGTGTTTTTTTTTACCTATTTTTTTTTATCATGTAGCTAGCCTAGCGCTAGCTACATGATTGCCCCATCCCTGCGCCATCCCTCCCACCCCTCCGATCGCCACCGGCGATCATACCCAACAGGAAATCCCGCTCTAAATGGGATTTCCTGTTAGGGCTTCCCTCATCGCCATGGCGACAATCGGAATGACGTCATCGACATCATGACGTCAGGTGGAGTCCCGATCCACCCCATAGCGCAGCCTGGCGGTGATTGGCCAGGCTGCACTGAGGGTCTGGGGTGGGGCCCTCTTTCATAGCGGCGGATCGGCAGCGATCGATTTAAACACGCAGCTAGCAAAGTGCTAGCTGCGTGTTTTAAAAAGAAAATTCTCAAAAAAGACCCACCAGGGGCTGAGATATCCAGCCTGGCGGTAATGGACGAGCTCAGCTCGTCCATACCGCCAAGGTGGTTAAAGGGAAGGTTCAGGGAGGGTGGGTAAAAAATAAAAATCAAATTCCACTTACCTAGGGCTTCCTCCAGCCCGTGGCAGGCAGGAGGTGCCCTCGCCGCCGCTCCGCAGGCTCCCGGTGGTCTCCGGTGGCCGACCCGACCTGGCCAGGCCGGCTGCCAGGTCGAGCTCTTCTGCGCTCCAAGGCCCGGAACTTCTGCGTCCCACGCCGGTGCTCTGACGTCATCGGACGACCTCCGGGCTCTACTGCGCATGCGCAGTAGTTCTGCACCTGCGCAGTAGAGCCCGGAGGACGTCCGATGACGTCAGAGCGCCGGCATGGGACGCAGAAGTTCCGGGCCTTGGAGCGCAGAAGAGCCCGACCTGGCAGCCGGCCTGGCCAGGTCGGGTCGGCCACCGGAGACCACCGGGAGCCTGCGGAGCGGCGGCGAGGGCACCTCCTGCCTGCCACGGGCTGGAGGAAGCCCCAGGTAAGTGGAATTTGATTTTTATTTTTTACCCACCCTCCCTGAACCTTTCCTTTAAAACTATAATTGCTGAAAACTGAGAAATAATGTTTATTTTCAATTTTTTTCTTCTTCTTCCCCCCTGTAAAATGCATATAAAATAAAATAATTCTAAGCAAAAAGTACTGCTCAAAGAAAGCCTAGTTTGCTCCACAAAAAACAATATATAGATCATTTTAAGGTGATAAGTAATGATAAAGTTATTGGTGAGTGAATGGGAGGAGCATGATGTGAAAATTGCACTGGTAAAAGTAGGGGAAAACACCTGTGGTAGGGAAGTGGTTAAAATCCCTGCGTTGCCCATTGACTTACATGACTTCTGTCACCACGGAAGTCTGACAGTAATGTGCTGTTGACTTTGCAGCGGCTCGGTGGCCGATCGGGCACTTCAGGCGCAATGTGAGGTGACATGTTAAGTGTGCTATACCCCATTGTCTTGAATTGTCGTTGCATTACCCTCCAGTAAAAAAGTAATGCAATGCACATTTGCAAGACAAGTGTAAAAGGGGCCTAAAGCAATCCTCTAAAGCTGCCCAAGTTGGCAGCATTCTTGTATTTTAGCGTTTCATATTACTTTAAGTGTGAGCCCTAAAGCAACAGAAAATGTTATGGTGATAATTGCACTCTTCCTTGTATTTACTTTAACCACTTGCCGACCGCCCACAGCCGATGGGCGGCGGCAAAGTGGACGCCGAAAGGACCGCAATACGCCCAAGGGCGTTGCGTCCTTTCGGCATGCCGGGGGAGCGATCGCGTCATTGATGACGCGCGCTTCCCCCGGCAACTGGCTCCACCCACCCGCGACGACAACCTGCCGGCCGTTCGGAAGCGCCGGCGGGTTGTTAACCCCGTGATCGCCGCTACAAAGTGTATAATACACTTTGTAATGTATACAAAGTGTATTATACAGGCTGCCTCCTGCCCTGGTGGTCCCAGTGTCCGAGGGACCACCAGGGCAGGCTGCAGCCACCCTAGTCTGCACCAAAATACACTGATCTGCCGCCCCCTGATCGCCCACAGCACCCCTCAGACCCCCCCCTGCCCACCCCCCAGACCACTGTTTGCACCCAATCACCCCCCTAATAACCCATCAATCACTCCCTGTCACTATCTGTCAACGCTATTTTTGTTTAAATTCCATAAACTGCCCCCCTGGGGACTCCTGATCACCCCCCCACCCCTCAGATTCTCCCCAGACCCCCCCCCCTGTGTACTGTATGCATCTATCCCCCCTGATCACATGTCAATCACCTGTCAATCACCCGTCAATCACCCATCAATCACCCCGTCACTGCCGCCCAACAATCAGCCCCTAATCTGCCCCTTGTGGGCAATCTGATCACCCACCCACACCATTAGATCGCCCGCAAACCCGCCGTCACATCACCTCCCAAGTGTATTGTTTACATCTGTTCTCTTCTCTAAACACCCACTAATTACCCATCAATCACCCATCAATCACCCCCTATCACCACATGTCACTGTTACCTATCAGATCAGACCCTAATCTGCCCCTTGTGGGCACCCAATCACCCGCCCACACGCTCAGATTGCCCTCAGACCCCCCTTATCAATTCGCCACTGCATTAATTACATCTGTTCTTCCCTGTAATAACCCACTGATCACCTGTCAATCACCTGCCAATCACCCATCAATCACCCCCTGTCACCCCCTGTCACTGCCACCCATCAATCAGCCCCTAACCTGCCCCTTGCGGGCAATCTGATCACCCACCCACACCATAAGATCACCCGCAAACCCGCCGTCAGATCACCTCCCAAGTGTATTGTTTACATCTGTTGTCTCCTCTAAACACCCACTAATTACCCATCAATCACCCCCTGTCACCACCTGTCACTGCTACCCATCAGATTAGACCCCTATCTGCTCCTAGGGCACCCAATCACCCGCCCACACCCTCAGACCCCAGCCCTGATCACCTCGCCAGTGCATTGCTTGCATCTATTCCCCCCACTAATCACACCTTGAGACACCCATCAATCACCTCCTGTCACCACCTAGCACACCTACCCATCAGATCAGGCCCTAATTTGCCCCGTGTGGGCTCCTGATCACTCGGCCAAACCCTCAGACCCCCTTCCGATCACCTCCCCAGTGCATTGATTGCATCTATTTTCCCCTCTAACCACCCCCTGAGACACCCATCAATCACCTCCTGTCACCCCCCTAGCACTCCTATCCATCAGATCAGGCCCAATACAACCTGTCATCTAAAAGGCCACCCTGCTTATGACCGGTTCCACAAAATGCGCCCCCTCATAGACCACCTGTCATCAAAATTTGCAGATGCTTATACCCCTGAACAGTCATTTTGAGACATTTGGTTTCCAGACTACTCACGGTTTTGGGCCCGTAAAATGCCAAGGCAGTATAGGAACCCCACAAGTGACCCCTTTTTAGAAAAAAGACACCCCAAGGTATTCTGTTAGGTGTATGACGAGTTCATAGAACATTTTATTTTTTGTCAAAAGTTAGCGGAAATTGATTTTTATTGTTTTTTCACAAAGTGTCATTTTCCACTAACTTGTGACAAAAAATAAAATCTTCTATGAACTCACCATACTCCTAACGGAATACCTTGGGGTGTCTTCTTTCTAAAATGGGGTCACTTGTGGGGTTCCTATACTGCCCTGGCATTTTAGGGGCCCTAAACCGTGAGGAGTAGTCTAGAAAACAAATGCCTCAAAATGACCTGTAAATTGGACGTTGGGACCCTTAGCGCACCTAGGCTGCAAAAACGTGTCACACATGTGGTATCGCCGTACTCAGGAGAAGTAGTATAATGTGTTTTGGGGTGTATTTTTACACATACCCATGCTGGGTGGGAGAAATCTCTATGTAAATGACAATTGTGTGTAAAAAAAAATCAAAAAATTGTCATTTACAGAGATATTTCTCCCACCCAGCATGGGTATGTGTAAAAATACACCCCAAAACACATTATACTACTTCTCCGAGTACAGCGGTACCACGTGTGTGGCACTTTTTTGCACCCTAAGTGCGCTAAGGGGCCCAAAGTCCAATGAGTACCTTTAGGATTTCACAGGTCATTTTGCAACATTTGGTTTCAAGACTACTCCTTACGGTTTAGGGCCCCTAAAATGCCAGGGCAGTATAGGAACCCCACAAATGACCTCATTTTAGAAAGAAGACACCCAAAGGTATTCCGTTAGGAGTATGGTGAGTTCATAGAATATTTTATTTTTTGTCACAAGTTAGCGGAAAATGACACTTTGTGAAAAAAAAACAATTACAATCAATTTCCGCTTATTTGTGACAAAAAATAAAATCTTCTATGAACTCACCATACTCCTAACGGAATACCTTGGGGTGTCTTCTTTCTAAAATGGGGTCATTTGTGGGGTTCCTATACTGCCCTGGCATTTCAGGGGCCCTAAACCGTGAGGAGTAGTCTTGAAACCAAATGTCGCAAAATGACCTGTGAAATCCTAAAGGTATGCATTGGACTTTGGGCCCCTTAGCGCACTTAGGGTGCAAAAAAGTGCCACACATGTGGTATCGCCGTACTCAGGGGAAGTAGTATAATGTGTTTTGGGGTGTATTCTTACACATACCCATGCTGAGTGGGAGAAATATCTCTGTAAATGGACAATTGTGTGTAAAAAAAACAACAAAAAATTGTCATTTACAGAGATATTTCTCCCACTCAGCATGGGTATGTGTAAAAATACACCCCAAAACACATTATACTACTTCTCCTGAGTACGGCAATACCACATGTGTGGCACTTTTTTGTAGCCTAACTGCGCTAAGGGGCCCAAAGTCCAATGAGCACCTTTAGGCTTTACAGGGGTGCTTACAATTTAGCACCCCCCAAAATGCCAGGACAGTAAACACACCCCACAAATGACCCCATTTTGGAAAGTAGACCCTTCAAGGTATTCAGAAAGGAGCATAGTGAGTCCGTGGCAGATTTCATTTTTTTTTTGTCGCAAGTTAGAAGAAATGGAAACTTTTTTTTTGTCACAAAGTGTCATTTTCCGCTAACTTGTGACAAAAAATAAAATCTTCTATGAACTCACCATGCCTCTCAGTGAATACTTTGGGATATCTTCTTTCCAAAATGGGGTCATTTCCCCAAATTTTATTTATACTATCCTGGAATTTTAGCACCTCATGAAACATGACAGGTGGTCAGAAAAGTCAGAGATACTTCAAAATGGGAAAATTCACTTTTGGCACCATAGTTTGTAAACGTTATAACTTTTACCCAATCCAATAAATATACACTGAATGGGTTTTTTTTAGTCAAAGACATGTAGCAGAATAACTTTCGCGCTCAAATGTATAGGAAATTTTACTTTATTTGAAAAATGTCAGCACAGAAAGTTAAAAAAGTCATTTTTTTGTCAAAATTCATGTCTTTTTTGATGAACATAATAAAAACTAAAACTCGCAGCAGCAATCAAATAGCACCAAAAGAAAGCTGTATTAGTGACAAGAAAAGGAGGTAAAATTAATTTAGGTGGTAGGTTGTATGACCGAGCAATAAACTCTGAAAGCTGCAGTGGTCTGAATGGAGAAAAAGGCTCTGGTCCTTAAGGGGTAGAAAGACTGTGGTCCTCAAGTGGTTAAAGGATACAACCGAGCAAAAGAAAAAAAAAAATCTACTTACCTGGCAGCCTATCTGTCCCTCGCCGCAGCTCCATTCCCAGCCGGTGGCCCGCGGTCCCCTCCGTTGCAGATGCCACTGCACCTGCGTGAACTCACCGTAGCTGTGCTACGTGAGTGCAATTGCAAGCAGTGTGCTTGCGCAGTTGCAGTAGATGCCAACCTGGGGAGACAGGCATCTGGGGACACTGGGCCACCAGCTGGGAGCGGTGCTGCCGCAAGGGACAGATAGGCTGCCAGGGGCTGGAGAAAGTCCCAGGTAAGTAGAGCTTGTTTTTTTGTTGTTTTTTTTTTGTTTCCTTCGAATGCCTCAAATTCAGGAAGGTCTTGTTTTTCATGTTTCCTATACTGAATAGTTGAAGTAAACACATTGTTCAGTGGACTGGCCAAAGTCTAACTTAGATAGTCAATAAAATAATTTAGAAACTATCCATAGATGATGGCCACTGCGCCTGCCCGACTGCACGGCTCCTCGTTTGCGCTCCTGTTGCTGGAAGTGTCCTGCGCAGGACACTACCATCGACGTGATTATGAATGAGGACACGCGCAGCCAGGACTGCACATGACCATTGACTTGGCGGTAAAGAAACTTAGCCACGGAAGGGAACCGGAGGATCATTCCAGGACGGCGCGGGCACAGGGCGGCTGCAGGGGGCTGGCAGAGGCTCCAGGGAAGTGTAACCCTTTTTTTAAAAAAAATATTTTCAGGTTTCTTTTAAAGCGGACCTGAACTTAGAACTTCCTCTCTGCTCTAAAAGATAAGCAACAGCATGTAAAGAAAAACATTTTTGTTACAGCTGATACAAATCCTGCAATAAATCTGCAGAGTGTCTACTTCCTGCTTTCATGGAAGCAGACATAGGGTTACCATTCTGTGTTTACAAATTAGCTGCTCTGTCAAGGCAGCCAGCTGACACAGCTGAGAGGTCAAATTACAGTTGTGATTAGTCACAGATGAGGGGGGATTCGACAGGATAAACTCTCTAAATACATACAGGGTGCATTTCTTTATGTTTCCCTGTGTCCTGTGCAAGAGTTCAGGTTCACTTACACTATAGTTCCAGGTACACTACCTGAGACGAGTATAATGGGTGTGTTTATACTTACTTGGGGCTTCCTCCAGCCTCCAACTGCCAAAAAAAATGTACGGTGAGCAGGGAGGGTGGCCAGCATCTTTATATATATATATTATAATAATCTTTTTTAGGGAGTGTCTTTATAAAGAATAAAGGCCCTATGGAGCGATGGAGTAGCCCAAAACCTGTCGCTTCTGTCAGATTTCTACTACTTACTGGAAGTGACAGCAACATAGGAGAGAAGTAATGTATGGCTCAGTTTACTCTGGAGGAAACGTATTTCTTATCTGTATGTGTTTACATATATTTAAAATGTTAAGCTTTTCATGACAGTGGTCCTTTAAGCATCAGAATAATTCTATGGTCTACTGTTTTCACACTGATGCACACAATGATTCCTCTGTTATGATTATGAAAGCAGCTTAGCTATAGTCTCACAGGTTACCTTGAAGTACCTTCTGGAACATTGGCTGTAAAACCAGTATGCTGATGACTTGGCACCTAAACCCAGCCTGACTGTGCCCATCCTGTGTACTTTTTATAAACATATTATTTCCGCCACAGTATTTGCTAGGGCGTGTCTGTATGCTCATGTAAACAGGCTGGAAGGCAGATTGACATTTTTATTTGTCCTTATTACCAATACCAAGTGTATGAATAAAGAAAGAGGCAGATTCAATGCACAAGGTCGTTTCCAGAAATATTTTATTTTAAGTATATCAGTGACCAGAAAAAAGAGCCCCTTGGAGGCTGATGCAGGGCTATTTCTAGCCATTTAGGTACCCCAGGCAGGGCACCTTTTGTTCTACTTCCCCACCACAACCTTTCCCCCAGTTTTGTGAATAGGAAGATTGTAGCTTTCATTAATTATTATTATTATTATTATTTATATAGCGCTGACATATTACGCAGCGCTGTACAGTGTATATATATCCTGTCACTAACTGTCCCTCAAAGGAGCTCACAATCTAATCCCTACTTATTGCCATATGTCTATATTATGTAGTGTAAGTACGGTAGTCTAGGGACAATTTTTTTTATTTTTTTTTAGGGGGAGCCAATTAACTTATCCGTATGTTTTTGGAATGTGGGAGGAGACCGGAGTGCCCGGAGGAAACCCACGCAGACACGGAGAGAATATACTAACTCTTTGCAGATAGTGCCCTGGCTGGGATTCGAACCAGGGACCCAGCGCTGCAAGGCGAGAGAGCTAACCACTACGCCACCATGCTGCCCCCATTAATTAATTAATTAATTAATCAATAAATAACCATAAACATTGATTCTTGAGTTCTTTAACAAAAGTAGAGTTGCAATTTAAGGTAAGCTAGCATTTTTGAGCCACAAGTTATCCATTAAAGTAATTTGCTTATTGCAGCACTTTCCATTCACTTCACAAAATGATTGAGCTAGAAGAAAGAGCAACCTGTATCTGGCTAGAGAGCTTCTCCATAGTGGCGGAATGGTGGTGTGGTGGACAGCGCACTTGCCTCACCTCATTGCTAGAGTCCTAGGTAGGGACAGTAAATGAGATGCCAGTCATTTCAGGTTGATACAGCATTATGCAAATTTTGTATGGAAATGTATGCAGCTTGAAAATGAACCAATCAAATCCTGCTGAGGTAAAATTCGATTGATCCATTTTCAACTGCATACATTTTCATAAAAAATTTGCATAATCCTGCATCAACTCTAAATTATTTGCACCTTATTGACCATCCCTAGTCCTAGGTTTAAATCCCTTTGGAGTGGTATGTTCTCCCTGTGTTTAAATGGGTTTCCTCTGAGTATCTACATCCCAAAAACATGCTGATAACTAAATTAGTACCTCTCTAATTTGGCCTTAAAGAGGAACTGTAGTGAAAATAACATAATGAATAAAAATGCTTAATTTTTAAATATTCATTAGTAAACTATTTAGCCACTATTTTCCCATTCTTTCCTCTCCCTTATTTATTATATTTTACTTCTTTACCCTTTAATTCTGCCAGGTTATCTGTACAATATGTTTGTTTATAGAGTTCTGTGCACAGAGGGATATACTGCTTGCTTGGCAGTTGAAAAAAGCCATTATTTCCCATCTTGCAATGAGGTTCACAGGTCCTTGGTTATGACATCACACTGTGGGAGAGGTTTCACCAAAATATCAGCCATACAGACCCCTCTGATTATCTATTCGAGAAAAGGTAAACATGTCTCGTGGTAAAGGGGGTATCGGCTACTGATTGGGATAAAGTTCAATCCTGGGTTAAAGTTCCCAGTAGGGTAGGGATTAGATTGTAGGGATTAGATTGGTAGATTGGTAGGGATTAGATTGGGAGTTTATCTGAAGGACAGTTATTGACATGATTGTAGACTCTGTAATGCTGGGGATACACGGTACGTTTCTGTGCCGTGTATCGACCAGCTGATCCAGGCCAGCTGATAATATTCAGCTGGCCCGATCAAGCCGCTTGACCCGCGCCCGCTCGATCCCCGCCTGTGGACAATGGCAGGGAATCAAGTGCTGATAAGGAAGTGCCGGGGGGGGGGGGGGGCGAGTGGTAATCGATCCGCGCGGACGAGCGGGGACACGGCTGGGGTCGATCCGGCGGGTCAACCCGTGTATTCCCGGCATAAAGCGCTGTTGAAAATATTAACACTATATAAATGCATAATAATAGTAAAACTGTTGTGCTCTACTTCTGTGAACAACTGCTAAAGAAGCAGTATCTTCCGATCTGATTCCACAGTTTCATATTAGTACCACAGGAAGCAACCATTTTGATGCTACTTGGTAGTAAAGGTAGTGTTTTATCAGCATTATTGCCAATATGAAGTTTAATACTAACCAATATTCCTCCTTAACTTAACACTAAATATATCATCCCTACACTGACATTAAATTTACTATATTATGCTTGAACAGGGAGCAAAAGGCACAGTTACCTATAGCAACCAAGAGACTTTCAACTAATAAATGGAATACATTTTCTGATTGGTTGTGCTAAGTAACTGATTCAATTTTGTAGTGTTTTGCTGCCTTTTAGATTTTCTTCATTTTAGATGTAGACAAAGAAAGTGGTTTTCATATTTGCCATTATACATTGTCTGGGATTAAAGAGACTCTAACAACATTTTCAGCCTTTTTTCTACTATCCTACAAGTTCCTATATCTATTCTAAAGTACTCTGGCTTATTGCAGCCTTTTTTAGTTGCTCCATTGCTGTAATAAATCAAATTTACTCTCCTTTGTCAGGCTTGTCGGCCCAAAGAGGAAGTGGCTGTATGGTTTACAGACAGGAGGAGGTTACACTGATAGCCCTGCTCTGAGTCTCTTCCAGTCTTTCACACACTGAAACCTGAAAAGCAGAGCTCACACATTCCCTGCTCTCAGTAACTCAGTATCATCTACTGATAAAAGCTGATAATTGTGAGAAGCATAGTTTATAGACTATTGCAGAATGCAGACACGGACCTGCTATCAGTAATCACTACTAAAGATTGCAGCATTGTTTACAAGGTAAAACTTCTTCTAAACTATGAAATAAACTCTAAAGGCTGAATTTATCATTCAATAATATAACCTTTCATGGAAACTGTAATGCAGTGTGCAGGAACATGCAATATTATGATGAACTTCCTGTTTGGCAGCCATATTTTTTGTTTACAAAAACAATTTATAAAATTGCTTTTTTTGGTGGGCCAGAATCCTGGTGGGGAGCAGCGAAAATGTGACAGAGGGGGACAGGAGATGAAAACCTACAGGCTGGTATCTTTATTTATATGAGGTTTTTAGGTTACAGATTCTCTTTAATTCAGAATGATTTCTTTCAATGCAATAAAAAGATCTAATTTTTTTACTTTTAAGTTTTATTTCTTCTTCCACTCCCTACTGTCACTTTCTTGTACCTGGTCCAGCTGTGCAGCCTCAATTTAGGCTTGGACATTACTTCCCTCCACTGTCACTATGACAACTCTCCAGGATTCGATGGTAGAGACTCGATAGTGCAGTGTTTACAAGCACAACCTAAACTGAGAAACATACTTACAAAGCTATATTGAATAAAATACATATCAAAATTATGAGTGGCCTAATCTCGTCATAGAGCTTAACGAGTCTCATCTGCATATAATAAATCCAGTACTAAATAAGTACAATTTTGGTAAAAATGGAGGTGGGGGAAGGTGGGAGGAAGACTGATAGTCTGCCCCATGCCCCACTGAGGGTCCCTAAACATATGCTTTTGCAATATCTAATCTGGATCCTTACATCAAACTGAAATATTGCAACCCTATTAGTCACATCACTTATAAAAACTGCATAGTGTATGGCTGGCTACTTTTCCACTGAACTCTCCAATCTATGACCATGCCTCATACTGATTCCATAATGGTACTTACAGACATCAGTGCTCCCAAAGAAAAAAACTATTTCCAAGTCAATTTTCATTCAGAGTGATCTTGTTATCAGCAACATCAGACAGTTGTAAAGAGAATAGCTACAGGATCTACCAACCATATATATTGATTAGGACTTGCCAGTGGTCCCAGATAACAGATGACTGTTAGATATCCTACCATTTGAAAATACTATAAACTTTGTGCTGCATATAGCTTACCTACTAAGAAAGAAATATGAAAATCAAGGTTGATGTAAGGCTTGGTGGTGTATTCTCCACAGTCAGCATGCAACGCATGAGCTGACGTGGAGGAGGTACACACACTAGCACAAGGAAACAGGCTATCCCTAGTATAGTGGAGGGGAGGACTGACTCCAATAGGAGATTGTGGCGCACAGAGCCGGTGCAGATCTGACAGCCACAAACAATGCTTTCGTTATAACGTCTCAGCGCAAAGTAGCGCTGAGCGCATAAACCAGAACTGAGGAGATCAGGACAGGTAGACAGAATGAACGCTTGCTAGCTAGCGGCTACTTAGCGACAGCAAGCGTCCAAAACCAGACAGACTGGAATGAGGCAGCCAATGCGATGCGGCGATGGCGTGCCTCACAAAGACAGGACAGGACAGTCAGAAAATAGCAGGATTAAGATAGATGAACGTAACACAGATAAATATACAATAAGTATGTTTTCCTAGCGTATTACAATTACAGCTATCAATGAAACTATTTGTAACGTCTGACTAACATATGTATATATCGGCAATGAACCGATATATGACATAAGCAGGAACGCTGACTAGGAATGGAGTAACACAGGGAACAGGACTCAGAAGGATTCGCTATCTCTTCGCAGAGATGAACGCAATCCACAACCGGTAACAGAACAGGATTCAGAAGGATTCGTTATCTCTTCGCAGAGATGAACGCAATCCACAAACAGTAACAGAACAGGATTCAGAAGGATTCGTTATCTCTTCGCAGAGATGAACGCAATCCACAAACAGAACCAGGAGCAGGGTAACTACCTCAGCACGGGTGGTCACGGTACGCGCAACCTACCAAAACGTGCTGGAAAGCTGACTAACTGCACACAGGATATAAACAGTTCGTGTACGTATACATCAGCGACACTGATGTATCAACGTAACACAAATACAAGGAAAATAATAAACGTGCTGGTATGCATATATATTGGCAATGAACCAATATATGATGCAAAGACCAGCAAAGTATCTTTATAACAAGAAACACGATCGGGGGCTAAAGCGACAGCAAGGCAGGCTTAAGCTGAAGCTATGAAAACCCAAGGAAACCCTGCAGGAAGCAGATCTTTATACTGAGGTCATCCAATGGGAGCAGACATGCAGATTCCCACACAGGTGAATGATAATCAGTCACAAGCTGACAGCAGGGAAAGACAGACAAAGCTATGCAGCTTGCATGGAAATAGATCAGAACTGCCTGAGCTGCAGCACTACTACTTCCAGCAATAGCTGCTGCAGCAGCGATCATTACAGTTGATTACTTCATGGCCAAAGTCATCTAATCAGTCAGTCAACATATATGAAGATCATAAAACATAAATGCCTGTTTTTTAGCTATCCCCAAAGATAGTGTCATATGGGGAATAAGCATATTATCAGTATTACATTTGTCATGATAGAAGTAATATAATAATCATCATCAGTGATGGTAATTCACCTTTGCATGGGACCAGCAAGGCAAACTTCCATCCTGTAATTCCCAGCATGATAAGCTGGCCATTAGCGTTCATGAACTAACTAGTCCTGACATGACTGTGGGTTCGCAAATGCAGTCACTGGCGCGAACTCCGACCCTACTGGTCAGAGGTCATGCGGGGTATTAAGGGGTTGACATTTGCCACAGTGAACTATCATCCCACAAATACATTCATTGTCCATGTAGAACGGAGGTTCCATCCTGTATCCTGCATATCTCCCCCCCCCCCCTCTCCCAACATGATGCAGGGTCCCAGTAGAATGATCCTATGCTGGGGATCTGTAATGACAGCTGGGGTGATGCAAAGTGATATATACGTAAACTGAAGTGATAAATATACTTACACTGGATCACCCAGGAATTCCTGACTGGTTTTGGAGCTGCCGACAGGAGTGAGTTACTCAACCAGCATCACTTCCTGTGCGAATCCCTGCCTAGGTGTAGTGAGAGGGGGCCACTAGGATACCAGGGAAAGCCATATGAGGGGGGATGGGGAACCACTAGACCACTAGGAAACGCTACATGGAATTGGGGTACTAGACTACTAGGGACTACTGTGAGTGAAAGAGGGGACACTAAACCACCGGGGAAAGCTGCATGGGGATGGGGGGCACTAGACTACTTACTAAGGACTACTGGAAGTGGAAACAGAGCCACTACACCATCAGGGATAGCTACATGGGGGTGGGGTAGAAACACTAGATGCTGCATCCTATGCGAAGGACGAAAGACGTCAAGAAGGAGTTTCATGTAGCATGTTCAGTGCCAGATTGGGTAAGATGCCTTTCTGCTGGCAATACATTCTACAAGGGGATGCAGGGAGAGAGGCCAGAGGGCCACTAGACACCAGGTAATACCCGCTATTGGAGAGGGAGGGCACCAGGTACGTTGTATGGGAGAGGGAGGAGGGACCACTAGACACCAGACTATGGAAACATTAGTCTCTTACCACAAGAGCACAAATGTCTCTGTGACAACTGACACTCATCTCAAGGATGGGTAGATTTTATCATCTATGAGAGTAGTCCCTAGAAGTCTAGTGGTCCCCCCCCCCACACACACTTACAGACCTTGGGCAGGGCTCACTAAAACTGCTATTGCCTACTGAATGCGCCATAGTGGCTGCAGCTCAGGCACTTTGGAGTCCACTAGAAAAAAAGCGCGATATAAAGGTTGTGTTTCTGTCTAATGTGGAATAATCAATAGCAGCCACCAACAAAATGGCTTCTTTTGACATCTGTGTATGTTGAGTCTGCAGTGAACAAACAGAAAATAAACACTGTGCTAGTTTGCCCATTCTAAGAACTTATGAGCTTTCCTTGCTAGAGTTAACACTGTCACCCAGTGTGATTTCTAGCAGATGCACAAATAGAAAGAGCGTGTTGTATTCTAGAATTTATTAGTAAAGAAAAATACAAGCTTAGAATATGTGGTTTCTGTCCAACTTTCCAGCCGCAAGTTATAGAGCAGCAGTAAAGGGGCAGGACACTGAAACTCTAAGCTGTGCTACTAATAAAGACAAATGTGTGTGGTTTAGAGGCACACATCTTATCCATAGAACCTTCATGCATCCTTGGATAGCCAACACGTATATAAGTGTAAGAAAAAAAACAAAGTGCGCAGGAAAAGGTGTATATTTTATAAGTGTTCAATTGGTGTCCTTAAGGGACCTATCAATTCTAGTAAAGCTCAACTAAATCCTAAAATAAAGCAGGTAAATTCTGATAGCACACAAATAGTCTATTGTGTGGTCAGAAATCAAACTTCCTCTAAGCTACAACACAGAGTTTGGGTGTGAAGCAGGATGGTCAAGTAAAGACTTACTTTATAGTGATTGACTGTCAGGCCTATAGGATTATTCACTCACGAATCAGCTCTAATGCCCCAATCCACCTCCACACGCTTCACCCTATGTGGCACGTCCCCGCTTGAATGAGAGGCGAGAAGACAACACCTACCCGACTTCGGTTACACCCAGGTCTTTAGTGTGCAAGGTATTGGAGCTGAGTGCAGGGTGAGCAAATAAACTTCCAGGCCTAAACAAGAACACAGAGTAGCAAAGTCCAGCAACAGTCCAGGGTCATACATGGGTAAACAGAGATATCACAGTACAGGAGGGCTAGGCTGAAGAGAGGTCAAAGAACGCATCCGAGGTCAAACCAGGCAGGAAACAGTTGTAACGATAATCCAGACAATAGGTCAGTTTAGGCAGCAGACAAGGGAGGTCCAGTAAACAAGCAGAGGTCGAAATCCAGATAATCCAATATAAAAAGAGCAGGCAGGTATACAAAATATCCGGACTGTGTGTCAGCTATAGCATAGTGGTCAAGAGCATCGCCTCCAACACGAGAGACCAGGGCCCAATCCCAGCCAGGGCCAACATCCACCATATTTATATTTATTACATAAACCCCTGCCTAAGTGTCAGCTGACTATCCTGTCAGCTGACACTACCTCTGCCGCCACCTCAGACCATACTGCGGCCCAAGAGGAACGAGACATCCGCCCACCAGTATGCGCAGAGCGATTCCTTACATTGACATAACTTCCTGCCTATCTTTACTGCACACAACAAGCACAAAACACAGGACATGTGAATCTGCTGTTTCCATGCTCCACTCTTGTCACTGCCTCTGTCCCCACCCCATGTTATAGTTTGCAGCAATATACCCTGTGTTTCGGCAGCTACCTGCTGTACCTGCTGTTAGGCCGGATTTGTTTGTTGCTGAACAGCATTTGCCAGCACTAGCTGCTCCAACAATTTCTTCATAGAGACCATCGGGCAGGCTTGCCCGCATCCTCTACCAATTGTAACAAATAGGGATAGGTAATGGGGTGGTTTGACTCTCTGGCCCTGGGATGGGCAACAAAGTTCAAAACAGAACTCCTTGCACAGCAGGTTTGTGAATCACCTCTTGGATTTTTATTTTCTATACAAGGTCTATTTACACTATTTTACAGTTCCAAAAAAAGGTCAAGAAAACAACAAAATAAAATGCCTGCCACTCAAGCTGTTAACTAAACAAACAAATTATCTAAATAGGTATTTAGTCCTATAACCAGACTACTGCTAAACATACAACTTTTCAGCTGTACGGCTTCTAGACAACTTGTCAAAGGAGATAAAAAACAAAAATTAATAGATAAGTTAATTGGCTTCCCCTAAAATTGGCTCTAGACTAGGGTGGACATATGACTATGTTAGGGATTAGGATGGGCATATGACTATGTCAGGGATTAGATTGTGAACCCCTCTGAGGGACATTTATGGACAAGATTATATATACTCTGTGAAAGAGTTGCAGAAGATGTATATAAATACTAAATAATTGTCCTACATGCTGTATTTCTCCCTGTATCCAGTAAAAATCGCTAACTACAATCGCAGAAAAATTTCATTGTAAAAATTGCTAAGAAATTGCATAACGTTTGCTATTGTGTTTTGTGATTTGCAGTGTGAAAGTGCACTAAAGATCACACATTTGTTACAAAAAGATTTCAGACAGCTCAAGTCTTTCTGTGGAAAATGCAATAATTAAGGTGTAGTCTAACCCCAGCATCTGTATATCGGGGGAAAAACACCACATGGGGAAAACATGGGAAAAAAATCACTGGCTCAGTGTTTCCAAATTGGCAGATAAGGAGAAAACAAAGAAAGGTTAAGTTTTTTGAATTTTAGAGAAAAATATATTCATTTTAGTATTTCAATTAATTGATTTGGATATAAACAAATCCTGGGCTCACCACCGTTCAGCTCACCCTGCGCCAACGGACCATGTACACCAAAGAGGAGACGGCTTCAACTGAAAATAAGTAGGAAAAGAATATTACAGCAAAACAATCTGAAGGGTTGGAGACACACCTTGGCAACCTGCACAGGGGAGAGGATAAAGAGGGAGAGAAGCTACTAAAAAGAAAGACACTGTCGTCCAATATAAAATGATAATAACAATGCAAGGTTTAATTGGTACACCAGTAACCAATGAAGTTAGAAAAGGGTCTCACAATCTAATATATTTATCAAAGTCTAAGGCTAACTGGTAGTAGATTTTGAGAGGTGGTCGCTAATAAGAGCTTTGAGAGGTGGTCGCTAATAAGAACACAAGGACAACTTGCACCCTTCAGGCCCACGGTAAGAACATACAAGCTCCTGTCAGATCATGTTTTTGGCATGTAACTGACCCAAAACCAAGAGGTAAAAGGCAAGAGTATTAACCGTCACCATGCTACACATTGCGTTACTGTATTTTTTTCCTGGCATGATGGTTAAGAAATATAAAACATTGGATATTAAATTATGCCCTCCCCCATCTCATACATACTAATGTTCTCACTGTTAACTTAGGTGACTCTGCAATAGTGAACTTGTCACATTTTCGGAGGACGGTCCTAAGTGGCTTTCAGTGATTACAAGCTATGTGTACATTTCTGGCCAGCTGAAAGCCCTGGCTGTAAGCTCTAGTCCTTATGGAAATGTATCAATGCCTTAGTTCCAGTACTGCTGATAAATGGCTCTCAGTCAGTGCTTTTAATTTGAAGGTTAACCACACCAATAAAACCCAACCCTATATTTCCATCTATGTTAGGAGAAAATGTTAGGATATTTCTGACATCTGTGGGCTGACTGTTTGTATTAGTCTAGCTGCGCCTTTCCTTCTTCACCAAGTTCACGTTTATGGAAAACCTTCTGCATGGCAGCCTGTGACCCGCCTAAGCATAGAGACCACACCAGTATAAGTCTGCGCTAATCAGCTGGGAACTGCTTGCTACTGTTGTGGCTTATATGAGCAAATAGCAACTAAGAATCTCATAAACAATGGCTTTAATTATGTTTTGCTATATAACAAAGTACATTTAATACCTGTGTTTTAGGCAGAACATATGATCCTGCTACCCGGCCTCGAAGGGTGAACCGAATGATGCGTCACCCTGCAGCCGCAGAAATTTTGTCAGTGAGCGTGCTCTGAAATTACCTGCTTTGATTTTAGGCTCCATGCTGTAATTGTCCTCTTTTTCTTGCACCAAAATTTCTCATGGGAAAGCGGGTATCAGCTACTGATTGAGATGAAGTTCATGGGAATGCACGCCCTGCCTAGACCCAAATAGACTTGCCAAGTACTTTATACTAAATTAAAGACAGACAACGAAGTTGGAAGAAAATAGGCCGTGGCCAATTTTATTGGGATTTCATAATTTTTTTGTTATTTCTCTCTCTTTTTTTTTTTAAGTTTATTTAGAACTACACAAACCATTTCTTTATTGTAAATACCATAAAACCATCAAACTGAAAACATCAGACTGCAAAGCAGTTAAACCACAAACCATATTTATCAGAGTGTCCACTTTTACCAGGCGACATTCCCCATTTACATCCCCCTAAATGCAGGTGACACCTAGTGTTGGGCGAACAGTGTTCGCCACTGTTCGGGTTCTGCAGAACATCACCCTGTTCGGGTGATG
The DNA here is from genome assembly GCF_040937935.1 of Hyperolius riggenbachi. NCBI lineage: Eukaryota > Metazoa > Chordata > Amphibia > Anura > Hyperoliidae > Hyperolius > Hyperolius riggenbachi. The sequence continues at coordinate 513,509,045 of NC_090646.1, read as the reverse complement.
TTCGAGTTCGGCCGAACACCTGACGGTGCTCGGCCAAACCGTTCGGCCATATGGCCGAACTAAGAGCGCATGGCCGAACGTTCCCCGAACGTTCGGCTAGCGCTGTGATTGGCCGAACGGGTCACGTGGTTCGGACCCGAACGCGCTCTGATTGGCCGAACTGTCACGTGGTTCGGGTAAATAAATACCCGAACCACGTCATATCTCCGCCATTTGTCTGTGGGTTTAGCTTTGGGTAGGCAGGCAGGGTAGTTCGCGCTCCAGCCACGCTAGCCAGGGTCCCCCCCAGTCATTGTGTGTCGCTGCTGGGAATAGTAGTACACCGCTCGCTCAGCATTCTGTTTACTGCCACTCTGTGTACCTCGCTCAGCCACACTATATAGCATTCTGTTTACTGCCACTCTGTGTCTGCTGGGAATAGTAGTACACCGCTTGCACAGCCACACTATATAGCATTCTGTTTACTGCCACTCTGTGTACCTCGCTCAGCCACACTATATAGCATTCTGTTTACTGCCACTCTGTGTCTGCTGGGAATAGTGGTACACCGCTCGCTCAGCCACACTATATAGCATTCTGTTCACTGTTCTGTGTCTGCTTGGAATAGTGGTACACCGCTCGTTCAGCCACACTATATAGCATTCTGTGTACTGTTCTGTGTCTGCTGGGAACAGTAGTACACCGCTCGTTCAGCCACACTATATAGCATTCTGTGTACTGTTCTGTGTCTGCTGGGAACAGTAGTACACCGCTCGCTCAGCCACACTATATAGCATTCTGTTCACTGTTCTGTGTCTGCTGGGAATAGTGGTACACCGCTCGCTCAGCCACACTATATAGCATTCTGTTCACTGTTCTGTGTCTGCTGGGAATAGTGGTACACCGCTCGCTCAGCCACACTATATAGCATTCTGTTTACTGTTCTGTGTCTGCTGGGAATAGTGGTACACCGCTCGCTCATCCACACTATATAGCATTCTGTTCACTGTTCTGTGTCTGCTGGGAATAGTGGTACACCGCTCGCTCAGCCACACTATATAGCATTCTGTTCACTGTTCTGTGTCTGCTGGGAATAGTGGTACACCGCTCGCTCAGCCACACTATATAGCATTCTGTTCACTGTTCTGTGTCTGCTGGGAATAGTGGTACACCGCTCGCTCAGCCACACTATATAGCATTCTGTTCACTGTTCTGTGTCTGCTGGGAATAGTGGTACACCGCTCGCTCAGCCACACTATATAGCATTCTGTTCACTGTTCTGTGTCTGCTGGGAATAGTGGTACACCGCTCGCTCAGCCACACTATATAGCATTCTGTTTACTGTTCTGTGTCTGCTGGGAATAGTGGTACACCGCTCGCTCATCCACACTATATAGCATTCTGTTCACTGTTCTGTGTCTGCTGGGAATAGTGGTACACCGCTCGCTCAGCCACACTATATAGCATTCTGTTCACTGTTCTGTGTCTGCTGGGAATAGTGGTACACCGCTCGCTCAGCCACACTATATAGCATTCTGTTCACTGTTCTGTGTCTGCTGGGAACAGTAGTACACCGCTCGTTCAGCCACACTATATAGCATTCTGTGTACTGTTCTGTGTCTGCTGGGAACAGTAGTACACCGCTCGTTCAGCCACACTATATAGCATTCTGTGTACTGTTCTGTGTCTGCTGGGAACAGTAGTACACCGCTCGTTCAGCCACACTATATAGCATTCTGTTCACTGTTCTGTGTCTGCTGGGAATAGTGGTACACCGCTCGCTCAGCCACACTATATAGCATTCTGTTCACTGTTCTGTGTCTGCTGGGAACAGTAGTACACCGCTCGTTCAGCCACACTATATAGCATTCTGTGTACTGTTCTGTGTCTGCTGGGAACAGTAGTACACCGCTCGTTCAGCCACACTATATAGCATTCTGTTCACTGTTCTGTGTCTGCTGGGAATAGTGGTACACCGCTCGCTCAGCCACACTATATAGCATTCTGTGTACTGTTCTGTGTCTGCTGGGAACAGTAGTACACCGCTCGTTCAGCCACACTATATAGCATTCTGTTCACTGTTCTGTGTCTGCTGGGAATAGTGGTACACCGCTCGCTCAGCCACACTATATAGCATTCTGTTCACTGTTCTGTGTCTGCTGGGAATAGTGGTACACCGCTCACCCGTCACTGTATAGCATTGTGCTCTGTGTCGCTGCTGGGAATAGTGGTACTGTATAGCATTTCTGTACTGCCACTGTACTGCTGCCAGTCAGCGTGTACTGTAAGGATAAGTGAAATGAGGAAGAAATCCGGTGAAAGAGGGAGGGGCAAGGGAAGAGGTGTTTCCCCTGACGGTTCACGTACAGGCCACAGGGGAGCACCCAAGAAAACCCACTCAATACCACCCATGTTGTCCAGGACAACAACCCTCACAAATCCAAAAGAACAGGACCAGATAATTACTTGGATGACCTCTCAAGCGTCCAGCAGTGGGTTAAGCAGCACCAGCACATCACGCACGAGGTCCGAGTCCTCAGCCAGTTACAAGGAGCCAGTGGGCACAAAGCTGACACAACCGGCAGCGACACCACGCACACAACTGCCAGATAACCAGTCCGATGAATTACCTCAGGACACAATGGGGTATTCGCAGGAGCTATTCCCAGCCCAACAAACTTCCACCTTTCAAAGGTCAATGGAGGAACAGCCAGAAATGTTGTGCCTGGATTCACAACCGTTAACTGTGGGAAATGTACCGCGCACTGAAATACGAGGCGAGTCCGAAGAGGACTCGGAAACCCAAATCCCAGAGCAATTTGGACAGGAGGGGTTGCAATTGCAGGAGGTCGGCCGACAAGATCTGGAAGACGACGTTGGAGTGTGCTGCGCAGAGGTTGTTGTGGGGAGCTCTACTCCACGGCGGTGGCCCACAATGACATATGACGAGTTTGAGGAGATGGAAGAGGAGGGTATGGACAATGTGGACAGAGACCCAGATTTTGTTTGTGAACGAGAACATCGCCGTCGTAGCAGCAGCACAGATGAGTCTGTTGAAGAACACACTGCTGCACGAGTTCGCCTTGTGCCACAAGGTAGGCGGCGCGCAATTTCAGGCACCACAAGCGTGGAAGTTCAAGTGAGAGGCAAAAGAGGAGCAAACAGAAATCGCCAGCAAGGAGGCAGGTGCTCCAAAGTCTGGGCTTTCTTTGAAGACTGCACTGAGGATGTTACCATGGCGATTTGCAAGGTGTGCAAGACCCGCCTGAGCAGGGGGAAAAATATTAACAACCTCTCCACCACCAGCATGAGCCGTCACATGCTATCCAAACATCCCACTCTTTGGGCAAACGCGTCAGGACAGGGTACCAGAAACAACACTGCCTCCCTTGGGTTCACCAGACCCGCCTCAGCAGCAGCAGTAGCCCAGCCATTGCGTGGTTCACAACATTCACAAACATCAGACGACGCTGACACTGTCACTTTCCGGAGTAGTGCTCTTGAGGTCTCCCAGTGTTCATCAAACACAACAACCAACAGCCCTTCCGTGTGCAGCGCTACGGTTCAGTTGTCTGTGTCGGAGATGTTTGAGCGCAAGAGGAAATTGCCAGCAAATGACCCCCGGGCCGTGGCAGTAACAGCCAGCATAGCCAAGCTTCTGGCCTGCGAAATGCTGCCATATCGATTGGTGGAGACAAACAGCTTCAAGGGCATGATGTCAGTGGCCATCCCACGTTACGTGGTTCCCAGCCGCTACCACTTTGCACGCTCTGCAGTGCCTGAGTTGCATGAGCACGTGGTCAGCAAAATAACCCGAAGCTTGAAGAATGCCGTTGCCTGCAAGGTTCACCTCACCACTGACACCTGGACGAGTGCGTTCGGCCAGGGTCGATACATCTCCCTTACCGCGCACTGGGTGAACCTTGTGGAGCCTGGCAGCGATTCCTCACCTGCTACGGCACGGGTGTTGCCCACGCCACAAACAGCTGCACCGCCGTCCCTCCCACTGGATAACAGCAGCACCTACCTCTCTGACTCCTTCTCCTCCAACGCATCTCAAAGCTGTACCTCATCCGGAAACGCTAACCCAGCAGCAGTAGGATCGTGGAAGCAGTGCAGCACAGCTGTTGGCATGCGTCAGCAAGCGTTGCTGAAGCTAATCTGCCTTGGGGATAAGCAGCACACAGGGGAGGAAATTTGGAGGGGAATAAAGGAACAGACGGATTTGTGGCTGGCACCGCTGGACCTGAAACCGGGCATGGTTGTGTGTGATAATGGGAGTAATCTCATTCGCGCTTTAAGGTTGGCTAAGCTGACACACATCCCTTGCCTGGCGCACGTGATGAACCTAGTAGTTCAGCGGTTCCTGAGGACATACCCAGGCGTGCCCGATCTGCTGTTGAAGGTGCGTCGAGTGTCCAAACATTGTAGAAATTCCAGTACTGCTTCGGGGGCACTCGCCAAGATGCAGGAGCGCTTCAATCTCCCCCACCATCGCTTGCTGTGTGATGTCCCTACGCGCTGGAATTCTACGCTGCACATGCTAGCCCGCTTTTGCGAGCAGAAGAGTGCAGTGGTCCAGTACATGACGGCGCAGTACCGAGGCGCATCCGGCCAGCTGCCAAGCTTCTGTGGATCCGATTGGGCCAACATGTTGGACCTCTGCCAAGTCCTCCAAAATTTTGAGCAATCCACGTTGCTTGTGAGCAGTGACAACTCTTCAGTCAGCATTACCATACCACTGCTGTGTTTACTGAAGAGGTCGATGTTAAAAATCAAGGAAACAGCTGTCATGATGCAACTGGGGGAATCTGAAGGAGAAAACGATCAGCGTGATGGTACCAACATCAGGCCATCCGCCTCAGGGAACGCTGGCCCCAGCAGCTATGACGAAGAAGAGGAGGAGGAACAGCTGGAGTTGGAGCAGGAATTTCATGCCACCACTGACGAGGGCCAGAGCGGTGCACGTTGGACTTCCACAATTCAACGCGAATGGTCAGCAGAAGCAGACCAGGAGGAAGGTGACGACTATGATGCATCACAACAACTATCACAACGCTCACAAGAGGATGATGAGGATTCTGGTAGGACTCTGGCACACATGGCTCAATTCATGCTAGACTGCATTGAACGTGACCCACGCATTGTGCGCATTCTGGACAACACCAATTACTGGGTTTATACCCTTCTGGATCCACGGTACAAACACAATGTTCCAAAACTGCTTGAAGAAAGAGTCAGACAGGTCAAAATGGAAGAATACCAGCAGGCCCTTGTGGAGACTTTAGAGAGGAGATTGACATCCTCCCCCTCCTCTAGCCAGTTGTACGCAGACAGACTGACTTCCGCAAACCCAGGACGACCAGGAGGGCAGCAAACAACGCAAGCCGCAGCTAGTACCCAAAAGGGAATGGTATCGGCAGTGTCCTTGGAGTGGGAAAATTTTCTGACACCCATGCAGCCGCAGCCCACTGAACAGCAAGCGTGCAGATCCACCTCCAACACCGATCGCCTGGAGAAGATGGTCAAGGACTACATGTCAGATGGCGTAGCTGTGTCGAACCATCCATCTGCACCCTTCAACTATTGGGTATCGAAGCTAGACACCTGGCACGAACTGGCAATGTACGCAATAGAGGTGCTGGCTTGCCCGGCAGCCAGCGTTATGTCGGAACGCTGTTTCAGTGCTGCCGGAGGCATCGTCACAGATCGGCGTATCCGCCTCTCTACAGACAATGCAGACCGTCTGACTCAAATTAAAATGAATCAATCCTGGATTGGAAATGACTACGCAACACTCCAGGACCCCAACCAAGTAACATGACCAATGAACATCTGGGATGGTGTTGCGTTTCCGGGCCCTGTTTATTGAACCTCTCATCTGTATTACATTTATGACTGCATGGCGGCAAAAAGCATTGCTGCTATATCCGCACGCTTTTTGTCCACATGCAAGGCCTGGGTTGTTGTGTCTCACAAAGCGTGGCCTTCTCCTCCTGCGCCTGCTCCTGTTCCATCACGTCTGCTGCTGCTGGGTTAGCGTTGCCGCGTGGTCCCTGTTTATTGAACCACTTATCTTTATTACATTTATGACTGCATGGCGGTACAAAGCATGCTATCCGCACGCTTCTTGCCCTCATGCAAGGCCTGGGTTGTTGTGTCTCACAAAGCGTGGCCTTCTCCTCCTGCGCCTCCTCCTGTTCCATCACGTCTGCTGCTGCTGGGTTAGCGTTGCCGCGTGGTCCCTGTTTATTGAACCACTTATCTTTATTACATTTATGACTGCATGGCCGTACAAAGCCTGCTATCCGCACGCTTCTTGCCCTCATGCAAGGCCTGGGTTGTTGTGTCTCACAAAGCGTGGCCTTCTCCTCCTGCGCCTGCTCCTGTTCCATCACGTCTGCTGCTGCTGGGTTAGCGTTGCCGCGTGGTCCCTGTTTATTGAACCACTTATCTTTATTACATTTATGACTGCATGGCGGTACAAAGCCTGCTATCCGCACGCTTCTTGCCCTCATGCAAGGCCTGGGTTGTTGTGTCTCACAAAGCGTGGCCTTCTCCTCCTGCGCCTGCTCCTGTTCCATCACGTCTGCTGCTGCTGGGTTAGCGTTGCCGCGTGGTCCCTGTTTATTGAACCACTTATCTTTATTACATTTATGACTGCATGGCGGTACAAAGCCTGCTATCCGCACGCTTCTTGCCCTCATGCAAGGCCGGGGTTGTTGTGTCTCACAAAGCGTGGCCTTCTTCTCCTCCTGCGCCACCCTCCTCCTGTTCCATCACGTGTGCTGCTGCTGGGTTAGCGTTACCGGTCCCTTTTCCTGGAACCTCTTATATGTATTACATTTATGACTGCATGCCGACAAAAAACATGTTACCTGTGCAAAGAAAACAGACATTTCCCGCATTTAAAAGACAGTTTTCCCTTTGAAACTTTAAAATCGATTTTCTCAAAAACTATAAGCTCTTTTTGCTAATTTTTTTTTCCTCTTGTACCCACTCCCAAGGTGCACATACCCTGCAAATTTGGGGTATGTAGCATGTAAGGAGGCTTTACAAACCACAAAAGTTCGGGTCCCCATTGACTTCCATTATGTTCGGAGTTCGGGTCGAACACCCGAACATCGCGGCCATGTTCGGCCTGTTCGGCCCGAACCCGAACATCTAGATGTTCGCCCAACACTACTGACACCCCACCAATAAAATCCATAAGGGCAGCGACAGTGTCTGGGAGGCAGGGTGGGGGCTTAACACTAATGAGAGTCTTCAATGCAGGTGAGCCTGCAATCTGTTCCAGTCCTTTTAACCAGTGCCCTCTGCTAGGATTGGGCAGTTCATAGCCCACCGATCCACACCTCCAATCACCTTCTTCCTTCAGGGGAGGCAGATTAGGCTGGCCTTAGTGACAGCACCTGGAGCAGAGAAGACAGCCAGCAACCAAAGCCTACCAGGTGAATTTTATTAATAAGTAGGTCAGGCGAGCATGCCATGGGCTCCACATTTATTAAATGTGTCACTGCCAATCCTTGCTTAAAGTTCCTCTTTAAATGTTATATTAACCAGTACAAATGGGCAAATAAAATGAATGGGTTTTATCTACAGTAGCACTTTTTGTCAAAATATAATGGCTGAAAACTGAGAAATAATGACTTTTTTTCATTTCTATTTTCTTATTCCCTTTAACCACTTCAGGACCTCAGTGCTAAACCTCCATAAAGACCAGGCTATATTTTACTAAAAGGGCCACTGCAGCTTTAAGGCCAAGCTGCAGGGCCGCAAAACACAGCAAACTAGCTTCTCCCCCCCCCCCCCTCCCTTTTCTCCCCACCAACAGAGCCCTCTGTTGGTGGAGTCTGATCACCCCCAGTTGTTTATTTGTTTTATTGTAAATATTTATAGTCTTATTTTTGTTAAAAAATAAACGTATTTCCTGCCTCTCCAGCCACCCTCCCTCCCCCAGCCAGCCGATCACAGCAAAATTATCCCCCCAAAAAACCCTAGTTTGTCCCGCAAAAAAACATTATATAGATCATTTAGGTGTGATAAGTAGTGTCCTTTAATGTCCATTCACACAAAGTTTAAAAAAACATTTAGCACCTTTAATTAATGTGGTTGTGCTGCACCAAACAGGGTCATGAAATGGGAGAAACAGGTCTCTCCATATAGACTTCATCTAACATTCCATGGTGCTAGGCCTCACTCGTTAAATAATGGGCATCTTAAACCACAATGTATCTCCAATCTGATTTAGCCAGTGAGATTGTTCAGTGGTTCATTGTCAGTGTGTCATTGCTTGTTTAAATTAATGTGGATCAAGCTACAGAAGGCACGGACTGCTGCAGAACCTTAGATTTGTTTTCCCTTTATCCACAGTCAGTTTGCCATTACTGCTATGGGAACTGCAACCAAGCCCCCACCCCTGATGTCCTAGTAATCATTGGTGTTCCATGTTGTGAGGTCTGTGACTGAACCTCCAAGACCCTCTGCCTTCTAGTAATCGGTATTTGTGGGGTGTGGTCTATATAGCTAAGCTCCCTCTTTTCTCCTTGTGGACCTATTTGTGTCCAGCATGAACTACCAGGAAGTCTACATAGCCTCTCCCCGTACAAATGGTGGTGTACTGGTGGTGGTGAACAGCAGATATTTACCCAGCGGTAGGTCTGGTCATTCCACTGCCAGTCTGGCTGCCGCCATGCAAGGATGTTGTTCTGTATGCAAGAACTTTGAGAATAGTACCAAGTAGCATGCCTGTGACTGGCAGCAATGCTTGTTCACACCTGGCACTGGAGTGGGAGTTCAAGGGCTGAAGCATGGGCTATTTTTTTTTTCTTGGGTGGGGGGGGGGGGTCACCCATGTATATGCACCTCTTTCACCCACCATGTAGAGGACCTCACATCAATGCACAGTTTGTATGCCCATGCATTGTAGTTTTCAAAGACCCATGTTGCAGTTTTTGATAGAAACAAAAAGCAACGTAGACTTGCACAGTTTTTTACTTTTGTCTTGTTTAAATGTTGTAAGCCTTGTTAGTAGCTTGACAACGTAATGCATATACTGTGATTTTGTGTTTTTACAGATTAATGAAGCATTAAAGTGGACCCAAACTAAAAATACAATATTTCAGAAATAAAATCTATTTTCTAAATTAGAATTAAATAGCAGCCTTTTTTTTCAGCTGCATGATGACAAATATAAAATATTTTACATTTATTGGATAAACCCCTCCCCTTCCTTTCACATTGCTGGCAAATAATCCAGCAAACTGGTGGAGTAGGTGGTGTCCAGCAAAGGAGAAATTGCTAATGGCTGCCCCCAGTATAACCCTAGTTATGAAAAGAGAAGGGTGAAAAGCATGCACTGAAATGCTCATAGGCTTGAAGGAGTGTTTTATTTATCTTTGTATGTGTCAGAGTGGTTCAACTAAATATTTTTAATTAAAAAAATGTTTGGTTTGGGTCCGCTTTAAGGGAGTTTGTGCTTCCCTGGATATAATGTACTTCAGTAATACTGTCTGGCCTGGCAGCCTGATCACTCTATGCAACATACAGTCTCTAATCTTCAGTCAAGCAATAAACCTAATACATGCAGCATGAATGCAACATTAATCAATGCATTATGTAGGTAATAATATTATTTACCCATGGACATTAACAGTGGTATATTCAAGGTGACAGTGACATCTTGAAATGCTTTTAACAGGCTTTATTCTGTATGCGGTCTCTATCATGTGGTATCCATGTGTAGCTGTTGCATGAGTCATATAGCAGCTTAGGTGTCCAGTGTTCTGATCACTACGTTGGCATTTAGCTATGAAAGTGAGTCCAACTGCTGTCTGTACATTATGTACATAACTGTTTAACATTGTTACTTAAGACTAAAGTCTAATAAACTATTTTCAGTGTTCGCAATAGGTGTGAAAGACATCAGGTTAATGTAAAAATAATCTCAACAATGTGTGGTAATGTGTGAAAAGGCTAGTCTGTATATGTGATTCATAACAGTAAGGGGTACAGCAAGCACTACAAGGAGATACACAGCCTTGTTTACTCTTATCTGTTAAATATATATATAACCTCTCTCTCTCTCTCTCTCTATATATATATATATATTTATTTATTTATTTAACCTCTTGAGGACCCCAGACTTAAACCCCCTTAGTGACCAGGCCATTTTTTACAAAATAGGCCGCTGCAGCTTTAAAGGGCTCGCTGCAGCACCGTACAACTCCGCACACAAGTGATTCCCCCCTCTTCTGCCCACCAACAGAGATTTCTGTTGGTGGGCTATGATTGCTCCACCATTGTTTATTTATTTTTAAAAAAATATTTATTGTTCATTAAATGTAACTTTTTATTTTTTTTAACCCTCCATCCTCCCGCCAGCCAATCAACATGATCAGCATGATCGGCCGCGGATCACTTTTCTGCTGCCCAGGGGACAATACAGTACAGCGCTGCCTTAGATCGCAGTGCTGTACAGTGTTATTAGGTGGCGGTTTCGCCGTCTAACAGTTCCTGGCGGCGATCACCGCTGGGATGATGGAGCGGCGCGCGCAACTCCTGCACTTTCCGCCCCCAGCCCTTCATGCCAATTGGCGTGGAGTGGTCCTGGGGCTGGAGCGCTGCTCACGCCAATCAGCCTGGAGCAGTCGTTAGGCAGATTTTATATATATATATATATATTATATATATATATATATATATATATATATATACACAGTGTATGCAAAAGTATTCGGCCCCCTTGAAGTTTTCCACATTTTGTCATATTACTGCCACAAACATGAATCAATTTTATTGGAATTCCATGTGAAAGACCAATACAAAGTGGTGTACACGTGAGAAGTGGAACGGAAATCATACATCATTCCAAACATTTTTTACAAATAAATAACTGCAAAGTGGGGTGTGCGTAATTATTCAGCCCCCTTTGGTCTGAGTGCAGTCAGTTGCCCATAGACATTGCCTGATGAGTGCTAATGACTAAATAGAGTGCACCTGTGTGTAATCTAATGTCAATACAAATACAGCTGCTCTGTGACGGCCTCAGAGGTTGTCTAAGAGAATGTTGGGAGCAACAACACCATGAAATCCAAAAAACACACCAGACAGGTCAGGGATAAAGGTATTGAGAAATTTAAAGCAGGCTTAGGCTACAAAAAGATTTCCAAAGCCTTGAACATCCCACGGAGTACTGTTCAAGCTATCATTCAGAAATGGAAGGAGTATGGCACAACAGAAATGCAGTCAAGAGGCTCATGGTGACTCTGGATGAGCTGCAGAGATCTACAGCTCAGGTGGGAGACACTGTCCATAGGACAACTATTAGTCATGCACTGCACAAAGTTGACCTCTATGGAAGAGTGGCAAGAAGAAAGCCATTGTTAATAGAAAAGCATAAGAAGTCCCGTTTGCAGTTTCCCACAAGCCATGTGGGGGACACAGCAAATATGTGGAAGAAGGTGCTCTGGTCAGATGAGACCAAAATGGAACTTTTTGGCCAAAATGCATGATGGATGGAGCCAATTACAGGGCAATCTTGGAAGAAACCCTCTTGGAGTCTGCAAAAGACTTGAGACTTGGGCAGAGGTTCACCTTCCAGCAGGACAACAACCCTAAACATAAAGCCAGGGCAACAATGGAATGGTTTAAAACAAAACATATCCATGTGTTAGAATGGCCCAGTCAAAGTCCAGATCTAAATCCTATCGAGAATCTGTGGCAAGATCTGAAAACTGCTGTTCACAAACGCTGTCCATCTAATCTGACTGAGTTGGAGCTGTTTTGCAAAGAAGAATGGGCAAGGATTTCAGTCTCTAGATGTGCACAGGGCTGTGGAGTCGGTCCAAAAATCCACCGACGCCGACTTCTCAGTTTAGGATTCCACCGACTCAGACTCCGACTCCTCTAATTTGCATATTACAATTTTGTTGATTAACAGTATGTAACGTGAAATTCGTCTCTTCACTGCCAACGCTTAGGAATTTTACAAGACAACTGAAGTGAGAAGGATATGTAGACTACTATATTTATTCCCTTTAGACTAAAACTAGTCCTTGGTAAGAGTACTTGTAAAAGGTATAAACCGGAACAAAGAACATCTATAAGGCCCTAGGCAATGTAACCGTGGGTACATGTAAGAATGATGTGCAGGTACTCTGCAGGGGAATGAGGAGATTCTTCCTCTATTACACATTCTTCATGCACAATCTGAACCAGGTTTATGGGTGATAGACAACACCTCTGTTCAATGTGCACAACATTCTCAGTGGATTCCCTGTAGCTCTGTGGGGAGTGCATATGTAGAGTATAGTACTACTGTGTAACAAAGTAAACCTGAGACAGATGAAATTAAAGTTTTATACATACCTGGGGCTTCCTCCAAACCCCTTCAGGCTAATCAGTCCCTCGCTGTCCTCCTCCGCCACCTGGATATTCTGCTATGAGTCCAGGTACTTGAGCCAGTCTGGTGTAGTGCGCATGCACACACTCCGCCGCCGGGAGCGTACTACACCTGCACAGCACTATTGCGCAGGTGCAGAATACTCCTGACTGTGGAAGCGGCACATAGCCAACTGTGCTGACTAGCTGAATTACCAGGACTCATAGTAGAGAGATCCGTTTGGTGGAGGTGGACAGCGAGGGACTGATTAGCCTGAAGGGGGCTGGAAGAAGCCCCAGGTATGTATAACACTTTTCTTTTCATCCGTCTCAGGTACCATTTAATGTGTAGTCACCAAACCAAATTTTAACAACATATCAAATTATTTGATTTCATGAGCAAAGGGAGTGCATACATTTGCATAAACCAGCATCAACGCAGAATTATTTCCATCTCATTGACCATCTCTATTAGTGACACAGCTACACATCAGGCTTTATTCTTACAGCATAGACGTTATTTAGTATATATAAGAGATTCCTGTGTACACATTATATATAAGGTACAGTCACAATCAGATATGTATATCTGACTTTAAAAATAATGGGACTGCTTTATTGAAGCAGCACAAGTAACTAATTTTGATTGGTTTATTTCATTTTTGTGGACTGAGCACAGCTATTACTGTATATATACTGTATACATACATTGGCTGATGGTGTAATGGTTAAAGGGGCACTATGGCGAAAAATTGTAACATTTAAAATATCTGCAAACATATACAAATAAGAAGTAGGTTTTTTCCAGAGTAAAATGAGCCATAAATTACTTTTCTCCTATGTTGCTGTCACTTACAGTACGTAGTAGAAATCTGACAGAAGTGACAGGTTTTGGACTAGCCCATCTCTTCCTGGGGAATTCTCAGGCATTTATTTATTTTCAAAAGCACTTAGTAAATGGCAGTTGCTCTATCCAACTTCCAGTAAACTGTGTAGCAAGCAGGGAAGCTGGCCAGTATCATTGTTTAAATCCTTTTCAGGGGATATCTTTATAAAGAATAAAAGCCTTGCTGAGTATCCCCTATGAAGAGATGGACTAGTCCAAAACCTGTCGCTTCTGTCAGATTTCTACTTCCTACTGTAAGTGACAGCAATATAGGAGAAAAGTAATTTATGGCTCATTTTACTCTGGAAAAAAACGTACTTCTTATTTATCTGTTTGCACATATTTTAAGTTTTTAAATGTTTTCGCCATAGTGCCCCTTTAAGGGCTCTGCCTCTGACACAGGAGACCAGGGTTCGAATCTCGGCTCTGCCTGTGCAGTAAGCCAGCACTAATTCAGTAGGAGACCTTTGGCAAGTCTCCCTTACACTGCTACTGCCAATAGAGCGCGCCCTAGTGGCTGCTGCTCTGCTCTGGCGCTTTGAGTCCGCAAGGAGAAAAGCGCTATATAAATGTTATTTGTCTTGTCTTATTTTTAATGACTATTATCTGAGAAATAGAACATTTTATCATATTTTCTATTTTAATTACAGTTACAAATTCATTAGGAGTCGGAGTCGGTGCATTTTTTCCAGGCACCCAAAATTGCTCCGACTCCAACTTCACAGCCCTGGATGTACAAAGCTGGTAGAGACATACCCTAAAAGACTGGCAGCTGCAATTGCAGCAAAAGGTGGTTCTAAAAAGTATTGACTCAGGGGGCTGAATAATTACACACACTCCACTTTTTTAACTTCATACAAGAGAAAGCAAAAAGGTCTGGCACTGTAGCTTTAATACGTAGGCAGCAAGTGTACAAGCATGTGTCAAAATGTTACACAAAAACAATGTCCGTGTACATGGATGGTACTTATTGTGCTCTGCTGAAGTAGGGAGGCAACTGTGTGCGCCAGTGGGTGCACGGCCTTACGACCGTTTCGCAATGGGATGAGCCTTGCTTCTTCATGCTTGTACACTTGCTGCCTACATATTAAAGCTACAGTGCCAGACCTTTTTGCTTTCTCTTGTATGAAGTTGCCACAATGTTTTAACCCATTTTGTCGTGAGCACGTAGCTTCTGCTGGAGTTTTTTTCACTGCTGTCAGCTGATCATATCACATCCTCAGGTCTCACTGAGTGCGTGCCTCCTCTCTTCTAATTTATTTTTTTAAAATGTTTGGAATCATGTATGATTTTCATTACACTTCTCATGTGTACACCACTTTGTATTGATCTTTCATGTGGAATTCCAATAAAATTGATTCATGTCTGTGGCAGTAATATGACAAAATGTGGAAAAGTTCAAGGGGGGCAAATACTTTTGCATACACTGTTTATATATATATATATATATATATATATATATATATATATATATATATATATATATATATACATATATGAACGAGGTGGAGTCATTTTGCCTAGAGGAATTGGCAAAAATCACAGTGTCCGGTTTGGCAAAGCTAAAATAAATATACCCAAACAGACATGCAGCTGAAATTAAGGAGGGTGTATCTTTAACCGATTTAGTAGCGACAGGCTCTAGCCTCTTAACCTCCTTGCCGGTTATCCCAAGCTCAGCTCGGGGTAACCTGCGCAGGAGGATATCTCAGGCCCCGCTGGGCCGATTTGCATAATTTTTTTTTTGTTACAAGCAGCTAGCACTTTGCTAGCTGCTTGTAACTTCCGCTCGCCACCGATCCGCCGCGCCGAGTCGCTCCCCCCCACCCCAGAGCCCTGCGCTGCCTGGCCAATCAGTGCCAGGCAGCGTTGAGGGGCGGATCGGGATTCCCTATGACGTCCCGACGTCCATGACGTCGGTGACGTCATCCCGCCCCGTCGCTATGGCGACCGGGGAAGCCCTGCAGGAAATCCCGTTCTCAACGGGATTCCCTGCATACTCTGATCGCCGAAGGCGATCGGAGTGGGTGGGGGGATGCCGCCGCTTAGCGGCTATCATGTAGCGAGCCCTTGGCTCGCTACATGATTTAAAAAAAAAAAATTAAAAAAATGTGCGGCGCTGCCTCCTTGCCGGATTTTTTAGACCGGCAAGGAGGTTAACTAACTAAAGACCGCCTAACACCAATGGGCGTGATCAAGGCGGCAGCCCCAGGACCGCCTAACGCCAATTGACGTCAAGTCCTGGGGCGGGGATTTGCAGGAGATCGCGCGCGCTGATTCACATGGATGACGGAGCTCCACTCCGCCATCAGTCTCCCAGCGGCGATCGCCGCTAAGAGACTGTTAGCTGTACAGCGCTGCTATCTATGTCCCCCTAGGAGACATGGCAGTGATTGGCTGTCATAGGCTTCAGCCTATGACAGCCGATCACGCTGATTAGCTGGCGGGGGGAATAGAAAAAACAGGAACATGTATTAAAAAATAAATATTTGTATAAAAAAAAATAAACATTGGGGGAGCGATCAGACCCCACCAACAGAGAGCTCTGTTGGTGGGGAGAAAAGGGGGAAGGAATCACTTGTGTGCTGAGTTGTGCGGCCCTGCAGCGAGGCCTTAAAGCTGCAGTTGCCCATTCTGTAAAAAATGGCCTGGTGTTTAGGGGGGTTTAAGCCCATGGTCCTCAAGTGGTTCAGGACTCCAGGGCTACTTCTATTAAAGCTTATTTGTCAGTTATATTTTTTCACTATTAAAGGACTTACGAGGCCAACTACGTGAAAAAAGTTAATTACCTGCCTCTAAGTTTCAGGCACGGAGGACGCCGTCCGCGCCCTCCGTGCAGCGCCGCCGGGTCCCCCGCTCATTATTCCCCCCGGGCCGGCTCCCGACCCCACGGCCCGGGTCGGGCTCTCCTTCCCCTCCAAAGATGGCCGCTTCCTCTGGCCGCGGCTGCGCAGTCCGCCTGGCCGCGAGTGCGGCTGCGCAGCTCTAGGGCCAACTCCTCCGATCCACGCTACGTAGCGTGGAACGGAGGGGTTGGCCCTAGAGCTGCGCAGCCGCATTCGCGGCCAGGCGGACTGCGCAGCCGCGGCCAGAGGAAGCGGCCATCTTTGGAGGGGAAGGAGGGCCCGACCCGGGCCGTGGGGTCGGGAGCCGGCCCGGGGGGGATAATGAGCGGGGGACCCGGCGGCGCTGCACGGAGGGCGCGGACGGCGTCCTCCGTGCGTGAAACTTAGAGGCAGGTAATTAACTTTTTTTACGTAGTTGGCCTCGTAAGTCCTTTAAAGGAAGCTTTTATGTCAGCAATTCACTATTAACGCAAGTTTTTCAGTTATTTGGTGGTAGGACATGACAAAGATATGCTCAAGCAGAGCTAGTTTTAGTGCAGGTTTGCTTAACCTCCCTGGCGGTACGCAGATGCGGTGGCTGCATCCGCGGGAGGGATTTTTTAAAATTAGAAGTGTTCTTTTTATGTTAGCTAGCACTATGTAAGCTAGCTAACTGTGGCCCCCAAGTCCCCCGGCACCGGTCCGACCCCCCCGATCGCCGCCAGCAACACTCCCCCGTCCGCGATCCCGCGAGAGCCGCAGCTTCCCAATTTGCTTCACTCGTCGCTATGGCGACGATTGGACATGACGTCATGCGCAGTTCCAATCCTCCCCATAGAGAAGCCGGGTGCTGATTGGGAGGTTGCGCCATCGTGGGATCCCTGCGGGGAACGTATACCGGAGGTGATCAGTCGCGATCAGAGGGGACCGATGGCACTTGGGGGACATGGTTAGCTAGCGAAGTGCTAGCTAAACCACATACAACTATTTTTATTTTAAAAAATCCTCCCGGGGCCATGCGATCCCCTGCGGCGGCTAACCCAAAACTGTGTCAAGCTTACCACCAGGGAGGTTAAAATGTCAGGAAAAAAAATTCTGTCTTAGGGCTCTTTTCCACTATGAAATGCGATCGCCCTAAGGGCCTTTTTCCACTAGCCTGCGATTTGATTCTGATCGCAAATCGCAAGGTACATTAAACTAATGGAAACTGCATCGTCGTCCTGTCGCGTTTTGTATGCGATTGAGCTGTACTATAATAAGTATAGTAGCTCAATCGCAATTGCATGGTGGAAATTAAAACGCGATTGCGATCGCGATCAGAATCACGATTGCATTTCATAGTGGAAAAGAACCCTTAAGGTTCTTTACTTGCAAATGTCAGCAGTCTGGTTTTAACTATAAAGAATATGAGTGACAGCTCGTCAAAGACCGTGCTACATTCTTTGCGACTGTTA
This sequence comes from Hyperolius riggenbachi, assembly GCF_040937935.1. Taxonomy (NCBI): domain Eukaryota; kingdom Metazoa; phylum Chordata; class Amphibia; order Anura; family Hyperoliidae; genus Hyperolius; species Hyperolius riggenbachi. The sequence goes on along the minus strand of NC_090646.1, from coordinate 513,491,520 downwards.
GTGTTGTCAGAGCCATGAATCTGTCACAGCACATTTGATGATGTGTAGATTGTGTCACCAGCTCCTATAAAACAGACAAGCAGAGGATGTTTGGCTGCAACAGGTTCTCCACTTTGTCCCGCTTCCCCTGTTCTATCAATATGTGCTTGTAAGAATGTTACACCTTCTATCAGAAGCTTTCCAGAGGACGGACACATGGTTTGAATATTTTGTTTCTGCTCCCGTCAGTGTAAGTCTTCAGCTTTTCATGTTTTTCCTGGAATTCCCACAGAGATCTTGGAATGGGTTCATTTGTACATTTTATAGATTTTTCTTGGTTATTCCATATTCGGCTCCTAGGAATAACACAAGCAAGATAAAACAGTCACTAGTACTGTACCTCATCAGTGCACTCCCTGAACAGACGGCTGACTGCTCACTTACGCTATGGACAGGCACTAGAGTTCCTTTAGCTGGGATGATCAGTCATGATCGCTTCAGATGAAAATCCATGCATCAGTACATGTAGTCCTCAATGTCGCATAACCACTTCAGGCCCAGAAATCTCTAACCTCATAAGGACCAGAGACTTCTGGGTAAAAAAGGGGATCACTGACATCACTCCACACGGATCTATCTCTCTTGCCATTTATGCCGCTTTCCGGATGCGGAAACCCACTGGTTATGCTCTCAGTGTGACAGCAGGGCTCTGTGAGTCGGTCACGAGTAGATTTCATTGGCTCCTGACCCTGTGAGCCAATGTGAAGGTCAAAGAAGGTGGCAGGTGGGCCCCTTGACACCCACAAGGCCCCAAGCACCCGTCTTGGTTGCCTGGTGAATGATCCTGCTCTGTCTGCACCCTATCAGATGTGTCAACTCACAGCTTGAGTAAGTTCCATTTTAAAATCTCTGATTCGCAACCAACCTTATTGTAAATGTGATTGTCAGCAAGCCTTGCCTGCGCCCTGTCCGACAAGAGTGTTAGCTGCAGGGCACAGGTAGCTCCTCAAGTGATGACACCTGCTGAGGTGGCACAGAGGAAACTGATTTGGATGAGCAGCTGCAGTCTCAGTTAAATGGTTGGAGAAAATGGAGCAGCTGCATAGTAGGAATAGGACAGCACTCTGTACTGGCATACAGAAATATAACATCAGCAGGGCATACAAAAAACCCACTTACAGTACATAATTGGCATTAGTCCGCATGATAAGATTCACATGCATGCCTCCATCTCAAATAAAAGCATTTTATATTATGTTTCCTCATGGAGTGAATATTAGAATTACCTTGGCATCCCTGTACAGACCACAGTCACTGGATGCTGCAGGTTCAGGTAAGATCTGCATACGCTGTGTAACCTTTTCTTCAACATCCTGATCCTGGCACCCGGCTGTGCTCTATCTTCCTGCTATAGACTATGAAGCCGTCCATACGCAGGTCTATTATGGCCCAATATGCCTAGCGGATCACTGCCTATATGAGTGGAGCTGAATGAGAGTTATCGCTTCCTACACCACATAGTTACATAGTTATTTTGGTTGAAAAAAGACATACGTCCATCGAGTTCAACCAGTATAAAGTACAACACCAGCCTGCTCCCTCACATATCCCTGTTGATCCAGAGGAAGGCGAAAAAACCCTTACATACGTCCATCGAGTTCAACCAGTATAAAGTACAACACCAGCCTGCTCCCTCACATATCCCTGTTGATCCAGAGGAAGGCGAATCTGGAGTATTAGACTCCAGATGGCAATCAGATAAAATCCCTGGATCAACATCATTACCTAGTAATTGTAGCCATGGATGTCTTTCAACGCAAGGAAAGCATCTAAGCCCCCTTTAAATGCAGGTATAGAGTTTGCCATAACGACTTCCTGTGGCAATGCATTCCACATCTTAATCACTAACTGTAAAGAACCCTTTCCTAAATAAATGGCTAAAACGTTTTTCCTCCATGCGCAGATCATGTCCTCTAGTCCTTTGAGAAGGCCTAGGGACAAAAAGCTCATCCGCCAAGCTATTATATTGCCCTCTGATGTATTTATACATGTTAATTAGATCCCCTCTAAGGCGTCTTTTCTCTAGACTAAATAAACCCAGTTTATCTAACCTTTCTTGATAAGTGAGACCTTCCATCCCACATATCAATTTTGTTGCTCGTCTCTGCACCTGCTCTAAAACTGCAATATCTTTTTTGTAATGTGGTGCCCAGAACTGAATTCCATATTCCAGATGTGGCCTTACTAGAGAGTTAAACAGGGGCAATATTATGCTAGCATCTCGAGTTTTTATTTCCCTTTTAATGCATCCCAAAATTTTGTTAGCTTTAGCTGCAGCTGCTTGGCATTGAGTACGATTATTTAACTTGTTGTCAATGAGTACTCCTAAGTCCTTCTCCATGACAAACTCAATATCAGTAGGTCTATCAATCAAGCCTCAATTGACCCACAAGTGTTATACTGCTTAAGGCAGTGACACTTTATGTATACTGTGTAAGAAATGCTGCCATCTGATTGGGTTTTCCTGCTCAGTGTATTGGCTTCCCTCTTCTGCTTTATATCTCTGAGTGTGTGCATATATTGCCAGCAGTGTGTAGTGACCAGAGGCAGAGCTTGCTGGGCCTTAAAGTACCCCTGAACCCAGAGCATTTCTTCCGGTGCACCAGCCTCACCCTCCACCAGCAACCCCTGTGGCCCTCGCTCTGCTCAGCCTTTGTTTTCGACTGAGCAGAATGTCGATTATGGGGGGAGGGGCTAGGCAGTCCTCTTCCTCTCTGCATGTCCCTAGGAGATTCAAGTGCACACACATCACAGCTCTGCTGCGCACTGTGTACAGAGACACAGTACATCAAAACAGGGAGTGGTTCCTAGGAACAGACGGTGAGAAGGGGAACTGTCACATCCTCCCCGACCATAATCAACGTTCTATTCAGTCAAAAATAAAGGCAGGGCAGAGCGGGGGGCACAGGAGAGTAAGGATGGTGCTGTGACATGTCACTGCACCGCAGATAAAGTATTATAAAAATAAGGGAAAAAAACCTCTGGGTTCCAGGGGTACTTTAAGCACTTTTATATCCCTGTAGCAACAAGTGGGATAGCATATAGCTGGCTCTATAAGTCAGCATAGTAATGTCTGCCGGTTGTTGCAGTGTAAGTAGAGAGAGGGCCAAAGATAAGCAATGAAAGTATACATTTTATGACTGTATTTTCATTAGGTAGAAAAAAAAACACATTACACTTTCAGCTTTCTTCCAGACTTCGTATGGTGCTTGGATAAATATCTCTACTTATTTTACAAACTGCAAATGAGCCTTTAGATGTGTCCTTTTAGGTATTCACTCAGCCTTTCCTAATCGCTGGCTGAACCAGTTCTGGTTGAGACCTCTGCCACATTTTAACAGCCGTTACAATAAAAACAAACTTTTGTGCAGTTGGAAACTGAACTTCTTTTTCACAAGAGATGTTCTCATGTGGCTGTTTGTTTTGTGGTTAGTTATTGCAGATGTAATACAGATTTCAATATGTAAGTGTAAACAAGTATCATTTCTTCATTCTTTCTTTCCTTTGCCTTCGCTGAGATACAAATTGCCACAGAGGTTGCTGGTAATGTGGCTTGTGTAATATGATACTTGAGGAGAAACAAAGTATAAAAGTAAACTTACCAATAAGATATATAGGCTCTCCTTCCTTCATCTTCAGTGCCTTACTTTGTTAGGCCCCCTCCCTGTTATAGTCTCAGCTTCGAACTCCAGTGGGCGTATGCATTATCCATCCATGCGACTATCCACAAGTGCTACCGAATGGCTGCGTGCAGAGGCAGGACCCTCTTGGCTACGGTTGCTGTGCACAGCGTTATAGGAGCGTGCGTGTGCAGGAGGTTCCAGAATGAGGACTACAGCAGCAAGACTGAGGGGAGGCCAAACACCGTAAGAAGCCTGGTGGTGAAAGGACAACCTATGCATCATGTTGGTAAGTATATCTTTTATACTTTGTTTTCCCTCCGGTACACTGACTGCAGTCCAAATAAAACAAATTACCAAGTATCTGCCAATGAGAAGAAAACATTTACCGGCAAGTCTGTTTCAATTTCTAGTTGCTCTTGCTATTAACTGATGTACATAAAAGCTTTATGTAATCGAAGGAAGTTATAACATATGACACCATTATGCATAAGGCTAGTTTAACACAGACAGCTGAACACAGGAGTCTGCAGGCCAGTTAGCCCCTTCTAGCTGTAATCTAATGCTGCCAAATGGAGTTTTGGAACCTCACAGGTGTCAGGGCTTGATGTGTGGTTTGCTTACCCGGCATCAAGAAACCCCCTCATGACTAGTGACATCCGCGCTCAGATGTGCACTTCTGGAATGGACTCCTCCCCAATGCCTGTACTGAGCAATAACAAGTGCCCAAGTAACTTCAGGTGATGCCTTCACGGCCTGTCAGTTGCTACTGTGCACCACCTGAAGTCACATCCCCATCATGCCATATGCTTGTATAGCGGTTGTGTTACTTGGAGATCATGTGATCAGTAGTGATGAGCTTGAATTTCACATAATAGTAATTTTGCATGAGATTGTGCAATTACATTGCACAATCGTAATGAAAAATGTTACGATATTTTTAAAATTAATTACAATCTTAATTATAATGCTTCATTTCACAATGACTCGTAATTTCGCAAAAACATAAATTACTCATGACCATAGACTTTTTTAGTGGACTTCTTAAATGCACTTTTGCATATCTTGCGAAAACTATGCGAAATTAACATTACCAACAAAATTGTAATTAGGATTATAATCATAACTGTGAAAATTACACAAAAATTATTGAAAGCAATCTTACCCATTACAATCAATACTAGTGATCAGGCTGAAGAGAGGTGCAGAGCTTCCCTCTTTGGATGAATTTCCACCCTATCTACTGTCGTTCCAAGTAAGCTCTGCACTGACTTTGTCTACAAGAATCAGCACATTGGCCTTAGTAGTTCAGTTTTTCTCTTAAGTGATATTTTTCAGACCTTATCAATAAAATGCTTTTTAAGCCACCAGCAAGCAAGAAAATACTGATAATAATCTTGATCGTACTTCTTCACCTAGTTTTTTGGTACTTTTTCAATCGTAGAGTGTTGGAAAGTTATCTTACAGAAGATGAAAAATGATCTCTTAGGAGAAAACTCAGGACAAAAAGTGAACTGAATAAGGGCCAAGGACTATATGATCTAACTTTGAAATTGATTTAAGATATTCGCTAGGGCATTTGAAAATCTACAGTAATTTTGTTGTGTTTTTGTGTTTCACAAAACTAGCAATAAGTGTTTTTAAACTGCTTAGTTCTTCTTAACTCTGTACTGCTTTTCTTCGGATTAGTACTAAAGATAGATTTATAAAACATTACAAATGAAAAATATAAAAAATGGAAAATGATTATATAGATTTAGTGCCCACCTGCTGAGTTGACTTTCAGACTTTGTCAATACGAGGGGTTTTTATTTTATTGCTATGCAACAAATATACCGAAGAATATACCGAAGAGTTTAGCATGCTATGCAGCTTATGTGGCGGCCCATCACAGAGAATTCCAAAGTATTTGAACATAAAATAGTTAATAGCCGTGGTCTCACTACAGACAGAGAGATTAGAGTCGGGATCTTGTATTGAAAAGAAGTAATAAAGTTACACATTAGTAATACTAGCTGGTGGCACGTGCTATGCTGCACTGGGCAGGAGTGCCTGTGCCAGCTCTCTGGATGTCTCGTGCACAACCCTGCCACACGTGCCCCAGCCAATCACAGCAGGGCAGGGCATGTCTAGAGTCGACAAACACACCTACATACAATGGACAGATTGGAAATTATTATTGTATACTTCAAAAGTTCCTGGTTAAAATATTTCTTCTTTATATTGTAGTGCTGAATATATTAATTAAAGAAAACATTAAAAAGGACAAAAACATTAAAAATAAACTTTTTGAAAGTCATAATTTGTTTGCCCTTTCAATAACATTTTAATATACTGTAAATTGCCTAGTCAGCTCTGTGACCAGGGTCTATGGGAAGAAGTGTAATCTCTGACAGCTTCAGAGACAACAGAGGCAGCAATAAAGCAATAGAAGCTCATGGAAGTTATTTCATATAAATATGGACAGAACAAATGCCAAACATATTCAGTCCCATGGAACAGTAAATAGCCATTATGGTGGCAGAAAAGGTTGTGTTTTAGTGGCCTTAAAAAAAATAAAAATTAAATTAAAAACAGGAAAATCTATTTAAATGCAGTAACTGATATTTGGAAGATATATTAGCAAATTATGAAGTGCTTTAAAAAAATGAAGAGGAAAGTAATATAAAGAAAAATGATACATATCTAGTTAGGTAATCTGCTAAGTATTATTACAAATTCCTACTTTATACCAAAATCATATGGAATAAGAAACTAAGTTAAATTACAAATTCAAATTTCAAGATCATTTTCCCAATATTATACACTGCAATATTGCTCATGTAGACTCAGTGTTCAAAAGTGTAATGCTGCCATCTAGTGGGCATAAAGCAAACATAACCACTTAATGCAAGCAGATATTGTCATCCTCTAAAGAAAAAATGAATATGAAATGCTTACATTTTTAAAGTACTTTTCCTGTGGGACTCAAAGCACATGGGCTGCTAAGGAGTGACTGCAGCCACTTACAAAACACACAGTAAGCTGCCCTGGTAGGCATTTAGGGAGTCTTGTTCATTGACCAGTAAGGACTAGTTTAGTACAGTTCCAGCCAGGATTCAAACCCTGGTCTTCTACATCAAAGGTGGTGCCCCTAACCAATATGCTATCCAAGTAATGCTAAACGTGGCAATATAATCAATTTTCCCCTTTCTCTGATAAAAAATGATTGTATAGAAAAGGTGGAAATAATTTTTGGGATCGAGGAAAAAAAACTATCAATTTTTGAATAAATATCTGGATGGGTGGTTTTTAAAAAAACAAAAAACACCAGAATAATAATAGAATGTTTTATTTGAACTTTAACCACTTAAAGAGACACTGAATCCAATTTTTTTTTATATATATAATGCATTGGTTGTGTAGTACAGCTAAGAAATAAAGCTTAGGAGCAGAGACATAAGACTAATATTTGTTTCCAGTACAGGAAGAGTTAAGAAACTCCAGTTGTTATCTATGCAAATAGCCATTGAGCTCTTCGACTTTGAAAGTCCTCTGACTTCTGATTATGTTATCTCATCTGTATTGTGTTTTTCTTTTGCAGAAAACAGTTCAGGACAGGTCAAAAGTTCACTGCCTGTTCTGCAAAAACGTTCAGAATGCTGAGTAATATGTAAACTGCAAGTATTAGAGAACGATGCGATGTTATGAAAAAAAAAAAAGCTGTATAACTGAAAATAAAAATGAGAAAATGTTTTTTATGTTACCAATGTTCTAGTAATTACCCCTACTACACAACCAATTCATGATATCATAATTTTTTTTTTCGCTTCAGTGTCTCTTTAATGACAAGCTGACTTATAAAAACGTCATGCTAGAGCCTCTTAATGGCTCCAGGAGGTTTTTATAAGAGAGTGCTGCTGCCGCTGAGCGCGTGCAAGTGTGCACCCCCGCGCGTGCATCCCACGTGCATGTGAAAAAAAAACCCACCAAAGAATAATACACCTTTCTTTTCAAATACTATATTGTCACCATACTTTGTACTAGGGACATAATTAAAAACTTGTGATAACCAGGACAAATAGGCAGATAAAATGTGTGGGTTTTATGCCCAGTAGCAGTGTTTATATTAAAACTATAGGGGATGAAATTGGAGAAATTGTTTATTTTTTTTTTCATTTTTTCCTTGTTTAAAATGCATAGAAAATAAAGTAATTACTGAAAACAAATATCAAACCCAAAAAGACAACAGAAAAAGAAACCACCTTGATAAAATCGATCATACATGTATGGTTAATATCAAGCTGTTAGTCCCATCTTTTAAATAGTCTAGTATAATGAACAACTGTGTATTATTATTGGATGTATTTATATAGAGCTGAAATCTTCTGCAGCATTTAAAGGGTTCATGTCACAAGCATTCCTTCAGAAGAGCTTTCAGCCCAGTCCCAATCCTAGTCAAAGTGTTCCAAACATAGTCTAAGGTCCATTGCTTTTTTTTGGATGTGTGTGGGATAGCAGGTCATGGGCCACCACAACAACTTATCAGTGGGAAGAAACTGGCGTGCATAATCATTTCATAAAAAAGCTTGTTTGGGATGGCCAGTGCCATTTTAAAATAATACATGCTACCGTAATTAAAACCCACACATTTTTTTTGTCCGTTTGTCCCGTTATTGCAAAGTTTAAAATGTTTCCCTAGTACAATGTATGGCGCCAATATTTTATTTGGAAATAAAGGTACATTTTTCAGTTTTGCGTCCATCACTAATTACAACCTCATAATTTATAAAGTAAAATTAATATAGCCTCTTGACATACATGTTAAAAAAAGGTCAGTCCCTAAGGTAACTATTTATGTAATTTTTTTAATATATATATATATATATATATATATATATATATATACATCTTTTTTTCGGGGTAACTATTGCTAGTGTGGGAGTTAAGTGATTAATTTTAAATGTCAAAAAAATGTATTTTAATGATAAATAAAGTGTGTAGATGTAATTTTACTATTTTGCCACAAGATGTCCCCGAGCATAACTTCCCTATGCATAGTATTACTATGCAAAGAAAAAGTAATGCATGGATTTGGATGTGTAAGTATTGTTTTTTGTGAATGGCAGCTGTGGCTTCTGTTAGATGGTGGCGGTCATTCACACGAGGATTTAGATTCATAAATGGGAACTGTGTTTCCGTTCATTGATCTCCCGGCTGACCCCAAGCATAGAAGTAAATGAACAACAGAATGGCTTAACCAGAAGAAAATCGGCCTTCTGGAGTGGCCCAGTCAGCGCCCTGACCTCAACCCAATTAAGATGCTGTGGCATGACCTCAAGAAAGCAGATTCACACCAGACATCCCAAGAATATTGCTGAACTAAAACAGTTCTGTAAAGAGGAATAATCAAGAATTACTCCTGACCGTTGCGCACGTCTGATCTGCAACTACAGGAAACGTTTGGTTAAAGTTATTGCTGCCAAAGGAGGTTCAACCAGTTATTAAATCCAAAGGTTCACATACTTTTTCCATCTGCATTGTGAATGTTTACATGGTGTGTTCAATATAAAACATGAAAACATTTATTTTTTTGTGTGGTATTAGTTTAAGCAGACTGTGATTGTCTATTGTTGTGACTTAGATGAAGATCAGATCACATCACATTTTATGACCAATTTGTGCAGAAATCTATATAATTCCAAAGGGTTCACATTCTTTTTCTTGCTACTGTAGATCAGCAGAATGCCAGGCAACTAGTATTGTTTAAAAGGAAACAAATATTGCAGCCTCCATATCCCTCTCGTTACAGTTGTCCTTTAAATATGTTATTAATGGTTGTACAATATTTTGGAGAGGTACTATTTTGACACTTTCACATACAAAATAGCACACTATAATAATAATAGCACATGGTGCACACTTAGATGAATACCAGGATGATTTCTTAATAAGGACTTTACCCTTCAATATGCCATTGAAATATTATACTGTATTATTTGGTAGGCATATTAAATTTGCTGTAATATAAATACTGGATTAACACCCGTGATGAAAAAATTCCTTCTTCAGAGCTAAGGCATTGTGAGGCAAATCAAAGCTACAGCTACAGTTTTCCAACAGCAGCCATCTGAGGCATATGATAAATCTGTGTGGTTGCTATTTTTGTTACATGACAATGTAGAGCCTAGGTTCTCAACGTGTGGTACGCGTACCCCAGGGGTACTTCTGATGGTTCCAGGGGTTACTCAGGCTTGATATACTTAACCAAGAATAGCAAATCTAGCGTTTTAGAAAATGATAAATCTTAAACATCAAATTAGTGTTTTAGCTAATTAAAAGCAATATTAAATGGTTGTAAATTGTTTAGAACCAATTATGTACTACGATGCAATATACAGTATATTTGTCAAGGGCAGGGTTGCTCAAATCTGAATTCCGGAGATACTCGGATAGTTCTAGCCGGATATCAGTAAACCTGTGCAGGGTCAATCTTACCTGTATGACGTCTTCTTCGGTTCGTCCCTGGCGCCTCCCACGATGCGTTCCATGCGCCGGTCACGTCACTACAAACACTTCCTCCTTCAACACAGAAGGAGGAAGTGCTTGTAGTTACGTGACCGCAGCTTGTACCGCATCGTAGGAGGCGCCAGGGACGAACCGAAGACGTCATACAGGTAAGATTGACACCCCACCCCTACGATAGAACTATCCGGGTATCTCCCGAATTCGAATTTGAGCAACCCTGTTCAAGGGTTACTTGTGATCATTTTCATCATGCTAGGGGGTACTTGGTGAGTACAGGGTTTTAAAAGGGGTACATACCAATAAAATGTTGAAAAACACTGATGTAGAGAACGTATTTCTGATACACTCCTTGATGAACACCATTGGTGTCTCCAAGGACTACTTTTATGGCCCATGATAGAGCAAGCAAGAAAGGCAACTTCTGCATTTTATCAAAGTGTTAAAGGCAAAAAGCCTGCAAGTGATTTTTATATTTGAAGAAAGATTTATTAGTGATATCCACATGGTTGTCTTCAGTCCACCAAAATCCACAGAACAATCCATTTCAGAGGCAGTCTAGTGTGGCTTCTCCCATGGAATCTGGATACCATTCTAAAATGTCAGTGAAAATGATACATCCACCCACACGTATAGGGATAACCAGGAATCCAGTGCTCTATTCCTGTGCATAAACACTTGACAAGCCTCAGGCCATGTGCAGATCCGGTGTTCACCTTCAAGTAAGACCAGTTCACCTTGTTAAAACCCAATGCACCTGGTTGATAGAAAACACACAGGTCACACTCTGACTTAATCTCTTTTGGCTGCCACGTGCAAGAAGAATGGACATATTCCTCTCTAGAACAAATGAAGGCCTAGTTCACAATATAAACCACAATTTCTAAGAAATTGCGTAAATCGATTTTCACAGCAATTTTTAAAGGAATGTGCAGTTTTTTTACATTAGTTTTAAGAAATATCGCTCAAAAATGGTCCCATTTTTGATTTTGTAATTTTTTTCTCGAAACGATAATACCCTCAAAGGGTGACACTGCTGTGGTGCTTCGCCGATCGATGGCAATACGCAAACTGAGCGCAATCGAGTTGGAAGGTGTAAGAGCTTGAAAGAGCAAGAGAGGTACCACCTATGGCAACAGGAAAAGTTTGGCCTACCACAGAAATTAAAGAGAATCCGAGGTGTGTTTAAAGAATGTTATCTGCATACAGAGGCTGGATCTGCCTATACAGCCCAGCCTCTGTTGCTATCCCAAACCCCACTAAGGTTCCCCTGCACTCTGCAATCCCTCATAAATCACAGCCGTGCTGTGAGGCTGTGTTTACATCTGTAGTGTCAGTCTCAGCTGCTCCCCCGCCTCCTGCATAGCTCCGGTCCCTGCCCCGTCCCTTCCCTCCAATCAGCAGGGAGGGAATGGATGCAGGCGGGGACTGGAGCTCTGCAGGAGGCGGGGAGAGCAGCAGACTGACACTATAGAGATAAACACAGCCAGCTCTGACAAGCTGTTTGTCAGCAGCATGGCTGTGATTTATGAGGGATTGCAGAGTGCAGGGGGACCTTACAGGGGTTTGGGATAGCAACAGAGGCTGGGCTGTATAGGCAGATCCAGCCTCTGTATGCAGATAATATTCTTCAAACCCACCTCGGGTTCTCTTTAATGGTGCAGTTCTATACTGCAATCATTGAATTCATCATGACATCATCTAGGACTGTCTGGTTTGGTTTATGCTCTGTACAAAAAAAAGGTGGACTGCAGCGAATAATCCAATCATGTGTTCATATAACTTAGTTTCTCTGGGCCAGATTTATCAAAGCATTACCAAATTCTTTCTTCTAAAACTGTTCTAACCAGCAGAGGAATTGTTCTGCATGATAGTAATAAACTTTTAAAATCCTACGTCATACCGGCAGTTTAGCGTGGATTTCTAGAGCTGCACTACATAAGTGCAAATCCATCCCTAAACGTCTGCATATTAAGAAGTGCTTCATAGCAGTTCTCCAGATAGTGCAGAAGTGCAGGCTAGATGTGATTTGTAAAAGGGCTCCTCCCCCTCACTCAGAGCTTGCTGACAGCAGATGCGTTTGTTACCTCACACACTGCACTGCCTGAGACCTTCCTAACTCCTCCTAATAAGAAGGAATCTGAACTATCTTGTGATTTCTTAGGATGTCTGAGACAGTTCTGCAAGGATTTCTAAAAACCTACTAATATTTTGTCTCAGACACTCTTGATAAATGTCCCCCTCAGTCTTCCCTGTTGTTTTCATCTCATGTCTTAGTCCCTTCTGTACTACTTACGTCATTATTCCTTAGTCTTCCTCTTCAAACTTCAGCCCCGTTGGCACCTTAATGCTATCCTGGGCCTCACGGTGTTCTCTGTGGCTCAAACGGCATTACACCTACATGAACTTTATTTCTTGTCACATATCAGATTACTTTGCACTTCATGCCTCCTATCTCACGCTTCTTTATGCCCCACTTCACACTGTTCCCTGTTTATCTCTGTTTCATGTGTGGATGATGATGCAAGGGGAGAGCAGTGTTGACCTCTTTCTCTCCAGTAAAAAATCACTGTTATCTCAGCAGGCAATGAACCTACAGGACTCAATCTAGCCAAGTAATTCACATACATGCATTGCACAAAACATAGTGAATTGTTAATTAATGCAAACTTACCATCATAATGGAGGAAAACTTGACTTAACCAGGATTTCTTACAGTACAAGACTAACCTGCTGCAGTTCCACACTGTTCTTACTGCTGCAAAGCAGGAATACGTTACCAAGCTCATCGGAGCACAAGCTTCCAACTCCCGGTGTCTTTTTGCCACTTTCAACTCCCTGCTTAAACCCACCTCCCCACCTTCCGTTTCCTCCCTCTCTGCCACAGATTTAGCCATCAACTAAATTGTCTCCATCCGTCAAGAAATATCCAATCTTCACTTCCCACCCCCTCCCAACCAGCTCCTCCTCCACTCTATCCTCCCCTCTCCTCCTTCACACCTACTACCACTGAGGAAGTCAACCACCTACAGCAGACTTCCCATACCACGACCTCCCCCCTTGACCCCATCCCTTCTGATTTACTCCAGCCTCACTTCACGGATTTGGCCCCAGTCCCTACTACCCTGTTTAACCTCTCCCTAGCCACAGGCACTTTCCCCTCAGACTTTAAACAGGCCACTGTACTACCCATGCTCAAGAAACCCTCCCTAGACCCCTCACTACCGCCCTATCTCCCTGCTCCCCTTTGCCTCAAAACTCCTTGAGTGTCTGGTTCACAAACGCCTGACCCAGTACCTCAATGCCAACTCACTGCTAGACCCACTGCAATCTGGATTTCGGCCTGCCCACTCAACCGAAATGGCTCTCACCAAAGTGGTCAATGACCTTGTCCTAGCTAAAGCTGAAGGTAAATACTCCATTCTCCTCCTCCTTGACCTTTCAGAAGCTTTTGACACAGTAGATCATCCCCTACTCCTCTAGTCCATGGGCATTCACGACCTTGCCCTGACCTGGCTTTCATCCTACCTCTCCAACCGCTCCTTCACGACCTCCTTCAATGAGTCCTCATCCACCCCCAATCACCTCTCGGTGGGAGCCCCCCAAGGCTCGGTCCTTGGCCCCCTACTATTCTCCCTATACACATCCTCCATTGGCAAGGTTATCTCCTCCATGGGTTTTAACTATCATCTGTATGCAGATGACACCCAGATCTACCTCCACACCCCTGACATATCCACCACTACCATGGACAAGATCTCCTCCTGCCTATCAGCCATCTCCTCCTGGATGTCCGCTAGGTTCCTGAAACTAAATCTACACAAAACGGCATTTATGATCTTCCCACCCCGGCCATCCCTGAACCTCCCAGATGTGCATGTCACTGTTAACCACACTACCATTTGCCCTATCTCTCAAGCCCGCTGTCTGGGAGTCACCCTGGACTCCGCACTCTCCTTCACTCCTCACATCCAAAACCTCATAAAGTCCTGCAACTTCCACCTTTGTAACATCTGCAAGATCCGCCCTTTCCTGGCCTCTGCCACCACCAAACTCCTCAACCATTCCCTCATAATTTCCCGCCTTGACTACTGCAATGCCCTTCTGTCTGGTCTCCCTATGACCCGAATAGCCCCGCTGCAGTCCATCATGAATGCGGCAGTCAGAATTATCCACTCCTCCCATCGCTCCACCACGACAGCTCCTCTACGTGAATCCCTCCACTGGCTTCCTATCCAGTCCAGAATCAGAGTCAAGATACTGTGTCCCTACCTCTCCTTCTAGATTGTAAGCCTTTGGGCAGGGTCCTACCTGATCATGCACCTCCATTACTATGCACCCATGCTATGCATTTGAGTGAACTCAAATTGCCTAATCTCCATGCTCCATCCAGTGACTGACTAAGCATTACCTTGTACTCATACAGTGCTGCGTGATCTGACTTTTCTTGTATTCCTGCATTGTCCATATTGCTGTATGTCACCGCTAAATATTGTCTGTAACAAACTAACGTCCAGCGCTGCGTAATATGTTGGCGCTTTATAAATACAGTAAATAAATATGCATTAAAAAGAATGGGAAACTCAATATATGCAGAGCTCACTCCTTTGAATCATCCTTGTGCTTAAATGCAGCCCTCGTTAGAAGCACAATCTCTACTTCTGCCCTTCATTGGGAAAGGGACTTAGGAAGTTCTTTATTTATCAGCCACTGGTGGCCTCGACAATACAGGAGACTCATTTTAAAATACTACCAAGGTGGTGCTACACACCTGCATGCCTTAGCATTATATCCCTGAGGTGCAGGAGATGAGTATCTAGGGTCCTTGAAGCACATTCTCAGGGACTGTCACTTGATCGTTGCATTTTGAGAAAAAAGTACTGGATACCTTACGAGAGCTCACCAACTACCAAATAAATGTGATCCTACCTTTTGCCTCCTGCATCACAATGTCTGGACCTACAAAAAATTTAAATGAGAAATACATTGCAAATCTGAGTTTTGTATTTTTTTTATATTGCAAAATTCTCTAAACACTTCTGGAGGTAAGTCCACTGCTATTTTTTAACCAGCTTATAATGTTATGTCCCTTTGTATTATCAAATTTAAAAACATGGATTACATGGGCAGTTTTTTTAGGGTACTACCTCTGCGCCAAATTGCAGGTCCCCCAGCCCCACTGGTTCCTGCAATTAGGGCATACAAAGCTATCTCGGCAATCAGAGCGGCTGGACTGAGGAAACAATCATTCCAAGATGCTGGAAAGACTTTTGCTGAAAGGGGGGGCGGGGACAGATGGGTGCATGATGTTTGGAGAGTGCGATTTCTCAGAGAACACCCAGCCAGTTTCCCCCGATGTGTAATGTGTACTCCTGGGCCCGCGGTGAGTATTAACGCAGTGCTTAAGCTCCCCCTGCCCATTAGCGAACTCCTCCTGTGTCTTCTTTTCATTGCTTCTAGGCACCTGAACCCCATGACCTGACAACACGTATGTGGCATGTGCCATTGGGTCACGGGGTACAGGAGTCCCGGCAGCAATGGAGAATAGACACAGGAGGAGTGCGCCAGTGGACAGGTGTGCTTAAAGGACACCTGAAGTGAGGGGATTATGGAAGCTGCCATATTTACTTCCTTTTAAACAATGCAAATTGCATGACTGTCCTGCTGATACTCTACAGACCCTGAATAAGCATGC
Source organism: Hyperolius riggenbachi (assembly GCF_040937935.1). NCBI lineage: Eukaryota > Metazoa > Chordata > Amphibia > Anura > Hyperoliidae > Hyperolius > Hyperolius riggenbachi. Next base: position 513,475,662 of record NC_090646.1, on the reverse strand, counting down.
AGATCAGGTGCTCTGATAGAAGTCTGACTGGATTAGCGGCATGCTGGTTTCAGGTGTGTGATCCAGACACTACTGATGCATGAAAGATAAGCATCACGCCAGGCAACTGGTAATGTTTATAGTTCCTGAGTGGCAGCATAATACTTTTTTGTATGGTTCTATGTTTCTTCGTAAACCTGTCTTCCCTAGTGTTACGGCCGGGTGAACGAATTATTATTTAGACCTGTGCAATGCATACAATCTTTTCCAACTGGTAATGTTTACAAGGAAATAATTAGGGCAGCCTCCATATCCCTTTCATTTCAGGGGTCATTTAAGCACTGCTTCAACACTCACCAAAGGCCCGGTGTTTACACATTACATGGGAGAGACCTGGAGGTCCCAGCGGGGGGAGGCAGCTGCACAGTTTTTAATAGATTTAATTCTGAAATTCATAGGAAATCTGTGTGCAGCACACTGGCAGCAATAAATTCATCTTTGATCCGATTTAATCTATGTGATGGTTGAATCTAGTAGCCATCTGCCAGTGTAGGGGCACCTTTACACCCATATATTCCTAGGAAGATGCATAAGAAGGCAGTAGACACAGGAATATTGATCATTTACCCCCTAGTGCAATGTTTTTACTCAAATGGATGTGTAATAGGTGTATGCAGAGAATTCACATTAGTGGGTGAAACTAGAACCTCAACTGGAAGATGAACTCAGCTTGCCACTGATGTGCCAGGGGAGAATATTGTCCACAGGATCCTGCACAGCTGTAAGTGCACAATGTGGTGGAATCCTACCCATGACTTGTTCTTCAAGGCTTTGCTCAGACCTGCATTGAAAACAGAATTCTACAAAATACATGCATGCAATTAAGGGGTACCTTGTCCAGCTCTTAAAAAGGCAGGACTATGGAGAATGTCTTATTTACTTCCCTTTTAAGAGTTGGCAGTTGCCGAGATGACATAATAATCATCTGGCTGAAGACCAACAGAGAAAAAACAAAACAAAAATCAGCATTGCAGGGTCCTCTGCTACTCCAGATGTGTCATTTAGCAAATGATTGGTCAAACAATCCACCACCCTGGAAAATAGTGTGTGGTCAGATTTTTGTTTTGAGAAAGAAAACAGAAAAGGAAAATACAAACTGGCCCTCAAGAAAGTCCTGTGGGCTTCAGCCAGACCATTTTCAGTACGCGGCCTGTTCTGTGAAAATATATGGTAATGCACATAGTGTATATAGATAGCAATCACCAATGCTGCTGTCTATAGACTAAAGGGGTTTGGATAACTATCATTTGATTAGTCAATCAGCTGTGCTAGGAATGCTCAGATACAAAAAATATTCTATTGCTGACCTGCTGTTTAATACAAATGCAGCTGTTGTAGTCCCAAGACTTGCCTCGGCCATGCCATCTCTTCATAGTACACCATCTGCATGAGCCAGGGACCCCTAATCATCTGTGTGAGTCCATTGAAAACAGTGTCACTGGCCATAGTCCCCTGTGAAGCAGCCACACTGATATCAAGAAAAGTCCACCATCTGTGTGAGTCCATGGAGAACTGTGTCACTGGCCATAGTCCCCTGTGAAGCATCTACACTAATATCAGGACTGTGTCACTGGCCATAGTCCAATGTGAAGCATCTACACTAATATCAGGACTGTGTCACTGGCCATAGTCCCCTGTGAAGCATCTACACTAATATCAGGACTGTGTCACTGGCCATAGTCCAATGTGAAGCATCTACACTAATATCAGGACTGTGTCACTGGCCATAGTCCCCTGTGAAGCATCTACACTAATATCAGGACTGTGTCACTGGCCATAGTCCCCTGTGAAGCATCTACACTAATATCAGGACTGTGTCACTGGCCATAGTCCCCTGAGAAGCATCTACACTAATATCAGGACTGTGTCACTGGCAAGAGTCTCCTGTGATGCATCTAGACTAATATCAGGACTGTGTCACTAGCTATAGTCCCCTGAGAAGCATCTACACTAATATCAGGAAAGTCTACCTTCTGTGTGAGTCCATGGAGAACTGTGCCACTAGTTATAGTCCTCTGTGAAGAATCCACACTAATATTGGAAAAGTTCAGGATGTGTATCTTTCTATCAGCAACGTTAATGAGGTGTAAATTGAAACCCTTTTTTTAATTCATGGATTTAAAGAGAATTTTTCTCCAATGTCTCAGATTACTTCAAGGGACATTACCTCCCTCTTTTTAGGTGAATGATGACCAATGTTGTCTTATTCCAGAAAACCTCAGCTTGCCACAAACAGGTTTTGTTACTGCACACACGTGTGATGCCTTTATACACGCATTATAAACATTAAACAGGATGCATATGGTTGAAAATATTCTATAGGCCACACAAAGAGTAAATGTCAGCCCCCCGCAGCATGTACAAGGGGTAATGTTTAATTTATTTTTCTTTATTTCCACAATATATATTTACTATATTGTTCCCTGTATAAAAAAGAAACAAGAACGTATTATACATGACATGTTTGCTTTACAGAAAATTAAACACCCAAAACTAAGGTCGGAAATTCAGTTTCAAGTGATGTACCAGCTTCCTACTGCATAAATACAAAGGTCGCAGCAAGTGCTAAAACAGTTTTATGTTAACTCTAAAAGCCATGTTGTAAGTGTGTAATTATAACCCAAGACCAACAAAGCAAGTATATACACATACATACAGGCCCAAACAAAATGGGGTAAAATCAGCTGCAGTCTTTTTACACTATAGGGTCACGCAAGTTAGCAACACATGTGCTCATACTGTAGGGTGGAAAGCGCATTTTGTTTTTTTAAAGACACCTGCTGTCCAAACTTGCAGAAACAATACGAAATTGCACACAGAGATGCGCAGGGTTATAGTATAAAACTAGAGGAAATGAAAATGGATAAACTGGCAATAGCTATAGATTAGATGGCAATAAAAATCTGACTGCAGGAATTTTGTCGTCTGCCAGAGTCCAACACATCCACTACCCATCGCCTGCAGTTTCATAGCAACACAAGTCTCATCTCTTCAAAAGAGTGCGAAAATACTTGGACCATTGTTTTTCTTGCCCTTTTTGCAGCTAAAGGGTTAAACCATCCTATTTTTGGATGCCCACTAAAGCAGCATACCCTGTTTACCCACAGAAAATGGATACCTCACTGGATGCTCTCAGGCTCAGCAGTTACATTGATAGAGGCCCATCCTCTAATCTGCTTTGCAAGCCTGACACCCAGTAACACAATCACAACAGATCTTACTTGAAAGGCAAAAAGGTTTAAATGTTAATGTTCTTTATAATTGTATTGTTTGCTCAAAGTCAGCTAAAAAAATAAGCCATGAAGGGAAAGGTCAGCGTCATTAGAACTGGGTGACACCAAGTAACCTACTAGAAGTATGTATAGGTTGGTGCCTCAGTATGTACAGTGAAGGTGCATCAGCAACCATGGAAAAGACATGCAGTGATTGCACAAAAGTCTCTCTTTGTTACACTTATAATCCTTCAGCAGACTATTTTATAGTTGGGGGAAGGAGGAGGCTGGGCACAAGTGCTGTCAGCATGGTCAACTGATGCGTCAGGGAGAAATGCATGGTAAGAGAGCCTTTGGTAGGATCCTAACCAATAGGGTAACAGTTCGGCATTGGCCATGCATGCAGTTACTCTGCACTGCTAGGTCGGTGTGCAATAAACTGGAATGTGTATATATCTTAAGTGCATATGAACACATGTACATACATACACAATGTACACAGACATACGTCGTCACGCTTACAAGTCAGCTTTGATAACAAACCAATGCAATGTAGCAAAGCACCAGGTGGAAATATCCCCTGAGTATAGAGCTGAATAATCCAATCTTCTGCAAGGTCTGGGACTTTCTACTCCTTCATGAGCAGTTGCGTGCCACTGACTGAACAAAGCCCATGGACCCTCAAACTGAAGATTAAGGAGTCTTTTTTAAGGCTTTTCACATGATAAACATTTCCATTTATCCAGTCGTGGGATCACATTGGCTGCATCCAAGAATTCAGATTGGCTGTGGGGATTGTTTCATATTTAGACTAATATGTGACCACAGGTGTCTTCACTCACTATCGGAGAGTGTTTCATACTGAGAGCAAAGCAGTGGTTTAGGCTCCTCGTCTCGAGCTCTCTGTGGAGTTGATGAGTTACTCTGTGGAATGGTTGTTGAAGGTGGAGCAGCCACAAGGCTGTTAGAGAGCCTCATTGTTAATGGATTGTATGGAAATGGTGTCGATCCTGCATTAGAGAAAAAAATTACAGTCAGATTAAAAAGTCTCTTTGTGGCAAAAAAACACTAAAAATTGCAGATGCTATTCTTATTCTTTTTAATTACATAGGATAAATGTTCTATTTCTTAGTTGTACTACACATACAATTAATTATCTCATATGTTTATTTTCACTTCAGATTCCCTTTAAGAATAGAGGGAAGTTTCCGGGTTAAAGCTGCCTTGATTATAAGCTACAGAATACTTTTTCCTTTACATGTAAAGCTTCGGATATAATATAAAAATATATAACAGCTGCTACCAGTTGTAAGAGTCATGACACATTGCCAAACCAATCATGGCCAGTGACATGCAGCCACTATTAACTGTGATATAGATATGAATATATTATAAATGAAGAAGGGCGGGAGGAGGCAGAGATCCACGCAGATTGACGCGAGTAGAGGCAGAGCTACTGCACAAAGCTCTGCCTCTACACGTAAGGAGTCCCGAAATTTGCCGAGTATTTCGGGGGTATTAATTGAGCGTTCAGCCACGGGGATGCAGCATTTCAGCTAGGGCATTCATGCTAAAGAGGCTTGTCAAGTAAAAACAGATTTTTTTGGAGGCTTCAGTGTTTCTTTAAGTGTCCATCATGCCAGTTTGTAATTTAACCACTTGTGCCCATGCAACAGTATAATCCCATCCTCTTTGCCACCAGTTATAGCAGAAGGACGAGATTGTTAGTCGGCAGCATCTGATGAGCACAACATGCGTGCGATGTCTGGGCACATTGTTTCCCCATTCACCCTGCCCACTCCATTGTGCACCACCTGGAGGCTAGTGAAGCTTCTGTACAGCCTCTGCCCCAGAATGTTTTACCAGGGACCGAGCCCCGATACTTGCCGGGAGACAGTCCTTGTAGGCTTTACATTGTACACATTCAAACCGATATCTAATAATGATCTGTTCACAGACAACAAGTGATTTGTATCTGAAAATTAACCACTTAAAGACCGCCCCACGCCAATGGGCGTGGTCGCGGCGGCAGCCCCAGGACCGCCTAACGCCAATTGGCGTCAGGTCCTGGAGCGCTGTTTTGCCGGCGAACGTATGCGCGCGCATCACCCGGCATGCTTTGCAGCCCCCCTCCGTCATCAGCCCGCTGGCCAATTAGCAGCGCCGGCGGGCTGCGATCATTCAAACAGGCCAATGGAAAGTGTATAATACACGTTGTAATGTAAAAAACGTGTATTATACTGGCTGCCTCCTCCTCCGGTGGTCATAGCATTCCCGGACGACCACCAGAGAGGACAGCAGCCCTTCTTGTGAGTGTGACACACTGATCCTGCCAGATCCCCCACCCGATCGCCGCTGATCACCCCCCACTGCCCCCCTCACTGCTCTGACAGGCGTCTGACTGAGGTCTGAGTAATATCTGGTCGCCTGTCACAGCTCTGATCGAGGTCTGAGTGACATCTGGTCACCTGTCACTAGCTCTGAGTGAGATCTGAGTGACATCTATTGCCTGTGCACTGTTTTTTGACATCTGATTGATTGATTGCATTGTGATCAGCCTTTGATCATCTGTGATTTCAATTGCTGTTTACAATGGTTGGCATCTGACAGCTGCACTGTGATTGACATCTGATTGCCTGTTTTCACTCTGACTGGCATCTCATCTGCCTCTTGATTGGCTCTGATTGACCTCTGTCTGTTTGTAATTGCATTTAATTGCTTCTGATTGCATTTGATTGTTTTCAATTGCCTCACATTGCATCTGATCACACACCCCCCCCCCCCCCCCCCCTTGTCACTATCTTAGTGATCTAAAAACAGGCCAGTGAGTTAGCTAGGCCCTTTTGTTAGGTAGTTAGCACCCAACCCACTACTCCGCAGTCACTAATTAGTCGCTGATTAGCGTCATCACTGTCGCTAATCAGCATTGTCACTATATAGTATCTGTAAGTGATCAGTACTGCAGTATGTTAGGGTCACCTTAGAGTAGGCTCCGCTAAAAACGCAGTGTTTGCCCGATCAGGCCTGATCATTAGGCCACACTTGCATTCAGCCCGCTACACTGCAGTGTCAGATTTTTTTTCCTGATCACTGCAAAAACACAACACAATAGCTGCGGCGCTCTAAATATCAGTTTTGATTTTTTTTATCAAAACTGAGCGACCGCAGCTTTTTAGTTCACAAGCACTCCTTTTTGCTAGGTAGGTGTGCTCTCTTTCCTGGGTAGTCTCTGAGGAATACCCCCTAAATTTAGCATTCCAAAATGGCAAGAAAGGGGTATTCCCTGCAAGAGGCCTACATGATTCTACATGATTCTGGCCGAGTCGGGTGAGAGTGATTGGGACTTCTCATCCGACAAATCATTTGGTTCAGAATACGAACCTGTAGATAGCAGTGGTTCTCTGACCAATAGCGATGATGACAAGGTTTGGGTTGCTGCTTGCGCCAGGCGTACCCGACCCCATGTCAGTAGACCGCAGGTGGCGCAGGATCAACCTCAAGGGCAGCAGAGTGGTGCTAACGCTGATCCAGGTTTTCATGGTGAGGCATGCACCAGCAGCACATCCTGGACTTGGAACAGTACTGCCGTAGACCCTGGTGAAGAGGCAAGCACCAGCATGGCAGTTGAAACTGGTTCGGTGGCACGTGCAGTAAGACCCCGGTCGCAGCCACCAGGAACACGGGCCAGTAGAACCCCTACACTCCCAGAGGTGCTGGCAAATCCCGATTGGCAACCCCCTGGTTCCGCCGCACCCATAGTGCCCCCTTTCACCGCCCAGTCTTGAGTCCAGGTGGAGACAGATCATCTAGGATCGGCTCTAGACACTTTTCATCTGATCTTCACCGAGGATCTCTACGACTTAGTCGTGGCAGAGACCAACCGTAAGGTCACACAATTTATCACCGCCAATCCGAGCAGCTTCCATGTCACAGTTTCCGAATTTAAAATCTTTTTGGGCCTTCTCCTCAACATGGGTCTCACAAAAAAAATGTATTGCGGTCCTATTGGTCTGTGCACCCAATATATCACATGCCCATGTACTCTGCTGCCATGTCCAGGGCACGTTTTGAGGACATCCTGCGCTTCCTGCACTTCAATGACAATACAACCTGTCATAAAAGAGACCACCCTGACTATGACCAGTTCCACAAAATTCGGCCCCTCGTAGACCACCTGTCATCTAAATTTGCAGATGCTTACACCCCTGAACAGAACATCTGCATAGACGAGTCCCTTGTACATTTTACCGGGCGCCTTGGCTTTAAGCAGTACATCCCAAGCAAGCGCGCCCGGTATGGGGTCAAGCTGTATAAGTTCTGTGGCAGGGCCACAGGCTATACATATCATTTTAGGGTCAATGAGGGAAAAGACTCAAAATTGGAGCCGGTCGGATGCCCTACCTGGGGAGCAGTGGCAAGATTGTTTGGGACTTGGTGTCACCCTTGTTCCAGAAGGGGTACCATCTTTACGTGGACAATTACTACACAAGCGTGGCCCTCTATCAGCATTTACAGATAGTCGAAATTCGCTGCTGTGGCACTGTGCGGCCTAGTCGCCGGGACTTCCCCCAACGGCTCATTATTAGCCGACTTGCACGGGGGGGAGAGGGCTGCCTTGTGTAATGAAAACCTGCACGCGGTGAAATGGACGGACAAGAGGGACGTTTACCTTCTGTCCACCATTCACGCAGACACGACAGTCCAAATTCAACGAGCAACTGAGGTTGTTGAAAAACCCCTCGCCGTCCACGAATATAACCTTAACATGGGAGGGGTGGACTTCAAAGACCTGATATTGGCTCCCTATTTGGTTTCTGCATAACCAGATGCTGGTATAAGAAAGTGTCTGTCTATTTGATTCAGTTGGCAATGTACAACAGTTTTGTTCTCTACAGTATGACTGGGAGAACTAAAGGATCCTTCCTTAAATTTCAGGAAGAGATCGTTTCGGAACGCCTGTATCCAGAAGGAGCCGTGGCCCAACCCCAAAATGTAGTTAGCCGGCTACATGAAAGACACTTCCCTTATGTCTTTTCAAGTACCTCATCTCACCGTTCCCCAAGAAAACGTCGTCATGTCTGTAGCAAGGGCTGGAATAAGGCGTGACACCACTTTTTATTGTCCCTACTGTCCTGACCAGCCTGCCCTATGCATAGCATAGGGGAGTGTTTTGAGAACTACCATGAGCAGGTATGCTATTAGAGTAGGGACACAAAGGTCTCTCAAGGCTCATTCACACTGACGCGATGCGTTGCGGCAAATTGCCTAGCAAAAGTCCCACTTTGCTGTCCCCACTACGCCGCAAGTGTGTGACTTAAAGGGGAACTTCAGCCTAAACAAACATACTGTCATCAAGTTACATTAGTTATGTTAATTAGAATAGATAGGTAATATAATCTCTTACCCACCCTGTTTTAAAAGAACAGGCAAATGTTTGTGATTCATGGGGGCTGCCATCATTGTCATGGGGGCAGCCATCTTTTTGGTTGAAAGGAGGTGACAAGGAGCAGGAGACACAGTTCCAACTGTCCTGTGTCCTGATTACACCTCCCAGCTGCACATGCTAGGCTTCAAATGTTAAATTCAAAATGTCAAAAAAAAAAATTGCACCAAAACAGCAAAACGAGAACAACAAAATCAGAATCCCATCATGCTTTGCACAGCATCGGGGAAAAAAGCTCGGGCAGTTTTCTTCTGTGCAGCTAAAAATGAGGCTTGTATAAGAGAAACAAAGTTCTGATACTGTGAAACTGTTAAAGAAACACCAAGCCTTTTCAGTGCTGCTGAGTCGATTTTTAGTCCGGAGGTTCACTTTAACACTGGTGCATGCCTACGCTACTGCGCGGCTCCTGCGGCAATTTGCGTCAGCTGGATGGCGACGCAAAGATTACTTGACCGAATGCCAAACAGGGAATACCATGTACTAACGCAGTATTCCCTGAAGGTCTGTTTTTGGCGATGCGCTGTGCGGCGGGCGCGACCCACCGGATACGCCAATATGCAGTGTGAAACCACACATCAGCTTTGGAGAGACCCAAATACACAGGGCCGCCAGAAACCTCTCCTTCCACTTGGGACAAAGTGCATAGTGTACTTCGCCATATCTCTGTGCAATTTACACTTTTCACACTGTCCCATGGGGAAGGAGAAGTTTGTCCTCGGAAGGTAAGCAAAAACAAAAAACAAAAAAAAACAGGTAAGCAAAAAAGTTAAAAATTCCAAATGTTATTGTTTACGAAAGTTAATGTTAAGGAATTTCTTGCATTGCTGCTTGCTTGTTTTTCTTTTTGTACGTTTTTCTCTCTCTCTCTCTTTTCCATCCTTTACCCTTCCAGGTGGACCGAGCGAACGACTGATCGACCAACCAGCTGCAGCACTGATGGTGCATCCTGACAGAAGCATTGCGCGTCTGTCAGATTACACACAAGTCGGTGCATGCAGCGCTGCAGGACGAGATTTCTCCTCCGCAGTAAGATACATTTGCCAAGGCATATGAGCTAAGGGGCAGTGTTGGAGTTCCTATGCTTTGGCAAGCACTTTGTATCAAACCTGGCAAAGGTTTTTTCATCCACCTCAATCGATGTGAATGGATTAATCTGGTTTGCCAGGGCATAAGAGCAAAGTGGGTTTGGAAAATGTTGTGGGCAATGCTCTTATGTCCTGGCATATGCCATGCCCCCCTCTTTTTTTTCACATATTTCGGCAGATATTTTTTCATCCACATTGATCAATGTGAATGCGAGAATCTTTGCTGTTCATTTTTTCTTTTATGGGAAAAAAAAATGCATCACCCGTATGCCCAATATAAGGAGTATAGCAGGAACTCCTAATACTGGCCATACATGTAATACTTGCAGAGATGCTAAAATGCCAGGACAGACCCCACACGTGACCCCATTTTGGAAAGAAGACACCCCAAGGTATTCGCTGAGGGGCATGGTGAGTTCATAGAAGATTTTATTTTTTGTCACAAGTTAGCAGAAATGGATTTTTACATTTTTTTCTCACACAGTGTCATTTTCCGCTAACTTGTGACAAAAAATAAAATTTTATATGAACTCACTATGCCTCTCGTGGAATACATTGGGGTCTCTTCTTTCCAAAATGGGGTCATTTCTGGGGTGTTTTTACTGTCCTGGCATTGATTGATGGGACCTAAATTGTGAGCACCCCTTAAAGCCTAAAGGTGCTCATTGGACTTTGGGCAACTTTGCAAAAATGTCACATATGTGGTATTGCCATTCTCAGGAGTAGTAGTATAATGTGTTTTGGGGTGTCTTTCCACACATACCCATGCTGGGTGGGAGAAATATCTGTGTAAATGACAATTTAGTGTAAAAACATTGAAAAAATTGTCATTTACAGAGATATTTCTCACACACAGGATTGGTTATGTGTGAAAATACACCCCAAAATCACATTATACTACTTTTCCTGAGTACAGCGATACCACATGTGTGACACTTTTTTGCAGCCAAGCTGTGCAAAGGGGCCCAAAGTCCAATGAGTACCTTTAGGATTTCACAGGTCAATTTTAGTTATTTGGTTTCCAGACTACTCCTCACGGTTTAGGGCCCCTAAAATGCCAGGGCAGTATAGGAACCCCACAAGTGATCCCATTTTGGAAAGAAGACACCCCAAGGTATTCCGTGAGGAGTATGGTGAGTTCATAGAAGATTTTATTTTTTGTCACAAGTGGAAAATGACACTTTCTGAGAAAAAACAAAAAAAAATCTATTTCCAGTAACTGACAAAAAATAAAATCTATGAACTCACCGTACCCCTCACGGAATACCTTGGCGTGAGGAGTAGTCTGAAAACCAAATAACTAAAATTGACCTGTGAAATCCTGAAGGTACTCAATGGACTTTGGGCCCCTTTGCACAGCTGGGCTGCAAAAAAGGGTGTGGTATCGCCGTACTCGGGAGAAGTAGTACTATGTGTTTTGGGGTGTATTTTTACACATACCCATGCTGGGTGGGAGAAATATCTGTGTAAATGGACAATTTAGTGTAAAAAAATGAAAAGGTTGTCCTTTACAGAGATACCAAGCATGGGTATGCGTGGAAAGACACCATAAGATACATTATATTACTTATCCTGAGTACAGTGATACCACATGTGTGACACTTTTTTGTAGCCTAGCTGTGCAAAGGGGCCCAAAGTCCAATAAGTACCTTTAGGATTTCACAGGTCAATTTTAATTATTTGGTTTCCAGACTACTCCTCACGGTTTAGGGCCCCTAAAATGGCAAGGCAGTATAGGAACCCCACAAGTGATTCATTTTGAAGAGATATTCTAAGACTTAATTATGAGATAGAAGGATTTCAATGCTGAACATTTTATAGTTGCTGGTCTCCTGGCTAATTGGAACTTAGAAATAAAAAGGGAGTAAATCACTAGTTTCACTAGGTGAGTTGTACCCCAAACAACCCAAATAACTAATAATAATGCAAAGAAAGAAAATTCAAAGCCACTAAAAATGAATGTAAAAATAGCCACTAAGGGTGAATGTGAACATACACGTGTGGTGAAAGGCAAGGAATGGCTTCATTCACCTGTAGAAGATGGCCTCTCCTCCCACACTCTGTTGGTTAAGGGGGTTTTCCTGTTACAGTCACCTTCTGAGTGCACTGATGATGCAGAAGGAGGGCGTTCTGAAGACAACCCTGGTGCAGGTGATTTCGCCTTCCGGCTGCTTGGTCTTGATATTTTGGATTTCCCTCCACTACCTGAAATCAAACATAAATCCCTAAAGCATTGTGAAAGCCCACCAAACCCACACAAAACACAATAATATTTCTAAATAGACCAATCCATTGTGGGGAAAAAGTAAAAACCATAGTTACAGGAAACTTACATATAACTTGTAGGAATTTTAACTTCTCAATTAATAACTTCACTGGAGGTCTACATAGTACAAAACACTGGTATGTCTTATCACTTACATGAGCAGAGAGGCAGTATAAGAGTGTTATGCTGGGGATACACGGTATGTTTCTGTACCGTGTATCGAGCAGCTGATCCGGCCAGCTGATAATATTCAGCTGGTCCGATCACGCTGCTCGACCCCCGCTGGCGGCTGCCAGACCCCAAATTATATCTCCCTCCGAGTTGCGACAACTCGGAGGGGGAATAGTATTCAACGCCACCTCAGAGTTTAGCGGCAGTGGGGAAAGCCGTCATTCGGCTCTCCCCTTGCCGAACTGAGCAGCGCCGACATATATACTTCCTATGGCTTCCACTCCTGATTGTTTGAACTGGATAGCATGTTACTGGAAAGGTCATGTGACCTAACTGACCAATAAATGTGAGCATATTCTCTAGAAAAAAAGCACATAATGGGCAGGTGATTTAGTCCATATCCCTACAGCCAATTAAAAAAGCTGTTATCTCGTGTGTGGGTAGTTTTAAAGAAGCCTGGATATAGATAGCCTCCAATTCTAACCAACTAAATAGCATAGCAAACAGGTATGTAGTGACACGATTAAAGAAGCTGCACCAAAGCATTTTCCAATAAATACAATTAGTTAAACATGAGCCCTATTATTTGATATATCCTGCCTTAGCAGTACTACTAATGAAGCTGACCCTATATGTTTATGTACAAGATATCTCAGCTAGAGGAGAATCGGTTTTCAGTTTCATTTTATCTTTTGCTGCCTCCCTGTCAGACAAACCAGATGATAAATGTAGGGCCCACCCCAAGTTATTCTGGCAAGAAAGTTTAGTTTAAACAAAACAATCTTTATCGATACATTATAGGCACTTTAACCAAGATGAATAGTGATTTTTGTTTTTCATTTAACGCATTAGGATTTAGTAATATTTAGTACTGACAAATTATTTCTTAAAGCGAATCTGAAGCCACAAGAAACAAGCAAACAAACAAAAGATACCACAGTAGAGGGAAGCCACTAAAGGCTTCCCCAATCCTCATCAAGCCCTCCGCTTCTTCTTCCTGGACACGCTCCCTTACTTGTACATGCATGATTGCACTGCGCAGGTGCCAGTAGGGTTTGCACCCACACAGTAGCACAGAGTCACTCCTGCATGGAGGAAAAAACATGCTTAAGGCAGGCCTCTTACACACTACATGCGATTCCAATTTGCGATTTTGACGCGATTTACATGCAATTCCGATTTTGAATCGGTACTGCATGCTGCGTTTTGTTTTAATAGCAACCAGGGAAAATCGTAATCGCAAGTCATACTTGCAAATCAGATTTGCAGTGTGCAGGGGGGCTAAGTGCCACTGCGAATACGTGGGCCATACCTTGTGTCATACACGGAGGGGAGTGCTGCCGCAAGGACCATACTGGACATTATTTTCAAATATTTTCAGTGTGCAGGATTGGAGGGGCATAGGAAGTGTGGGGAAGCCTATGGACTATCCAGAGTCTTCCCTCTACTGAGGTGTCATGTTTTTCCCACTTCGGGTACACTTATAGAAGTATTTTTTTTTTTATAATTTTTCAATTAACAACAGCAGCAATTTTAAGGGATTTGGGAGTTTTATTCAGAAGGCAAAACTAAGAAAAAAAAGCTTCTGCGGGAGAAATCAAACAACTCCCGCCACTGCATGCAAAATATCTGAAGAGGTTTCCACCTTCAATGATATTAGACCTGATGGTCGTTTTGTAAAATTTTAGGGAAAACCAAATATTCTGCGGTTTTCAAAACTGTGTGACGCTGACCTACCGAGATCTGCTGTAAAAATAAAAAGGTGGAGAACTCTTCCTAATGTCTCTGTCACAGAAGCTTGGAGTAAAAATAATTTAGGACTACAAAGTATGCTACAATACAAAACTACCCAATTGTCCCACAATGATTGCAAGAAACTTTCAAGCATTTAATTATAAGCCCATTACTTGGATTTGCACCACAGTAGAGAGAAAAGACTGGACCATAGTAAGTGCTAGAAAAGAAGGCAGGCTTGGCTAAACATTGTTACCAGAGACAAGCAAGTGAGAAAATAAAACCACAGAAAAAGTAAAAGAGGAAGAAATAAAAAAAATTAATAAATATTAGAAAAGACCAAAAGTGTGAAATGAAAAGAAGCAGCAGACCTTGCAAAGACCGCATGTCCTCATTTCGTCCATCAGCAGCTGTTATGGGTATAGCAGAGGGCAGGCTTGCGTTGGCATTCAAAGGGTTAAAAGCATTGGTATTGAGTGCTGAGCGGTCTTCCCACTGCTCATCATATTTACCCATTAGGGCTTTCCTAATTATGGCCTCCAATCCTATGTTGCTGCCGGAGTTCTCCTGCATGGACTGTGTCCTGCAACTGATTGGTCCTACAAAACAGACAGAAACAATTGAAGGAAACTAATGAATGTTTGCATGCATACATACATACAGCTAGAAAAGCAGTGGTGTCTTTGCTCTATACAACACCTATAATGTACATAGCAGCATTGTATATTCTTGTGTGAAGCATACATAATAGTTTTTTTTTAATGACACAGGTTATGTAATAAAGCTGGGACAAACCACCTTCTGTTTTTAAAGTCTTTCTCTAGCTCCACATTTTATTAATTACTAACTCCCTCCACTCACAAAAGTATTAATATTTAAAATAATCAGAATTATAAAGGTAACAGTGGAACTCTGCTCTCTAAGTGCAGCCACATCATGCAGTCTTCTGTGAGGGGTGGGTGTGGTCTATGGAGGATGTTGTGCAGCCAGTCAGGGAGGAGTTTGGATGGTATAATTCTCTTAGTTAGCAAACGATAGCTGAACCATTATTTAAGTCCATTTGTAAACATTAAGAATTAACCTATGCACATAAAAGTAGATATCCTCAAGAAAGTGAGGGACCTTTTACCCCACTTAGAGGCATTTAGAACCAAAAAATGAATATATGAGGAGCGCTGGATGTATGGTCAGAATTGTTTTATTAGTTAAAATAACTTCTCTACTCTAAAATATTTGCATAAAACTTACAATTGTAACATTAATTTGCACTCTCATACAACCATGCACACAGAGCAATCTGGTGTCCCTGGAAAAACAGAAAAGAAAAATGCTGATTCCTTTAAATATTAGGGCTCTAAGCTCAGAGCCCTAATATTTAAAGGAATCAACATTTTCCTTTTCTATCTTTACAGGGACACCAGATAGCTATATGTGCATGGTTGTATGTGAGTGCAAATTATAGTTACAATTGTCAGTTTTATGCAAATTGATCTTAAATACTGATATTTTAGAATAGAGAAGTTCTTTTAACTAATAAAACAATTCTGACCATACATCCAGTGCTCCTCAATGAACCTATGTGGCTCGATGTGGGGGAGGTAGGGGTTAGTTAATAAAATATGAAGTGACTTTAAGGGCCCTTTTCCACTAGCAATCGCAATCACAAATCACAAACGCCAGCGATTGCGATTTTTCATTAATTCTGTTATGCGATTGCGATTTTCATTTGCATTGCATTATCATTGTAAAAATCGCTCCAGCAAGCGATTGCGATTTGCGATTTGCAAATTAAATCACTGTAGTGGAAAATACTTCTCGTGATTTCTATGATAAAGTAACAACTCTAGCGATTTAAAAATCACTAGCGATTTGCGATTCAGCAATCACAATCGCTCTAGTGGAACAGGGCCCTTAGGCAATGCTATATTTTGCAGTGCTTTCAGTACAATACTTTTAGGCTCCTTTCAGCCCTTTAAATAAAACCTGGTGGTGCATTTATGCTCACAGGCCATTCTCCTATTCATGAAATTCCTTAACCTGCAAAACCTAGATTTATTTTGGGAGCGGGGGGGATTGGAGAGCAGTAAGTTATATGAGCAGCAGTGCAAGCGTTCGGTAGGCAACAGGCAGGTGGCGGGTATCGGCAAGTGGTGCAAGTGTTTGGCAAGTGTCGGAGAGCAGTCAGTAAGCAGTGCAGAGTTCAGTATAAAGGTTAAAGGTTAGTGTTAGGCGTAGCAGTAGAAAGATTAGTGTTATGTGTATCGGTAGGAAGGTTAGTGTTAGGCATATTGCAAAGAAGGTTAGTGTTAGGCGTATCGGTAGTAAAGTTAGTGTTGGGTGTATCGGTAGAAAGGTTACATAGTTATTTGGGCTGAAAAATTACATAGGTCCATCAAGTTCAACCAGACAAAAAAGGTTAGTGTTATGTGTATCGGTAGGAAGGTTAGTGTTTAGCATAACAGTAGGAAGGTTAATGTTAGGCGTATTGGTAGGAAGGTTAGTATTATGTGTATCAGTAGGAAGGTTAGTATTAGGCATATCGATAGGAAGATTAGAGTTGGGTGTATCAGTAGGAGGGTTAATGTTAGAGGATAGGGTCGGGGAAGGTTAGAAGCATACCGCCGGGTATCCAGATGATTGATAAAGAACTTTCACTACTCGTAGAATAATATTGGTAGCATTATGTTACCAATATTTGAACTATTGGCACAGCTCACACCAAAAACACATTGTGGCATTAACAAATGATGGAGGACTAAGGGGCTGCTGCACAGGAAGTACTTAATGTGTGATGTAAGCACAAACAAGTAAAATACTAATACTACTAATATGAAGCATTATTTATTTGTATTACTTTAGCTTATCAGTAACAGGGAGCGCTAGATCAGTGTACCCTGTGGAGAGAATTGGAAAAAGTACCAGCACATAACAATAATACTCCGAATATCCTTTTAAATGTAACTCAGAGAGGTTTCTATGGGTCTGTTAATGTGTAATAATGCCCATGCTGAAAAGACTGATCATGTAAAGTAACGAGATAAGCATAACATTGCTGTTGAACCATTGAAATTTTTTTTTATGGTTCAAAAAGCTTTATTCAAAGAATATAAAACAAAGCCATTGACAGGTTTCAGTAAAAGCCTGCTGTGGACAAGTTAAAGTAGATAGTACAAATGTGCTATACCAAGTCTGATGAACCACAAGCTAGTACATTCCATTTCTGAACCTTGAGTGCTGCGTGTTATTCAGACGACGACACCAAACAGAACCAAACAAACACACTACCTGATCCTGTAATAGCTGGCATGTTAAATATTTCTGTTCCTGGCTGTCCGATATCTGAGTGAACAAAACAAAAATTAGAACATGACCTCCACAAACTGTGTAGTACATAATAATTCTAGTAAAATGCAATATGGTTTGCAAAATGACAATTATAGATTACATCTAGCAGATATTCAGTGGGAAGGCAGAAACATATTGCCTGCATATCTAAGGGGTTTTATTCAAAAGGTAAACTATGGGGAACAATCATCTGACAAATCTGGTTTAAATCTTGCTTTGTTATATGACTGTGGCTGAGTCTGACCACTCTTTCGTTCCCTGATCGGAAAGAAACCAACAGGAACCGTTTCAAGCATGCAAGAGGGAGCAATAGAGCAATTACTTAGATGGGTGGGAGGTACAAAGATTCTAAAGCCACCCTTGACTGCTCTTTATCAGATGCCTCTGTTTTGCAAGTCACATTGGGGTGTTGAAATGTTGTGGTAGCATGGGGTCCGGCAGTGGTGACAACATACTGCACATAGTAGGATATAGGGAAACTTGCAGAATACAACAGATTAGATAGGAGCAAGCCTCTCTAACCTCGTTCCAAGAACAATTTTCAACCCCCCAAAAGCCAAACTTCTTCCATGTGAAAAAACAAACGTGTAAACTCTTACTATACTCTGGCTCATTCCTGTTGGTTGTACTAAGCTTTTTAATGATCTCCTGTTTCTTGGATTTAACCATAGCAGAGGTGCTCTCAGTCAGCTTACTGAAGAACGCTGGGGGTTGAGCGCTGTTCCCTGGGGATTTCGAACCCATTCTGTGGAGAGAAAAATATGTAGGTCAGGTTATATATGCTTCACCATATAGAATTTTCTTAACAAGGCAATCAACTTACAACATTCTCTAACTTTTATTTCTCTCTGCAACAACAAAATGACCATTTTACTCACCAATCACACTATAATAAGGAATCTCAATATCTCAGGTTGACCCTTTCATTTAGTTTAGAACACTGAGACTATAGCAAGAGGAGTAAGGTTACAACTTGCTGCCATATACTGAAATGTCGTATTGAATGTCAGTGTGCTCTTACTTAAAGTCATTGGGAGTCATTTTTTTTTAAAGGCAGATACTTACCTAAGGAGAGGGAAGGCTCTGGGTCCATTAGAGCCTTCCCTCTCCTCTCCCAGTGCCCTCATTGCAGCGGCAGCTCCTCGGTTTGAATCCCCCGCCGAGGAGGACTTTAGAAGTCTTTGAGAGCTGAGTCCTCCATACTGCGCACGCATGGGAGAGGGCGTTCGCACACGGGCAGCGGCCCGTCTTTGGGAGCACTCAGACTCCAGAAGACTTCCGAAGCCTCTCTTCGCCGGCGGACAGAGCAGTATTTGACCAAATTGGGCAAATACTGCTCCCGGGGAGCCAGCGCTGGAACGGGGACAGAGAGAGGAGCAGGCAGGCTCTTTAGGGTCCATAGCCTTCCCTCTCCTTAGGTAAGTATCCGGCTTTTTTTTTATTGACTCCCAATGACTTTAACTAACTGCAGTAAATGCCCATAGACTACACCAGAGAACAAACTAAAGTTATGTCCACAACCCAAATTTAAATATGGGTTATGTGTGTCCTGAGGAGGCGTGGAAACATGTGAAACAGCGGTCAGCACTGGCGGGTTTTTTTAAATCTGTTGTAACCTACCATGTTCAAATAAAGTGCCATTTATACCGAGTGCCGGAATCCATCTCTTCCTTACGCTTATCTAAATTTAGTTTAGCTCCCTATGAATATCTTAGCACTAGTGCAATGTTTTCCGAAGTGACATCTGAAATTAATAGCACTTCTAGGATGAATAATCTTATGACTGGGTCTCTAATGGCATTATATCATAGAAGACCTTTTAATTTAGTTATTAGGACTGCTATCCCCTAACATTAGGTAGCACATGCGTATGTGCACAAAACTCTAAGAGCAATCTAAGAGAGCTCTAACCAGACAAACGAGACAAGACAAACAGTCAGAGCTCACAGTTGACAGAAAAGCACTGGGGAGTGGAGAAGCCTGTGCACCTTTTACACTATGGAAAAATGACATCTCTAGGAAGTAATACATGCAGAGCAGTGCTGGCCCCATCAGCACTAGCCCTGTTTCCTGTGTAGCCTTTAACTGAGTTTCAAAGGGCAAATTTACTTTACTACGAAAATCTATGTACCGGCATTTTTTTTACTTCCTGGCCTTCAGGGGGGTGCTTAACACCTATGAGGAACCTGGGTATGTTTACACAGCAGTTGGGGAACATTATTTCCATCTCAATAACAGCTGACAGCAATGCGGGGCGTGTTCCTAGTGAAAAGGCTGCTTGGCATTGCTATCAGTTTTTCCACAAGGGAAGTTACAAGTAACAAGTCAAGTCAGTTACAAGTCAGTGTGAGGAAGCTTAACCCTTTCGGGTTCCATTGTTTTTACAACTTAAAGTTCCTGGCGTTTTTGACACTTTAGCTGTGTCGTTTTGATACAGCAGTAACTTTTTAGTTATCTATGCTATCTTAGTGATACATATCGTTTTTTTCAGTACAATCTAGGCTTTCTTTTGGTAATATTTTTCTCCCCAAACTATTTTGTTTTATAGTCCATTTATGGGGAAAATTAAGTGTAAGTGCAGAAAACAAACATATTTTCCATTTTCCCCCCTCCCTAATTTTCACATCTCGCGTCCCACAGTTATAAAACATTTACAAACAAATTATTTGGCCCTTCCCGATTAAAATGATACCCCATATGCCCCATTTTACTTCTAGCTGAGCATGTGGCGGACCGTTATCCCCAGTCTGCACGTCTGTGGCGATCGAATGCGTTTGCTAGGGCGACAGTTCAGGGGGCATAGAGCTGTACAGATGCATCACTAGGAAACGGCATAGCGTTACATCTGTAGAGCATTGGGGCCTGAAACTTTCGCCCTAACGATTGCATCCGATCGCTACTGGCGGTAGTCATTAAACACAGCCATAGGTATTGCAGGGGTTAATAATGGGTTAATAGGCTAATTTTGGGTTAAAAATTAATGGGGAATAAAAAAAAAATACTTTTTATTTTATTGGGCTCATGTCACTTTAAATTTTTTTTTTTTTTTACTTTTACAGCTTTTTCCCCCCTAACTTTATTGAATGATTGTTGCTGGCTAACAGCAACAATCATTCACGTGACTGTGCACGAGCGTGCACAGTTACGTGCACGCGGAGCGGCGGCAAATAGCACGTTTTAATGCAGGACGTAGATTCTACGTCCTAGAACATACAGGGGGACTAATTAGGACGTAGAATCTACGTCCTGGAACTTAAACAAGTTAAAGAGGAACACCAGTGAAAATAATGTAATAAAAAAAGTGCTTTATTTTTACAATAATTATGTATAAATGATTTAGTCAGTGTTTGCCCATTGTAAAATATTTTAAATCCCTGGTTTATATTCTGACATTTATCACATGGTGACATTTTTACTGCTGGCAGGTGATGTAGCTGCTGCTTGCTGTTTTGGCAGTTGGAAACAGCTGTAAACAGCTATTTCCCACAATGCAACAAGGTTCACAGACAGGAAACTGCCAGGAGTACCACAGTCCTCAGAGTTTCTTATGGGAGGGGTTTCACCACAATATCAGCCATACAGCGTCCCCTGATGGTCTGTTTGTGAAAAGGAATAGATTTCTCATGTAAAAGGGGGTATCGGAGTTTCTCTTTAACAACCATCCTGAAATGCATAATTTACACGTCCACCTATATTTATCCCATACGTGAGTCGCCCTTCCCATAGTCCTTTGCTGTATCCTCTTCATTCATGGTCACATTCTATTTACGAAAAGGAGGAGGTTCACAGCAATTATTTCAAATGTGTATTTATGGTTAAAAGCTGGTCCTATTGGGCAACATGGTGGCAATGATTTTTCTTTCTGTCAAATACTGAATTAAACTGTGGATAGATAAAAAAAAGATTCTGTGTAAAATTTAATTTGCTATTTCTATATGAAATGGATTTAAAAGCTAAATGTACACAAAACTGTTATTTCAGATTTGACAAGGCCCTGGCTGGTGCCTGACTCGTGGAGTATTCCAATGAAGAGATACCAGTACATGACTTATCAGGTCATATATATACATGCTAATAACATGACAAAGATATAATGATCCTCATATTATTGTCATTGCATTATGTGGCATGCAGCATACACTAGGTCAACCTAACTACCATTATTCACTCATAACTCATAAATATCAGGGCACCTAGTCACAGCTTTCTGAATAATTTTTTAAATCCATATTACAGAAAAATCTTCTGGCACAAAGCATGAAAATCATTCCTGTACTTAACAAAAAATGTCAAGTGGAAAAAAAGAAAGTATGAAACGGACAGAGCAGGGCTTCGTAAACATAGGGAGAGCAATGACTGGAAAGAATAAAGAAAATAGTGACCTGGCCGTGAAAATATAGAGATGGGGAGTGGAATGGTTATTTCTACCTAGCTTGCTTTGGGTTCTATGATGAAAGCTACAATGACATCTAAAGTATGGCAGTAAGATCTCCTCTGCATTCCTGGGTAGTTATCAGATCTACATTTACATCATGCTGACATTATGTGAATAACTAATCTGCACATTTACTACTATTAAAAAATCGTTACTATCATGTATGCATATACTACAAGAGCTTAAAGAAAAAATATCATTTTAAATTCATACTTCCATTTTGCGGTGTAATACTATCTCACTCAGCAATCACTTGTAGGAATGGACAGTGAAATCACACCAGGATAAACCTTGCATTTATTGCTGATAAGTTCCAACCTCCCATATTAGGAAGTGCTATGCTACAGATTGGAAATGGAGGAAGTTCTCATGCAAAAGGTGGAAAGGAACTATAGGAAAATAATGACTTGATACTGATGAAGTAGTAGGTTGGCATGCTTTTCAGAGTGCATTACCTTGGTTCTGTTTGCTCTCCCTCTCTATATAGTGTAGGATATGTAGAACTTCTAGCATAGTCTGGCTGTCCCATGCTCTCTGGTGGAGAAATAGGGTCGATACCATCTTCTGATCCACTCAGTGCAGACACTTTGTTTTGATCTGGTGATCTAAGGATCAATGAAGCTCAGGTTCATCCAGTGTTCACACTTCAAAGATGATTTTCACTTTTACAAAGAATATGGAAAGTCTGAGGGTGTCCCACAACCCCACATCCACAGTGTTTACACTTCCGTCTTATTTTCAGCTGCAGTTAATAAGGATATATTTGCAGCTAAAAACCTGGCCGTGTAAGGGTTCATCTGCTCATCATGGACACAGGTGGATGGAAGTAGTTAAAATTATCAAAGCATGTCATGTTATTACGGACTAGTGTATAACTGTTTTAGTAACAACATTTTACATAAAAACGAGTGTGATGCTCTTTCTTGCAAGCTCTGCAACTCTTATATGTTTTTCTTTATGTGGTTGTACTTACCTCTTTTCTCCGCCACCGCCTGGAGACGCCCTTGCGGTCTGACCTGAATCTTGCTGCTGATGGACAGCATCATTGGGGTTCTGCCTCAGATCCAGCACAGGGCAGCCAGCATAATATACCGGCGCTGGGACTTGCTGGTGAGGATGATGCCGGGTGTAATCCTGCGTAATGACCTCCTGAATTGGAATAGGCATACAATTATGTAGTTAAATAGGATGAATAAAACACATTAAAGAGACTCATATCATATAAATGTTTAGCAGTTTAATCTGTATGGTATTATTTATCTTATGACTTGTTATTAAAGAATACAATATCATAATAGCTGTAATAATGATAATAGACCAGCAATGGCTTTGCCAGAGTAGTTTAGTTCGCATGTTCCTCATAATAAGTCACATGGATAGGTATAGGTTTTCATGTATCTTGGAACCGCTAGCTGCAATGGCATAAACAGTGGCGTATTTAGAAGAGTACAGGCATGGCTTGTGCCATAGGCGCTGCAGCACCATGGACACCATGCAAGCACCTGTGCATCTTCAGAGGGTCGCGCTCAGCGATGGGGGACAGCAGACCACCGAAGGAAGCCTCAATAGGATCCTGAGACTTCCCTCTCTTTAGGTATCTGATTTTGTGTACCCGAGCTTTGGCTTGGGTACACTAACACCCTTTCAACCAATAAGTAAGGAGAGTGGGTGAGAAGGAGGGGGCACCAAATAAATGGTCTTCCTTTGGCTTTGTATGGTCTTAATCCATATCTGGTGTTCAAACTAATTAGCCGAGGGGAAAGGTTAGTGTTAGGAGTTGGGGGGAGGTTAGTGTTAGGTGTTGGGGGGAGGTTAGTGTTAGGAGTTGGGGGGAAAGGTTAGTGTTAGGAGTTGGGGGGAAAGGTTAGTGTTAGGAGTTGGGGGGAAAGGTTAGTGTTAGGAGTTGGGGGGAGGTTAGTGTTAGGAGTTGGGGGGAAAGGTTAGTGTTAGGAGTTGGGGGGGAGGTTAGTGTTAGGAGCTAAGAGGGGAAGGTTAGGATCAGAGTGGGAAGTACGTGTTCGGTGTTAAAAGAGGGGACAGTTAGTGTTAGTATAGAGTACAGAGAGGGAGTAAGAAGAGATATTTCACAAAGAGTAACTAAGCAATATTTTATATAAGTAAAAAGCAATATCCCAAGCCAAAAACACAGGCAACCATAAAAATTGTGTGCAAAGAAGGATGCTGACGCCCCTGGGCATAAAACACAAATATTCCTTTTTTCTTTATTATCAAAATGAGAAGGTGACACATACACTGATATGCTGAGCCAGGGTGACTACTCGCTGACTTTTCACATGGGGCCCAGCCTGTGATGGATGACACGGGGACTGCTGGCCATCAGCCTTCTGTCGCAGATGTCCTTCTGATATATGCTTCACAGGCACTATTGAGAAAAAGATAAAGGTGTTTTAAAAGTAACTTCTGCACATTTACACAATAGCAATAATCTGTTCTAAGTATCCTGGTAAACAGCAACTAGCCAGATTAGTAAAAAATTGAATTCTAATTGGCTGCTGTGGATTACTGTACTTTAGCACATCATTAGCTATGTTACTTTGCTGCATGAATTGGAAACAGACAACAGCAAATGCAAAATGTAGAGATGGTCAAAACTCAAGGTGAACTTTGATAGAGTGATGTAAGATTAGAATGTTCACTTATTTGCTGTTTTGGAAAAAAAAATACTTACTTCCTGTCTCACTAGTATCACTATTGGGGAGAATACAACTCACTTCCTGTCTCACTAGTATCACTATTGGGGAGAATACCACTCACTTTCTGTCTCACTAGTATCACTGTCAGAGAGAATAACACTCAATTCCCATCTCATTATAGTAGTATTAGTTGCAGTGTTGTAAACCAGGTTGTAAAAAGGAATGGAAAATGAGGAAGTGCATGTTGACATGTTTTATCCTATCTGGATGGGAAAATTCCCCCAGTGGGGAAACTAAAAGCCCACAAGCAATTTATAGGTGGCTATACAACTTTAGACATTATTCTATGGCTGTTTGGTCATTTAGTAGCAGTGCATGGGCGGCAAGAGTACGCAACCATACTTTTCATAGCTTCATACTGCATTGTGCCCTACAAAGCTAGAGGCACTTTCAACATTCAAAATGATTTCTGATGAAATCTTGTCTAATATGCGATAGTGATAGGTAGAGACCAGGTAAATAATCCATATTATGAAGATATTGCTTGTTTACCTGCTCTACCACACATTTTTATTGTGTATGACCAGCATTGATCTCCCTCTGCTGCATCTCAAACTAAAACCTGGGTTCTGGCTGGACCCAGTCTTTAAATAAATACAATGAAATGCATTTGCCAGCTCAAGGGAGCTCTCCAACCAGAGGGCTTTTTCGGCGTTTTAACGCCACTGCCAAAGTTGGCGTTTTCCAAGGTAAAATGAAAGTCCATAGACTTTCATTTTGCCTTTCACATCTAACGCTGCGTTTTGGAGCGTTGCGTTTCAACGCTCCCAGGAGCTTTTTTTAGGGCTGACCGCAGCGTTTCTCTTTACAATTGATAGTAATGTGTTGGCGTTAAAACGCCTTGAAAACGCCTGCAGCCAAAATGCTGCGGTTTAGCCTTTTACCGCTGCCTGTAGTGTGAAAGAGCCCTAACATGTGGACCTACATGTGGGAGACAGAGGCACTGCATGCAGCCAAGGCTCTATACAGAGAATGGGATTGTAGACAAAACACAAAATATGAGGATCTGACTATTTGCTGTTTCCTAGCAACTAACATAACACAGGAGCTCACACTTTGTACTTTCTACAGACTAAAACAGGAAACCACAATTGGGATCTGGCTATGGAGCTTGCACCTTCAAACAAGTTTCTTTTCGTTTTGAAATGCTCACTTCAAAATAGCATTAAAGGGAATACGAACAAACTATTTTATAGCTGAAAGACTGCTCAGTCTACAATACCCACCACATACAGAACTACCGGTTTATTCACTTTAGATGCATCTAACAGGAGCTCTGTTCACCTTGTTTGTGTCGTGATTCATGTTCCAGGCGTGCGATGTCTGACTCTTGCACAGCTACTCGGCCTTGCTTCTCAAGAGACATGCGGGGAGAATTCAGAGGGCTCATTGCATCGCGTCTGTCAGGGCTGTAGCCAGCAGGATATCCTAAGCAGATTTACAGGGATTTAGATTTTTTAGTCCAGTTACCCAGCTTCTAGTTACTCTCACTATGGTACAGCTGTGCAAAATGTTCTCACTCTGGTCACCTAGATATATAGGTCAGTACTCATATGGTAAAAGTGGCAATGCCACGGCCTGTGGACAGGAAGTTAGTGTACTACCTATCTTTCCACAATCTATGTATAACAGTTGTAAAACCTCTATAGTATACATTAGAACACACTTGTCTGTGTAAATTTCTGAAAATGCTTGCTGTTGTTATTCATTGTAATATTGCTGCTGTCCAACCACTTACTGTAGCATTTATAAAGCTGCAACTAAATTCAGTAGGGGGGAGTTGTGATGGTCCTGTGGAGGTCTGTGTGACAACAAACCTGTGGCAAGGCTGTGTAATGTACAGATTTGCAACCTCGACAGCACCAACTGCTCTCAGTAATGAGTCTGTGCTGATCCCCAAACCGTCCTCAAGTTTGGATGGATTTCCTGGTTCAGAAGCCAGGCCACTTACCCTCCCAGACCTCCTCCTGCCCCTTTCACACCAACTCCTACATTGACCACATCCCATTCTGAATGTCTAGTGATATCAGCTGCCCTCTGCAGCAGTACCAATGCCACAGAGTGATCACATGAGGGGTTGAGTCATTAATTAGTTCTATGGGCAATGTTGAACCCTGTTTGAAAGAGCAGTCAGTACTGATGAGATAGCAAGCTTTTATAACATACAGCCTTGCCGCAGTACACACTACTGGGTCACTTTAAATCAAGGGAAAGAAACCATTCAAGAGCATGTAAAGAGCCAGCAATAAGTAGTGAAAAAATGGTGATAACACAGCAATAACACAGTGATAACCAGCAAGAAAGATGACTTGCATTGCTATCGCCACCTTCAGGATGATAAAACTAATGCAGAGAATTCCCGGCTCTTTAAGGCTTCATTCACATGGAAAACCTTGCCTTTCAAGCATGACAGTGATAAAGCAGATGAAACGAAACACAGAGGTAAATGATTTCATAGCAATTAAACTGTTGCTTTATAAATATGAAAATGGTGGAAACAAAAAAAAAAAATAGTAATGTAATATGCCCACCACTGTATTATTGCATTGAAACACAATCCGTAAAAAAAAAAAATGGGTCAAGTTTGTATTGCAAAGCACAATGAACAGGACCCTTTCCGACCCCATCCACACCCCTTGCCCGTCTCTTGACCACCTACTAAGATCAATATTTCCAACAACATCAATTGCATAAAATTGTTTTCAGTTTGACCACATCACGCCTTTGCTATACGGGGTAAAACCCTCTGTTGCCAATTGAAAAATCTTGTAAGTGCAAAGAGTAGCAGGGGTAAATGCACCTTTAACAATAGAGAAGCTACACAGTAGTGCACCACTTTTCTGCCTTTTTTTCCCCTACAGGCCACCGTACCCAGAGCTGTGAGGTCACCTGACCACAGCAGAGTGGAAACTGTTTGGTGGACAGAACAGAGGAAACAATGGGAAAAAGTTTGATCCGGTAGCAGGGATGGCTAATAGCTGCTACAGCGGGACCAAGAGGAAGGAACTGGCATACTAAGGGACACCGAAGCATCTTTGATCAGCCCTTCAGGTGACACCACTCTGAGAGGTAAGAGCCCGATTAGGGCAGTAGGGATATTCCGGCAGCGACAGTGTGCTGATGTGTCTCCTCAAGGTTATGGCCAGGGTGAGTCAGGAACGTAAGCTGTTATAGGAGTGTAGTTTCCGCATCGAAATTCGGAAATC
Organism: Hyperolius riggenbachi; assembly: GCF_040937935.1. NCBI lineage: Eukaryota > Metazoa > Chordata > Amphibia > Anura > Hyperoliidae > Hyperolius > Hyperolius riggenbachi. The sequence continues at coordinate 513,448,012 of NC_090646.1, read as the reverse complement.
AGTAAGTGCGGTAGGCAGTTTTTTGCGAAAATCGTGGAAATTTAAGCCAAATTTAACATAAATTTTCTCAAAAACTACAAGGTCTTTTTGAAAGATTTTTTTCCTCTTGCTCCTACTTTTCTGCTTAACATTCCCTGAAAATTTGGTGTTTCTAGCACCTATGGCAGGCGCAGAACTACGGCGCCTGCGCAGTCCGCTCCGGCCCACGTGGCTGTGATTGACAGCGCCGCTCGCGCTGGCACAGTACAGGCCGACCTGGAGATCGCTCTGACATCATCGCCGGGGACTGGGACAGAGCTGCGGCGAGGGACATGGTGGGAGCTTGGGGCTGGAGGAAGCCCCCAGTAAGTATCACCTATTTTATCCATTTTCGCCTGATGACTCCTTTAAGCAGACAAATGGAAACAAGAAGAAAAAAAAATATTTCAAAAAGACTTTGTAGAAAATTGACGTTAAAGTCGGGAGAAATTACCACAAAAATCCGCATTGGAACCGCTATGCAGTATGATACCGACTTTTGAGGTTAATAGCAAAGCCCTCATAGGTGCTAGAAACACAACATTTTCAGAGAATGTTAAGCAGACAAGTGGGAACAAGAGAAAAAAAATATTTCTAAAAGACCTTGTAGTTTTTGAGAAAATCAATGTTAAAGTCGGCGGAAATTACAGCGAAAATCTGCATCGGAATGTGGAAATCGTAAGCGGAAAGCGGAATCGGTAATTGGTAATGGCGGAAAGCGGATTTTCGGCGGAAATGGAAATTGGCATTTCCGACCATCCCTAGTAGGGGAAGCACCAGAAATGTAGTGACTGTAGCTATCCTTCCTATCCTCAGATGATTTTGAAATAAACTAACGCCATCTTATTGGGGAGCCTCCTCCATTCTCAGTCACTCCTTGACCCACTGCAGGTTTCTTTATTTTTTTTTAATTTTTTTTACATACATATTGTGTTCCCCTGAAGTTCTTAACAAAGCTTTTCTTTGAGTGTGAACCACATACAGTACCTGCAGATAACCTAGGTCAGCAGAAACATATAAATTATATAAAGGGCCATGTTTATTAAATATCAGTAAAGATGGTGTGTCACCTAGGTAACGCAAGTGCTGCTAGTGTAATGCATGTTGTGCTACTTGTGTAGCATGTGTTACCGTAGCAATGCTAAGCTTACCTGGGTATTGCGAACTATGCCAATTGGGCAACATGCGCTATGTAGTCAGTGTAAGTAACAGTAAAATTGCCTGATGTTTAGTGAACACCACCCACTGTGTATACAGGTATCCACTGGAGTCCACTGGCTACTTGTTCCCAGTAGGAAATACATGTCAATTGCTATTATTATATACAGTGGAGGAAATAATTATTTGACCCCTTACTGATTTTGTAAGTTTGTCCAATGACAAAGAAATGAAAAGTCTCAGAACAGTATCATTTCAATGGTAGGTTTATTTTACAGTGGCAGATAGCACATCAAAAGGAAAATCGAAAAAATAACCTTAAATAAAAGATAGCAACTGATTTGCATTTCATTGAGTGAAATAAGTTTTTGAACCCTCTAACAATAAAAGACTTAAAGAGAATCTGTATTGTTAAAATCGCACAAAAGTAAACATACCAGTGCGTTAGGGGACATCTCCTATTACCCTCTGACACAATTTTGCCGCTCCTCGCCGCATTAAAAGTGGTTAAAAACAGTTTTAAAAAGTTTGTTTATAAACAAACAAAATGGCCACCAAAACAGGAAGTAGGTTGATGTACAGTATGTCCACACATAGAAAATACATCCATACACAAGCAGGCTGTATACAGGCTTCCTTTTGAATCTCAAGAGATCATTTGTGTGTTTCTTTCCCCCTGTTCTCATGCACTGAAGTTTCAGGCTGCTTGTTTCTTCCTGCAAACAGCTTTGCCCTTGTCTGTAATTCTTCAGTATGTGAAAGCCCAGCCAGCTCAGAGGACGATTTATCCAGCTTGTAAAAGATAAGAGAGAAGAGAGAAGCTGCTCTAATCCTAAATAACACACAGGCAGTGTGCATAGAGGGGCCTGGAAGGGGGAGTTCATAGCAGAACCACAACACTGAAGAACTTGGCAGCCTTCCAGACACAGGCCGACAAGTCTGACAGGGGAAAGATACATTGATTTATTACAAAGACAGTGATAGTATAAAGTGCTGCAGTAAGCCAGGACACATTAGAATAGCTTTTTGAACTTGTAGGATGATAAAAAACAGGATGCAATTTTTGTTACGGAGTCTCTTTAATACTTAGTGGAAAAACCCTTGTTTGCAAGCACAGAGGTCAAACGTTTCTTGTAATTGATGACCAAGTTTGCACACATTTTAGGAGGAATGTTGGTCCACTCCTCTTTGCAGATCATCTCTAAATCCCTAAGGTTTCGAGGCTGTCTCTGTGCAACTCTGAGCTTGAGCTCTCTCCATAGGTTTTCTATTGGATTAAGGTCCGGAGACTGACTAGGCCACTCCATGACCTTAAAGGGGAACTGAAGAGAGAGGTATATGGAGACTGTCATGTTTATTTCCTTTTAGACAATACCAGTTGCCTGGCAGCCCTGCTGATCCTCTGCCTCTAAAACTATTAGCCATAGCCCCTGAACAAGCATGCAGCAGATCAGGTGTTTCAGTGGTTCAGACTTATAAGTCTGATCTGACAAGACTAGCTGCATGCTTGTTTCTGGTTTTAATCAGATACTACTGCAGAGAAATAGACCAGCAGGGCTGCCAGGCAACTGGTATTGATTAAAAGGAAATAAACATGACAGCCTCCATATACCTCTCTCTTCAGTTCCCCTTTAATGTGCTTCTTCTTGAGCCACTCCTTTGTTGCCTTTGCTGTATGTTTTGGGTCATTGTCGTGCTGGAACACCCATCCACGACCCATTTTCAGTTTCCTGGCAGAGGGAAGGAGGTTGTCGTTCAGGATTTCACGATACATGGCTCCGTCCATTTTCCCGTTAATGCGATTAAGTTGTCCTGTGCCTTTAGCAGAAAAACACCCCCAAAGCAAAATGTTTCCACTCCCATGCTTGACGGTGGGGACGGTGTTTTGGAGGTCATAGGCAGCATTTTTCTTCCTCCAAACACAGCGAGTTGAGTTAATGCCAAAGAGCTCTATTTTGGTCTCATCAGACCACAGCATCTTCTCCCAGTCACTCACAGAATCATTCAGGTGTTCATTGGCAAACTTCAGATGGGCCTGCACATGTGCCTTCTTGAGCAGGGGGATCTTGCGAGCCCTGCAGGATTTTAATCCATTGCGGTGTAATGTGTTTACAATGGTTTTCTTGGTGACTGTGGTCCCTGCTAATTTGAGGTCATTCACTAACTCCTCCCGTGTAGTTCTAGGATGCTTTTTCACCTTTCTCAGAACCATTGACACACCATGAGGTGAGATCTTGCGTGGAGCCCCAGAGCGAGGTCGATTGATGGTCATTTTGTGCTCCTTCCATTTTCGAACAATCGCACCAACAGTTGTCACCTTCTCTCCCAGCTTCTTGCTAATGGTTTTGTAGCCCATTCCAGCCTTGTGCAGGTCTACAATTTTGTCTCTGACATCCTTGGACAGCTCTTTGGTCTTTCCCATGTTGGAGAATGAAATGCAAATCAGTTGCTATCTTTTATTTAAGGTTATTTTTTCGATTTTCCTTTTGATGTGCTATCTGCCACTGTTAAAATAAACCTACCATTGAAATGATACGGTTCTGAGACTTTTCATTTCTTTGTCATTGGACAAACTTACAAAATCAGTGAGGTGCCAAATAATTATTTCCTCCACTGTATATTGGTGCTGGTCTAACTCTCTCTTTCTCCATAGTACAGAACACACTGCTTGGCCATTAGCTAAGCTGTGTGTTTGTAATTTCACTTTTTAGATTCCACTGCAAATGGCCTATAATATAAATCTGTAAATAATACCCTCAGTCTTTATATATAAGAATTTCTAGACGTACACATATAAAGTGAACATTTTGCACAGCTGTGCATTTCCACAACCAGACTCACAATCTTAAACCCATTGAGCAAGCAATGTAGGGTGGTGCTTGACAGGAATATAAGCTGTTCAGTATTGCTGCAAAATGTCACAGCGAGGACACGCCCCAAGCCAAGCCACCAATGGGTAACCACAATCTGTTGCATTTACAATCATGATCTGCTTATACAGAAGAGCAGCTAATCCTCCAGATGCAAATTACTAAATGATGTAGGTTGTCCTGGGATCATCAGCATACAAGAGCTACGGCACTGCGGCTAAACCTGGTCTTATAATGACACACTGAGGAGTTGGGATATCCTCTGGCCCATATTCAGGGAATTAATACATAATTAGCAGTATGCATTAGACTTTTGTGCAAAATGGGAAAGTGAATGAAAGAAAGTATACTGGCCTGGGGGGTGTAGGAGCTGAAATAATCAGAAAATCACGTTTTTAATGGCTACCACTTTGGCAAAGTCTTAAAGGACCATCAATGCGAAAAATTGTAAAACACAAATGTACACAAATAAGACGTACATTTGTCCTACATTACAATGCACTATTAATTATTTTTTCTTACAGTAAGTAGTAAAAATCAGATTAGTTCAGAACTGTCAATCTGCTCATGGGAGATTCTCACAGCTTTATTTATTTATAAAAGCACTCACTGGATGGCAGTGGGCAGGCTGGCCTGCATCTCAGTATATATTCTTTAACCACCTGAGTGTTACGGATGAGTTCAGCTCGTCCAGTAAGGCTGCGGTGCATTGCTCAGGCCCTGGTGGGCTAATTTGCATTATTCTTTTTTTATACATGCAGCTAGCACTTTGCTAGCTGCGTCTTACCCGATCGCCGCTACCCGCCGCAAAAGAGGGCCCCCCCGCAGACCCCTTGCGCAGCCTGGCCAATCACCGCCAGGCTGCGCTATGGGGTGGATCTGGACTCCCTGTGACGTCATGACGTCGATGACGTCATTCCGTTAATCCCATTCAGAATGGGATTTCCTGATAGTTAATCACGCCGGCGGCGATCGGAAGGGTGGGAGGGAGAGAGCAGGAAGGGGGGAATCATGTAGCTAGCGATAGGCTAGCTACATAAAAAAAAAAATTGGTAAAAAAAAACCCTCCCGCAGCCGTGCGACGCACGGAATCAAAACGCCAGGGAGGTTAAAGGGTTTGCTTTTGTGAAGAGTAAAGGAAATACTGAGACTCTTATTAAACTGGTTAATAAGATTACTGGTTTCCTATTGTGCAAAATTATCAGATTGTTTGGTGTTACGATTTGAAAATCAAACAAAGCAGCTGTAAACATGGGAGGCAGAGAACCTTCTCCTGCTTCATTTGACCCGCACATTGTAATGGCAATCTGATAATTCTGTAAGGCAATGTTATCAATTAGCTTTTGAAGGAAGTGGAGCTTTGAGTTATTAACCATTCTAGTAACTTTATAGCAGTAAATCTTTTTTCTAGCAGTTCTTATGCTTTTATATGTTTTAGAGCAGAGATGACATTTTTAGTTTTACACCGCTTTAACCAGAAATGAATAATTGAGAGTTAAACTTCACAAAAAATATTTATTTTAGTTTAAAATAGACTGCAACTGTAAGCATAATTGTCGGGTTGTTATTGCCATCTATGTCCCCAGTAGAAAAACTGCCTTTGCCTTTCTGTCTGAGACACAGGAAAAAGAGACATTAAGGGAGTAATATCAACCCTGTAGGGACATAGACATCAAGAAAATGACAGAATTTCTAATTGTCTCTTTGCTAGAAAGAAAATGTATTTTTGTTGTCTCATCCTATTGTGTATCTTCACTTTTTGTTATTTCCATGAGAAAAAGAATGTGATTGAAATTCCTCTAAATGTGAGCCTAGCCATTAGTAAAAGAAGATCTAAAAGAGACGAGACGTTCTTATTCAATTGAAACCCACAATAAAGGTTTTGGGTTGGGTTAACCTCCCTGGCGTTCTGATTCCCGCGGCCATGGGAGGGTTTTTTTTTTTTACCATGTAGCTAGCCTAGCGCTAGCTACATAATTCCCCCCTCCCTGCGGCGTCCCCCCAGCGTCTCCGATCGCCGCCGGCGCCCATGTACAACAGGAAATGCCGTTCTGAACGAGATTTCCTCTATGGGCTTCCCCCGTCGCCATGGTAATGATCATAATTATGTCATCGCCGTTGTGACGTCAGGGGGAGCCCCGATCCACCCCACAGCGCAGCCTGGCAGTGATTGGCCAGGCTGCACACGGGGTCTGCGGGGGGGGGGGGGGAGCCCTCTTTCGCGGCGGGTAGCGGCGCAATGGCGGCGATCAGAACAAACACGCAGCTAGCAAAGTGCTAGCTGTGTGTTTGGGAAAAAAAATTGTCCAAATCGGCCCACCAGGGTCTGAGCAGTGCCCTGCGGCGTTACTGGACGACCTGGGCTTGTCCGTAACGCCCAGGAGGTTAAAGGGAACCTGAAGTTAGAGGGATATAGAGGCTGCCATATTTATTTCCTTTTAAACAATGCAGATTGTCTGGCTGACCTGATGATCGTCTGCCTCTAATACTTTTATACTTTTAGCCATAGACCCTGAACAAACATGCAGAACTGATGTTTCAAAAGACTGAACATTGACTGGGTTAGCTGCATGTTTGTTTCTGGTGTAGACACTATTGCAACCAGAGATCAGCAGGGCTGGCAGGCAACTGGTATTATTTAAAAGGAAACAAATATGGCAGCCTCCATATACCTCTCACTTCAGGTTCTCTTTAAGGTGCCCAAACACGTATAGATTGAAAATCTATATAGAGTGAAAATTGATGCCCATATGGCCTTGCTTTAGACTTTAAAACACCAAATCGTCTATACATCTACAAAACAACACACTAAGGTCTCAAAGGACAACTATCAATAACCAAGTGTTCAAAAATTACAATGAACAAATTATGTCTAAGTAGCTGTGTAAGCATTTTCCTACTTTTCGTTTTAAAGGACAACTGAAGAGAGAGGTATGTGGAGGCTGCCATGTTTATTCCCTTTTAAGCAATACCAGTTGCCTGGCAGCCCTACTGATTCTCTGCCTCTAATACTATTAGCCATAGCCCCTGAACAAGCATGCAGCAGATCAGGTGTTGCAGACTTTAACCGCATAACGACCGCCTAACCGTTCCATGTCAGTTCACGGAGGGTGTCTCCGTGAACAGCCTGCGAGCCTCCGATCGCGGCTCGCAGGCGAAATGTAAACATGCGGGGAAGAAATCCCATGTTTACAACCTGCCGCAGCAGCGCCGTAAAGGTGTTCGGCGATCCCCGGCCTCTGATTGGCTGGGGATCGCCAGCATCTGTTCAGAGGCGGCACATGACGGATCGTCGTCCTGTACCGCCCATAGTGAGCAGGAGAGGGAGGGAAGGAGAGGGAGGGGGGAATAGCGCTGCGGAGGGGGGCTTTTAGGAACCCCTCCCCCTCGGCCACACAGAGCGGTGGCGATCAGACCCCCACTAGCAGGACATCCCCCTAGTGGGGAAAAAAAGGGGGGGGGGGAGTCTGATCGCCCTGCCTCAAACCTGATCTGTGCTGCGGGCTGGAGAGCCCACGCAGCACAGAACAGTGAAAAATGCCCTGGTCCTTAAGTGGTTAAAGTCAGATCTGACAAGACTAGTTGCATGCTTGTTTCTGGTGTTATTCAGATACTACTGCAGAGAAATAGACCAGCAGGGCTGCCAGTCAACTGGTATTGATTAAAAGGAAATAAATATGGCAGCCTCCGTATACCTCTTACTTCAGTTCCCCTTTAAATATCAGAGACAAAAGCTGTGATTCATTGTGTGTAGAATTTAGCTGCATTGGAATGATTTTTTAGGAAAGAGGAGTCCGTGCTTTGTGAGAAAAGTGACAATACAGCCAGTGCTGGTCTCTGCATCTCTTATGCTGGGAATACACGGTTCGTTTTTTAGCTGATTAGATGGTTCGTTAGATCATTTCCGACATGTCTGATCTCCCTTTCGATTCATTCACCACTCGATTGCTGATAGAGGTGAATGGAAAAAGATAAGAAAAACGAGGGGAAGATAAGAGAATCGACTGCAGAATCGAGCGGCAAAAACGATGGAGAGGAGAAATGTACAGCAAAAAACGAACTGTGTATTCCCATCATTAGAAGATTACAGATTACAGCAAAAAAAAAACAACCTTTTAGTATGAAAATCCTGAGCTATTCAAAGAGATAAAACTACAGCTGCAGTTTAAAGAAAATCTGTAACGAAAAACCTCCCCTGGGGGGTGCTCACCTCGCATGGGGGAAGCCTCCGAATCCTAGTGAGGCTTCCCCCGTCCTCCTTGGTCCCACGGTGGAGGCGATAATCCTCCCGGAGCAGCGGCGATGTATCCGCTCTCTACACGGAGATAGACGAAAATAGCCGATCTCTGTCGGGCCGATCCGAGAGGACCCGACGGAGATCGGCTATTTTCACCTATCTCCGTGGGAAGAGCCGTAACAGCACCCCCACTGGAGCCAGAAAATGTAAATATTGCACAGCGCGACAAATTGTCGCCTGTGCGTTCCGGGAGCTGCAGTGAGACCGCCGTGGGACACAGGAAGACAGGGAAGCCTCGATATGGTCCAGAGGCTTCCCTCTAGTGAGGTGAGTACCCCCCAGGGGAACTTTTTTTAAGTACAGGTTTTCTTTAAGCTTGTGAGTCCTGTCATCTGCAAAAGATATATTGTACACACAGAGTTGACAGATGTAGAGAGAGGGATTCTCCCTCTACCCTCATGATTCACTGACCCAAATCCCTGGTCCAACAACCCTCCATAAAAGGAATGTGATAACATTAACCCTCCTGGCGGTCTATTAAAAACCGCCAGGGGACAGCGCTGCCGTTTTTTTGATTTTTTTTAAAAATCATGTAGCGAGCCTAGGGCTCGCTACATGATAGCCGCTGCTCAGCGGCATCCCCCCAGCCCCTCCGATCGCCTCCGGCGATAGGCCGATCAGGAAATCCCGTTCAAAGAACGGGATTTCCTGGAGGGATTCCCCGTCGCCATGGCGACGGGGCGGGATGACGTTTAAGGGAGACCCGATCCACCCCTTAGCGCTGCCTGGCGCTGATAGGCCAGGCAGCGCAGGGGTCTAGGGGGGGGGCTCTGCGGCGGCGCGGATAGCGGCGAATCGGCGCGGGGCGGCGGCGATCGGTGTGCTGACGCAGCTAGCAAAGTGCTAGCTGCGTTCAGCAAAAAAAAAAAATTACGCTGATCGGCCCAGCAGGGCCTGAGAAAACCTCCTGCGCGGCTTACCGCCAGGAAGGTTAAAGGAAGAGATAAGCAGGGAGAGATACACAGCAGTACTTAGGAACATCTATACAAGCTATCCCTATGCCAGTTGAAAAACATGTTAATCGATAGTTGTCTTTTAAAACTGGTCAGTAGCAACAATTTTCCAACAGTCAGCAGGAAATGAAAAACAATAAGATAAGATGCAATTTAATAATAAAGTCTGCTGAATTTGGAAGTTAGTTTCCACACCACAACAGTATGATCAGCAATCATATAGGCAATAAAGCAGCCAGCACTCAAGGGCCCACAACGTAGACAGAGTTTCAAATAAATAATTCACAAGCTCCGTGCAGCCAACATTAGTAGTTATATGCAATATATAGAGACAGGACGTGGGCACAGGAGAAGTGTAACCTGCCTTTTTTCAGATGTAACAGAAGGTCCAACCAGAAGCAGACATGTACCTTAGGTAGGGAGGACATGACCCCTTCTGGTTGGACCTTTTGTACCTTCTGATTAATGTCCGGTTACATTTTTCTCCCATACCCACGTCATGTTTCTCTATATTGTATGCAATAGCATGATACCATCACAACACATGCATGCACTTTATAACTGTATGCACTAAACCATGCAGGATGTGCCACATTGAAAGCTGAACAAAGATCCAAATTCCGAATTGAGTTACGAAATATTGTTGGGTAGAAAAAGACTGGAAAAGAGAAGAGTTAAAACTGTTTACAGCTAGAAAAAAATAAGAAGTGTATCCAAAAGCTTTACTGTAGGAGAAAATGGCAGCACAATACCTGCCTTAGTTCCACTGACTACGTAACAATGCGTTGATGATAACAGAAGCTTCAATAAATATACATTTCAACCCCACAGCTTTTATTTCAAGAAATTGGATTAAAAAAAAAAGATTTAAATTTAAATAGCTGAACAATGCCGGACAAGCATAAATTAAACACAAATGAACAAACTACTCCTTGCAGAAAAATATATATGAATTGAAAACTGATAATCAGCAAAACAAACTGGGAAGCTAACAAAAAAAGAAGCCAATCACAAATACGTGCATAAATATATGTGTGTGCAAAACAATGGAAACACCTGGCAGCCTAATATATTAATATGGGGGGGCAACCCTTTTTTCTTCTTCTTCAGAACAGCTGGCATGTGCCTTTATGTGCTCTCTCCACTAATCTGAACTGAGTGCTCTCTCCACTCATCTGAACTGGGTGCTCTCTCCACTCATCTGAACTGGGCGCTCTCTCCACTCATCTGAACTGGGTGCTCTCTCCACTCATCTGAACTGGGTGCTCTCGCCACTCATCTGAACTGGGTGCTCTCGCCACTCATCTGAACTGGGTGCTCTCTTCACTCATCTGAACTAGGCGCTCTCTCCACTCATCTGAACTGGGTACCCTCTCCACTCATCTGAACTGGGCGCATTCTCCACTAATCTGAACTGTGCGTGCTCTCCACTCATCTGAACTGGGCGTGCTCTCCACTCATCTGAACTGGGAGCGCTCTCCACTCATCTGAACTGGGTGCTCTCTTCACTCATCTGAACTGGGCGTGCTCTCCACTCATCTGAACTGGGCGCTCTCTCCACTCATCTGAACAGGGTGCTATCTTCACTTATCTGAACTGGGCGCTCTCTCCACTCATCTGAACTGGGCGCATTCTCCACTCATCTGAACTGGACACGCTCTCCACTCATCTGAACTGGGCGCTCTCTTCACTCATCTGAACTGGGCGCTCTCTCCACTCATCTGAACTGGCGTGCTCTCCACTCATCTGAACTGGCGTGCTCTCCGCTCATCTGAACTGGCGTGCTCTCCACTCATCTGAACTGGCGTGCTCTCAACTCATCTGAACTGGCGTGATCTCCACTCATCTGAACTGGCGTGATCTCCACTCATCTGAACTGGCGTGATCTCCACTCATCTGAACTGGCGTGATCTCCACTCATCTGAACTGGGCGCGCTCTCCACTCATCTGAACTGGGCGCGCTCTCCATTCAACTGAACTGGGTGTTCTCTCCACTCATCTGAACTAGGTGTGCTCTCCACTCATCTGAACTACGTGCACTCTCCACTCATCTGAACGGAGTGCTCTCTCCACTCATCTGAACTGAGTGCTCTCTCCACTCATCTGAACTGAGTGCTCTCTCCACTCATCTGAACTGAGTGCTCTCTCCACTCATCTGAACTGGGTGCTCTCTCCACTCATCTGAACTGGGCGTGCTCTCCACTCATCTGAACTGTATAAAAAACGTAGCTTAATGCAACTTATTCAGTTAGACATCCTTAAAAGAATACTGTAAGGAGTCGGAGGAATATGAGTTGAACTTACCCGGGGCTTCTAATGGTCCCCCGCAGACATCCTGTGCTCGCGCAGCCACGCACTGATGCTCCGGCCCCGCCTCCGGTTCACTTCTGGAATTTCAAACTTTAAAGTCTTAAAACCACTGTGCCTGCATTGCCGTGTCCTCGCTCCCGCTGATGACACCAGGAGCGTGCTGCGCAGGCACAGACCATACTGGGCCTTCGCAGTACGCTCTTGGTGACATCAGCGGGAGTGAGGACACGGCAACACAGGCACAGTGGTTTTCAGACTTTAAAGTCTGAAATTCCAGAAGAGAACCGGAGGCGGGACCGGAGCATTGGGGAGTGGCTGCGTGGGCACAGGATGTCTGTGGGGGACCATTAGAAGCCCTGGGTAAGTTCAACTCATTTTCCCTCGACCTCCCCTACAGTATTCTTTTACGAAGAGAACATCAAGAAGAAAATACCTGTAATGTAGAGAACGAGATAGAAATCCAAAGTATTTTCACTTTTATTCCCTATTTAGGTTGCAATGATCACTTCCTGTGGTGTCTGAGAAGGCCATGGAACAGATTTAATCTCACTCTGATAGTTATGCAATTATACATTAGCATGTTATGTGGAATAATAAGAGAAAAAGCACCATAGGCTGGAGCTGGTCTTCAAAAACTCAGACTCAATACTCAGCCATAATACCGCTGCGCAATCACTGGACCCAACTGCTAGGTTAAAAAGGCTGCCATCACTGCTGCATCCTGCACCATATTTACTAGCTGGCAACAGACATGGTAGGATGAAGGCATCGTTTGGCTTTATGGAAATGCTAATCATTCTAATATTTGAAAATACAAAGTAAGCCACGAGAGTCCATCCTGTATTTGCCCATGATACTTTCTCAAGCATCTTAAAAGCTACACATGACTAGCAAGAGATAAATATGCCAGAAACATATACACATTCCAATTATAACTACAGTACTACATTAGGGTTTATTGTGTTAGTCATTGATAAAAGTGGCTTTCGCGTAGCAACCCCACTATATATTTCATCTTTGTAAAACATATCTTTTAGCAAGCTTAAAGGGACACTTAAGCCAGGAATAAAAAAATCAGTTTTACTTGCCTTGGGCTTTTACCAGCCTTCTGCAGCCGTCCCGTGCCCTCGCAATCACTCACGGAGCCTCCGTTCTCCCGCTGTCAGCTAGTTTTGGTTTTGCTGACTGGCCCTGGCAGGGAGTCGGCGGGCTTTCTGCGCCTGCTCACGCGTATCCTTCTTCGTGTTCTCGTCCTCAATAGCATCCTGCTCAGGAGCAGGATGCTATTGCAGATGGGAACAAGAAGAAAAATACGCGTGGCCAGGCCTGTCAGCGAAAACGAAACTACCTGGCGGCGGGGGACCGGAGGCTCCGTGAGTGACTGTGAGGGCATGGGATGGCTGCAGGGGGCTGTTAGAAGCCCCAGGCAAGTAAAACCGATTTTTTTATTCCTGGCTTAAGTGTCCCTTTAACCCTTGCGAACAATGATCCACTTTTGATGCTTCCATATCCTTTGCATATTATGACATTGCAATTTCTTTGATGTTACACTTTTGTGTTACTTTGAAAGCTTGTTAGTACTAATTCATAACAACCTGCTTCAAAGGACATATACAGCTTACTGGCAGTCACTTTAGTGTATCTCAGTTCTGTATCTAACTGGCATCTACTCGTTTTGCAACTGGCGTTTCCATTATTTTGTGTTTGCATGTATGTATGTATAAGTATATATATGTATGTATACATATATATAAATAATATATGCTACAAGCTTGGAACCTGCTCCCATGTGTCTTACCATCACTACTGGCGTTGATACTTAGCGAGGCTCTTTCTCGCATCCCGTTATCACAAGAAATTTGACGCATGATTATGGCGTCTATGAAGTTGGCCGCGGTCATGGTGGTCTTACCGAGTGATCGGAGCTCCTGTTCCTGCATGGAAAAGGGTTTATTTGGGGTCTTGTCCCTATTGTGCTGCTCAGTGGCTGGCACTGCTGTCTGGTCCAGGGGCTGGTGAGGTTGGCTTTTCCCCTGTCCGTTGTTATACTGGAGAGCTGCACTGGCCACAGTTGATGGGTGAGGCCTGGACTCCAAGTTCTTTATTGGTGATGTCTGTTCTATGGTTGCAGGTTGCATCTTTGAATCATAATAGTTTTCAGTTCTTGAGCGCTCAATCTTGCTTTCTCGTGACCTTGCCATTTCTTTTTGAAGCATGGCGTTTTCTGCCATCTGGTAACTTTCTCTTTCAGCAGCGGACCGGAGGGATGAAGAGGATAACTGTGCAGACGATCGAATGGGTGAAGAACTAGAGGATGTTCTTTGGAGAGAAAGACATACAATTTAAATATAAGGTAACAAAGATACATCGTGCAAATTAACTACTGATTTTTTTTTATTATTCTGAATATAATGGATCTTAAATTTTGCCATAAGTTTATGGCATTGGTTACAGTCTCAGAGAAGCTTTTTTTTTATAGTCACAGAACAAACTGTGTGAGCAAGCATCAGTGTCAGGAAGGAGAGGGGTATTAAAACAGCAATACAAGGATCACTATTTCATGACATAACAAAAACAATTTCTAACTGCACCTTGGACATGCCAATGGTAGAGCACCATATAAAGTGAACGGCATACAGCTGGCAACATCAGACTTGGGAATACTGGTTGATAACAAGTTAAGTAGCAAATACAATTGTAGGATGCATAAAACAGAAGAAAAAAACATGAGATGCTAGTATACTACTAGCCTTTGTTTAAATCACTTGCAAGGCCTTATCTGGAGTATGGGATACAGTGTTGGTAACCACAATATAGATATATAAGAGGTGACTGGAATACCATGTACATCAGAGAACAATAAAATAAGCTAGGTAGATGAGATTTTTGTCCCTAGGCTCATACAAAGGACAATATCTTTGTATGGAGGAAAAAGGTTTTTGCCAGCAATTTAGAAAGGGGTTATTTACACTAAGAGTGGATGAAATGTGGAATATCTTCACACAGGAAGTAGTTAGGGCAAATTCTTAATCTGCATTTAAGGGTCACTTAAGTCTCTTTAAAAAAATGAGTTTTACTCACCTGGGGCTTCCAGCAGCCCCCTGCAGCTGTATCGTGCCCACACCGACTCCATGAGATGCTCCTGGCCCCGCAGGCAGCCAGGCAACAGGAGCCGGCAGGCCGGGAACGCAAATGATTCTTCGTGTTCCCGGCCACAATAGCGCCCTCTGTGCTGCTATATGCTATAGCAGCATAGAGGGCGCTGTTGTGGCCGGGAACGCTCCTGTCACCGAAACCGGAAGTGGCTGCCGGCGGGGCCAGGAGCATCTGATGGAGTCGGTGTGGGCACGATACAGCTGCAGGGGGCTGCTGGAAGCCCCAGGTGAGTAAAACGTATTTTTTTTTTTACAGAGATTTAAGTGTCCCTTTAAAGTGGGCTAGAATGCTTTTCTTGCATTGCAGGGCATCCACAGCTATGATTACTAACTAGGTAATTCCTGGTGGTGTTGATCCAGGAATTTTCTTTGACTGCCATCAGGTAGGACTTTTTTTCCCTTTTAAAGCACACATAAACTGAGGAGGATAAGGAGGCTAACATATTTCCTGTTAAACAATGCATATTGCCTGGCTGACCTGATCCTCTGCCTCTAATACATTTAGCCACAGAACTTGAACAGGCATGCCGTTCAGGTGTTTCTGACTGAAGTCTCACTAGATTAGCCACATGCTAGTTTCAGGGCCCCAGGAGCTTTGTACTGACTTTTACACAAAGTACTGAAGGCACTGGGAGCTTAAATGCTGTAAAAATGTACTTTCTGCTCTCCCTCTCTCTACCCCGATGATGTCCTCTTGAAAAGTGAACATGGCACTGTATTTATGCCTTTATTTATTTATTTAGTATACAATATTTTAAACTACACAATACCTTGTATTTCCCAATAAAGGTTCTTACCGTAATACAGATGGATTGACATTTTCTGTACTAGTCATGAGATTTTTCATGCCTGTGTTATGAAGGACACTGGGACGTTGCTGGATATTTTCATGCGGTCGTGGAGACACTGGTGAGTGCTGGTGGCTGTGGCTTTGTGTTGACAACCGTCCACTAGTTTGTTCTGTTCCTGGAAAAGAAACACAGTGAATTTGAAGAAGACATTCTTTTCCCTGACAGAGGTCATGCTTATCAGATGAGCTACCCTTTTTCCCCAGGACAGATAATACAAAACAAAGAGCACTTACCTGGCCTCCATATTGGCGCATGCTCTACATTTGGTGTAAGCACAGATTTCTCTCTTTCTCTTTCCCGCTCAGAAGCTGTTGAGGTCTGCTTGGTCATGTGTGTGCTAGTTGCTGTAACAAAAATGTTACTTTTATGCAAAGAGCTAAAAATGTCAATAAATCAAGTATGCATTTTACAAATTGTATTTTAAACATAGTACCGTATTTTTCGGACCATAAGACGCACTTTTTTTCTCCCAAAAGTGGGGAGAAAAAGTAACTGCGTCTTATGGTCCGAATATACCATGGGTAGGGTCCGGAGTGCCCAGATTTTCAATAGATCACACTGGCTATTATGAGCACATAGTGCTGAGCCTGAATCGGCACTCGAGGAGGCTTTATTACCTTGATACATTAATCCTCAGAGGTCATTCAGAGCATCCTGCGCTATTAGGAAGAGCCAGTAATTTAAAATGCTTTAATTTGACTGGCCCGATGGTCTCTGAGGCAGGATGATGGCTGTGTCATTGGACCAATCACTGTACAGTCACTGCACAGTGATTGGCCCAATGGCAGAGCCATGATCCCGCCTCCGAGACCATCGGATCCAGTAAAATAAAAGCATTTTAAAATTAACAGCTTTTCCCTCAAAGCGCGCTCCTTGCAGATGAGGTGAATCGCCTGTCACGACCCGCACTTCCCACTGAGAGAGGAGGCAGAGAAACGTCCAAAAGCTGCAGGGCAGGCAGAGCACACAGGATTCATGGCAACGGGCCGAGTGATCCAGAGCCGTCTCAGCTGAAGAGCGTCAGCTGCTTTACAGGGACACTGGATCATAACGTCAGCCTCTCGTTCTCTTTCTGGCTGGACACAAGTATCAGAGGTCTGTTTGAAGCAGCCGAGGGCTTCAGGTCACTCATCCCTGTCACACTACTTGCCTGCTTTATGTCTGGTCATACTTCCTTTCCTCCGATGTATACACGCTGTTCTGCTATTAGGAATCAGGGTCAGTGACGCCACGTGCTTCTGTATATACATCTGTATATACATCGGAGGAAAGGAAGTGAAGCGTGACCAGACATAAAGCAGGCAAGTAGCGTGACAGGGATGAGTGACCTGAAGCCCTCGGCTGCTTCAAACAGACCTCTGATACTTGTGTCCAGCTAGAGAGAGAACGAGAGGCTGACTTTATGATCCAGTCTCCCTGCAAAGCAGCTGACGCTCTTCAGCTGAGACGGCTCTGGATCACTCTGCCCGTTGCCATGAATCCTGTGCGCTGTGCCTGCAGCCTTTGGACAGTGTAATTTCCCTGCTTCCTCTCTCCTTGCCTCCACCTGCACCACCATAACATCTGAGCTAAGGGCTCAGTTCTAACAATCCCTGTTGTCTCAAGCGGACCTGAACTCAGAACTTACTCTCAGCTCTAAAAGAAACACAACAGCATAATAGCCTTTACAGAAATACATTTCTTTGTTGTAGCTGATACAAATCCTGCATTTACTCTGCACTTTCACATACTAACATCAACACCAACATACACAGCCTAGAGGTCTGCTGTCCATCATGCACTTACATGCTGATAGATAGATAGATAGATGAGAGAATAAGTGAGATAGACTGGTTTCTGGCATATTAGATACACCAAGAGGACTAAAGAATATAGCAGACCATACAGCAAACCAGCTTGGAGGGAAAAGTTCCACAAGACACCCCTGCACCATGCACCCACCAGGTTTATTATTTTTTTTCCCCAGCTTTTTGTCCTCTAAACCCAGGTGCGTCTTATGGTCCAGAGTGTCTTATAGTCCGAAAAATACGTAAGTATCTGGTGTCCTGCAGTTACAATTTCCAGGTTGTACATAGTATAAAAATAGTGGTTATGTCAATTTCAAAGTACTACTGGTTATAATGAATTTTCCTGCAGAGGCGTTTCTGCTCCCTTCTCTACCAGTAAACCACTACATCCTCTGCACTGGCCTGTGTGGCACAGAGACCACAAGCCAAAATGCCTAGAAGGAGGAAATAAAATCAGTATTGTCAGGAGAGTAAACAACAGTGATTAAAGTGTGCCCAAGACAAAACTCGGGTTCAGAAATACATACTTATCCAAGGAGCAGGAAGCCGCTTCCCACATTGTCTTCTGGTCCCCCATTGCCCCTCATAGACCCTCCGTCTGATTGGGCTCCCGCTCCTCCTCTGGCTCGCCCAGGTACAGTATGGCCGCTCTTGTGCCTGAAGAGGAGTGCAGCCATGATCAGATTACCGACAAGCCCTTGTCAGTAATCTTTGGAGGGTCCGCCAGCGGGGGACTGGAGGACGGTATGGGAAGCCTCATTAGGATGCAGAGGCTTCCCTCTTCTTAGGTAAGTATGTGATTTTTTTACCCAAGCTTCTGCTCGCGTACACTTAACGGTCTGGGCAACCAGGGCTGTAGAGTCGGAGTTGGAGTCGATGAGTCGGAGCAATTTTGGGTACCAAGAGTTGGAGTCGGTGATTTCATAAACTGAGGAGTCGGAGTCGGATGATTTTGTACAAAATCCACAGCCCTGGTAAGTATAAGACTAAGGAGTCGGAGTCGAGGAGTCGGAGCCATTTTGGGTACCCGGAGTCGGAGTCGATGGTTTCTTAAACTGAGGAGTCGGAGTTGGAGTCGGAAGATCTTTGTACAGACTCCACAGCCCTGTGGGCAACTCATGGTTATTTATTATATTTAGGTTAACTGAGACATTACTAATAAGCACTTGCTTTACTGGAAATATTTTTCATTTTTAATTTTAGTAAACAAAATCTCAGCATGCCACTGGCAATGTTAATAACAGCAGCAAGCTGGTACCTGGAGAGAGTGGGGAACTACTTAATCGGCTGCCAAATGTCTGTGGGCTTCCGGATATGTATGTGATGCGGTCCATGGTGGCAGCACTGGGGGCTGCAGACTGAGGTATGAGAACAGGCAGATGTGGCACTTGAGACAGGTCTATAATTCCTACAGGTTAAAAACAAATAAATAAAACAGATGTTAGGTGCAGTTCTCCAACAGGAACAATATAAAGAATATAAGGTATTAGCAGCTGACTACATCCTGTCCAGTCAGAAGGATTAAAATACTCCCATAAAGCTAGCAATAAAGCATTTATCAAATTCATCCCATTATCATCCCAAAAGTAATACTTTTCCTAACATGTACCTTTTCCCCCGCCCCGCATGCTTATGTGAACCCCCCCTCCCCCCCCCCCCCCCAAAAAAAAATAAAAAAAAACTGGCAACACTGGAAATAGCAGTTAATATTAAGCAAATTCAAAGCATGACTGATTGGTACAAAAAGCCTGTGTGACTAAGCTCTGAAAAAAGCAAGTGTTTTCTACTACCACACGCTAAAGCCTTGTACACACTATCAATTATGATTGGCTAATCACCAACCAATTTTGCCTCCTCCATGTAGTATGAGGGTTTACTTACACAATCTTCTCATAGTATTCAATATCTTTTGACCCTCATACTACATGGAGGTGGTAAAATTGGTTGGTGATTAGTCAATCATAATTGATAGTGTGTACAAGGCTTTAGGCCGACGGCTCTGTGGACCTCGTTTAGGAGGGAGAAGGCAGGTGTCTAGGAGAAAGAAGGCAGGTGGCTAGGATGGAGAAGGCAACTGACCTACTACAAGGGAGAAGGCAGGTGGCTGGGAGGTAAAAGGCAGATGGCTAGGAGGGAGAAAACAGGCGGCTAGGAGAAAGATGGCAGGTGGCAAGGAGGGAGAAGGCAGGTGTTTAGGAGGGAGATGGCAGGTGGCTAGGAGGGAGACAGAAGGTGTTTAGGAGGGAGATGGCAGGTGTTTAGGAGGGAGATGGCAGGTGTTTAGGAGGGAGATGGCAGGTGGCTAGGAGGGAGATGGCAGGTGGCTAGGAGGGAGATGGCAGGTGGCTAGGAGGGAGATGGCAGGTGGCTAGGAGGGAGACAGTAGGTGTTTAGGAGGGAGATGGCAGGTGGCTAGGAGGGAGATGGCAGGTGGCTAGGAGGGAGATGGCAGGTGTTTAAGAGGGAGATGGCAGGTGGCTAGGAGGGAGATGGCAGGTGGCTAGGAGGGAGAAGGCAGGTGGCTAGGAGGGAGACACTAGGTGTTTAGGAGGGAGAAGGCAGGTGTTTAGGAGGGAGAAGGCAGGAGTTTAGGAGGGAGAAGGCAGGAGTTTAGGAGGGAGAAGGCAGGTGGCTAGGAGGGAGATGGCAGGTGGCTAGGAGGGAGATGGCAGGTGGCTAGGAGGGAGACAGTAGGTGTTTAGGAGGGAGAAGGCAGGTGTTTAGGAGGGAGAAGGCAGGTGTTTAGGAGGGAGAAGGCAGGTGTTTAGGAGGGAGAAGGCAGGAGTTTAGGAGGGAGAAGGCAGGAGTTTAGGCGGGAGAAGGCAGGTGGCTAGGAGGGAGATGGCAGGTGGCTAGGAGGGAGATGGCAGGTGGCTAGGAGGGAGACAGTAGGTGTTTAGGAGGGAGAAGGCAGGTGTTTAGGAGGGAGAAGGCAGGTGTTTAGGAGGGAGAAGGCAGGAGTTTAGGCGGGAGAAGGCAGGTGTTTAGGAGGGAGAAGGCAGGTAGCTAGGAGGGAGACAGAACTCGATGGGCGTATGTATTTTTTCAACCCAAATAACGATGTAACTATGTAAGAAGGTGTTGAGGAGGAAGAAGGCAGGTGTTTAGGAAAGAGAGACCAGTGGACATTTGAGCCAGCTAATAAGTCTGACTTGCATTAAAGTTTAATGCAAATTGTAAAGTATGCATAAATTGCATTGCAGGGAGCCCGCAACTGGAGTCTGTGGCACCATTACAGGTCAAGCAGCATGTGACAGCATCCCATACAGTGATTGCAATGGCCACCTCATACTAAGACACAGAACTGCAATTTCTATCCTTTAACTAAGTAAATCAGTAGGTAGGTTTTAGCTTTTTTACTCTAGAACCTACAGAGATAGCGTGCAAATCCTCAGATAAGGAACTGCTACTTCCATTACAGCCTAATCTCAAGAAAAGTGCTTCATCACATATCCCAATTAATGTAACTGACTTACTGCAGCATGATGACACAAGGCCATTTATAAATAGACTACATCACTACTGCTACTTAGAATTATAATACTATTCATACAGTTCAAGATAAAAAGGCATGAAATCTAGTCACAGAGTACAGGAAAATGCAGATGATCACGGTTTGCATTCTTTTCTTTGCTACACCAGAAAATGATAGCTGGCTGAATGGCTGCTACAGACAAAGAGAGTCTCTGTTCATCTCCAGCTTGATGATTTGACTAGCTCCTTTTAATCTGCATACAGGTGTACAAGTGGAATGTGACACCTAGTAATGAGCACATTTGTTATAGACAAAGACAGCTCTGTGTAAACATTAGCACACTGCATGACTTCCACAATGATGCTACAGCAGCTCAGCCAGAACTAAATATGTAAATTTGGCTTCAAGAGCAATTGAACAAGCTACAATGCTAAAGGCCATTCAGTGCATACTTCTAGGACCTGCTGTGTAGTTGAGAGCAGCCAGAGCTGGATCCCTTGGTTGGAGGCCACGAAGCATTTCAGCCCTCTGTGCCATAGCAGTAGTGGGGTTATGGTGCATATGCTGGGAGGTGATGTAGTCATTGATAATGGTCTGGCGATTTTCCATGGCAGCAGTATCTGGATAACCTCGGATGAGATACGGTGGATAGAGGTGGGGATAAGCTGGATTGGGAGCCAAGTGTCGGGGCAAGTAATAGGCAGCTGTAGAAAGGATTACAAGAAACGTTATTATTCACACAACTGCAGTATAACATTATTACTATCAACAGTAAGACGACCCACCCAACCAGTTCAGTAAATAAAAACCAGAATGTGCAGCTGTGCACAAATCAACCATCCCCAAGACAACCTGAGATATGTATACTCGCTCTACAATTTTTGGGAGGATATAATAAACAAAATCAGGTGATCACTAGGGATGGTTGGAATTGCGAAATCTCGAATCCGATGGAATTCCAATTTCTGAACAGAATTCCATGGAAAAAAAAGCCTCATACATGTTATCGTAATCACATTTGGTAGGTATATGAGGAAGAATAGAGCAAACGAGTATGGGGACTTTGCAATTAAATCCGTAATTCTGTTATTCCAATGCAAAGCTAGAAATTCGGAATTCCACAGAGTTCGATTGCTCATCCCTAGATCAAGCTACTGTTTTATTTAAAAAATAATAAAAGTATTAGCACATTTTTTGTATAATCTTGTCACCCCTTTGCTTGATCTAGATAGTTTGCAGTGGCTGTTGTGGAAAACATAGGTATTCGTTCCATACATGGTCATTAAGCAGTAAATGGGGACATTTATGAACCAAGCTGCAACACTATAGTAGATCCCTCTTACACTTTGTAGTAGAAACTAACAATAAATCCCACCATGTAAATACAGAACTCTGTCCTGAAAGGTATAGAAGAAATGGTACACATACACATGTATTCAGGCACAGATTAGGGGCATATGTACAATCAATGTCACATTATTACAAAGTGTAGTAAAAGTGTTAACATTCATAGCTAATGGCTTTGCCAGAAAACTATACCTGCTTCCAATGGGATTCCTCTGGAAATGGCTGCTGGGTCAAATGCTAAAGGAATGTGACCTCGATAAATGTCAGCTGGGCTGACTCCTCGCAGTAAGTGCTCATAGGGGGACATGGTGTGAAGATGTTCAGGAACTGTGGTGTGGGGGGATTTGGAGCTTGAGATGTCTCTGGGATTTGGGGTGCTCTTCCTTTCCTGGGTCACAGGTTTTCCAGAACTGATGCCACCTAAAGGTGATAAAATTGTAATTTTTAATAATTATTAACCTACTTATCTGTATCCTGTGCAGACAATTACATTAAAAAAGAGAGGAAGATGGTAATGTTAATTATTTACTATACAATGCATGTACCAAATTCACAGGTTAAGGCAAAAGTACGAACTTCTAAATTAGTAACATATTACCGTAAATAAATTGTTTGTTTTTGGGGTGTTCTACTTGCTAGTCTTACTATCTTAATGTGAAAGTGCAATGTGGTCTTGTTTTATTGTAATGTAGTAAAGAAAAGACAGGTCCATGTCCAATTTATAGACAGAGGCATTTAACAACCTGAATTTTGTAGTTGAAAATAGTGGTCACAGTCTGTCCTCCCCGTTAATCAGCTTCAATCTTCACCCTTTGCCTAGGTTTGCTCTGATTACACATCTCCAGTTAAAATTGGCCTTCATGCTGGGGCAATAGACAGGATTTGGATGTGGCTAGGCATGTCCTAAAACTGTTTGTAGCAGTGTCTCACTGTGGGGAGATCGTTTGAGCTGAATTTCATCACAAACAGTAATGTGTTGGGGAGTTCATTTCAGTTGCAATTTTCCCACTCTTGATACTTCAGTAAATCAAAAAGACTATCCACAGTGGTGTGTTGCAGTGCAATGTTGCAGCCTCATAGTAACGTGGCTTTCTGCACTGCAATGCACCACCTATGTGACGTTCACAGTTTTGTCTGTGCATTGCAGTGTGCAGCATCCCAATGCACTGCATTACCGCAAAATGCAAAAGTTGACAGTGAAGAATACTTTTCACTGACTGTATGCTTCACTGTATGTGATGCAACGCCTGAATAACGTGTGGCGGCACATTCCCGTTCCTGCTATTACAGGAAATGCATGCAAAACCCACTGTGGACGTAGCCTAAATCAGGATATAACAAACAACAATATGAAAATTCACAGTTCTTTGCAAAGATCTGTTATTCTCTTATGGCCCATACTCACGAGGGACTTTTGTCGCCTCAACACGCGGCGCGCGCGTGTTGCGGCGACAGGTCGCCCGTGAGTATGGGCCGTCGCACGCGCGCGCACCCCGAACTGTCGCCCGCCGCTCATGTCGCCATGCGATTGAAAGTTTCAATCGCATGGCGACAGTCGCCGCCGCACCTCCTCCGCAACTGTCGCTAGTCCGCGTGAGTACGCGGACTAGCGACAGCAACCTCCACTGTATCAAATGGAGCTTCCGGCGGGGGGAGGAGGAACGTCGGCGACAGCTTCCGCCTCGCCGCTGGTCCCTCTTCCGCGTGTGTACGCGGAGGGACCTGGCGAGAAGCTGTCGCCGGCCTGTCGCCCACACGCTCACGTGTGCTGGCGACAGGCAACATTTGCAGCCCGTGAGTACGGGCCTTCAGCTTCATAGATCGGTCTGCTCCCTTATTGCAGGATGTGTGTAAAGTTTCTTCATTTCAAAAAACAGCTTCTCAAAGCAGCAAACCACAACCAAATCTAGGCAGCAAATAATGATGGCATAAGACAACATTTAAATGTGACAAATATGGTGGGGTAACTATTTGAGGATACTCAGCATAACAGAAAAAGAAATCTCATTAACTGCAGTTGCTCTTTAATTATTGGTCACAAATTCCAAGGTCTTAGCTTTCGTAATGGTGAAAACTTGCTTGCTTTCTGCTCACAAAACTTAACGGGAACCTGAGACGAGTAGCATCTCAGGTTCCATACTTACTTGGAGCTTCCTTAAGCCCCCTTATCCTTTGCCGTCTCCCTCGGGTGGCACCAATCCCCAGAAATTCCGCCTGAAAACTTGTCGCGCTTCATCGCTCATGCGTGTACCGGCCAGGCATGCTCCCCCTTTGCACTTCCGTCCCTGGGAGCATACTGCACAAGCGCAGAAAGCTCCCACCCATGGGAGCGTGCCCGGGAGGGCATGCGCAACAAATGTACACTTTAAGTACATCAGAACGATATATATATACACAGTATATATATATATGCTAAAATATATATTCCCCATAAAAGGCATCTAGACTTTTGTGGAGGATAAATAAAATCTTCCGTAACAAGTATGGCAACATCACCTACATAGATTGCAAGGATTTTAACAAACATGACTGCACAAAAAGCTTGCCTCTCCCTGGAAATGAACTTAAAAAACCTCACCTCTGTATAGATGTGCTTGCTGGCCCCTCCCAGTTATCCATACAGGCTTAAAGGATACCCAAAGTGACATGATGAGATAGACATGTGTATGTACAGTGCCTAGCACACAAATAAGTATGCTGTGTTCCTTTTTTTCTTTCTCTGCCTGAAAGAGTTAAATATCAGGTATGTAAGTGGCTGTCTCAGTCCTGACTCAGACAGGAAGTGACTACAGTGTGACCCTCACTGATAAGAAATTCCAACTCTAAAACCCTTCGGAGCAGAAAATGGCTTCTGAGAGCAAGAAAGAGATAAAAGGGGGAATTTCTTATCAGTGAGCATAGTTATTTGTGTGCTGGGCACTGTACATACACATGTCTATCTCATTATGTTACAACTCACTTCGGGTATCTTTTAGGGCCCGTTTCCACTAGTGCGGTGCGGAATCGCCGCATATCACCGTTGACAAAATCGCATGCGGGTGCGATTCCGCATGCGTTTTTTGCCGCGATTTCGCATGCGATTTCGCATAGGCAGGGTATATGCGATTTTAACCATGTCACTGCCTGTGTCAATTTACATTACTTTCAATGCGAAATCGCACGCGAAATCACGGGGAAAAACGCATGCAAAAAACGCATGCGATTTCCCTATTAAATACATTACCTGCGAATCGCCTGCATTCCACACGCAGGCGAATTCTGCAGGGTCTACCGTGCAGAAAAATCCTGCACATAAAAACGCAACTGAAAACTGACAAGTGGAAACAGTCCCATCCACTTGTATTGCCTATGCGAATCCGCATGCGTTGTCTGCATGCGAATTCGCGCTAGTGGAAACGGGCCCTTAAAGAGGAATCAGGTTAAAAATAAACCTTTGAGTATAATACAAAAGCAACTGGAGGCACCTAATCAATGGTAAAAAAAGGACCGTATATTTTTATAAAGTGAAAATAGGAGGATAAGTGCAAACTTACCTTCCCAATGATTCACTGATAACAATTTCAGATGTTTATTCAAAAAATATTGCACATGTAAGACAACGCATCTCACAGCCTAAAAAAACGCTTCCTCAGGTCAAGATAAGTGCTTTAATAGCAGTTTCCCAAAAAATTCTACTATATACATCTTTCACCTGACCCAGAACGTACTACACCAGATTGAGCTCCCAGTGTCCCTGTGTTTTTGATATGTTCTGTATCCACTTTGAATATACTGCACCCATAGCAATGTAAATAGGAAGCACAACAGTACTACCCATCTACACCTCGCCCACTGCTGAAAATATTTGATGCGTGGCTTCCTGTATCAAATTTAGGCTACCACCATCTTAAAGAAACAAGCGTAACCACAAAAATGCAAAACACATGCACTTTTTCTGCATTTGCAATTCTGGGAGAGGTGCTCCCAGACGCAATTGTAATCTTGGAACCAGGAGCGACGAGGAGGTAAGAGAGATGAGGGGAGAGGCTACATTACCTTAGAAGTTTATAGGCAAGGAGGGAAAAAACATTTTTCAGGGGGAAAATTGACTATTTAATATACAGTACATGAGGAAACCTTTAGTAATGACTCCCCATTTTATCATGAATACACTTTAAGACCTCTACTGAGTGAAAATGCAGGAGAAAAGGTAGTTAAATAAAGGGTCCTGATTTGTTTATCTCAAGAATTAGCTTTCCTTATAGTTGAGGTAATAAATAAGCAAGAAAAGATATTTCAAGAGGAAAACTGTGAATCTATCATGGTTTGTATGGTTGTGCTGAGGATGTAGCATTGTATAGAAAATCTGGTTCATACCCTGTTCAACCTATACCGTATTTTGTACATCACTGTTACCAGACCAGAAGCTACATCCAAACAGGACAGAAAGCAAGTTGTCCTGCAGAGGAAAGCACATTTGGCCCATGAAACAGGTAATCTAGGCACTTTTCCATTGGGTGCATTTTGACCCTGTTTTCAGACAGCATGTGATCCTATGCGATATTGTGACAGGAACAGCACTGAGATTAACATGGCAATCGTGGTGCCTCTTTTCCACCCATCTAAATCCCATTGCAAATCGCGTAGAAAATGCGCTCGGTGTAAATAGTGAAAATCACATCACAGAGCATTCATGATACTGATCACAATTTTAAGTGAAAAAAGAGACATAAACATGATGTTTCTATATGCAATTAGAATACACCTTATTCAATTCTAGTATCAGTTAGGCTCTGACTAAATACATTACGTACTCATCACAAAAAGGGATTTTGGAGAGTTTTTCCAAATTCATAAGCAGAAAATTAGAAATATAAATGTCAGTGCAACAAATGGTCTACTGTTTCCACAAAGCAAACTTTCAATCATCCCATATTTGATAGGTGTCCTCAGAAAAAGTGTCCCCAACAATTATTTTTCTTTGATCAGTGTTCTGGGACAATCATTCAAATCACTTGTTTCCTGTTTTAGTTACTCTCTAATTATGTTAATTTAAAAAAAAAAGATAAATAAATAATACTTGATGAGAGTTACAAACCCTTTTCAGCTCTAGAAATAAGTGTTTTATTTGTTACCGATTCAATCCCTGATGCAAAGATTTAACCCTTTTCTATAAGAAAAAGACATGAAGGAAAGCCATCGTCTTTACTTTAAAGAAAACAAGCGGAAGAAAAAAACAAACTGCAATGATACCCCTATAACAGACGGAAGGACAGACAGACAGTCAGTCAGTCAGTCAGTCAGATAATAGCAACAAAAGCTAGAGAAATTCTATGAATCCTACCGTCGTGTGGTCGCTGTGTTGACTCTCTTGTGGTGACTGGAGATCCCCTATTCATTGGATGTGTGCTATATGATGCTCCGTGTTGTAGCTGGTGCTCTTCATAGGACAGTGGGCTGTGTCGGGGTTTTCCAGGATCTGGAACAATTACTGGAGATCCTCTGGTTATTGATCCCGATCCAGATCTACTTTTCAGCAACATCTCATCATAGACCCGCTCCATGGCTCTGGGGTCCTGCAAAACGTCCATTGGATGCAGAGGGTGGTAAGGTCGCCCTGTGCTACCAATTATGGATCGTACATCATGCTTCTTTGAAGAACTACTGTCATATTTCAAAGGTGTACCCTGTAAAGGGAATAGTGATTTAAAGATTAGCTACAATTATGAGAGACCACTTATAGTAAAGGATTAATAATCAAGTATTTCTGTGCAAAATCAGATGCAATTCCATGTCTCAAAGGAGAACGATCATTGACAGTATTTATATTTAATAACTGAGCACAGATTGACCACAGTTCTGTTGGAAATGCTTTTTTTTATGAAGTTAGATAAAAATGCGCACTTTGCAGTGCAAATAAGCTGTTAACAGTATCACTAAAGAGAATACCAGTTGGCCTATGAAGGGTTCACTTGCTAAATTATAAAGTGAGTTTGCATCACAGATCAGAAGAATGAATAACCTCATCACTTCTTTACTGAGTGTGCATAGCCTTCCTTGCCACTCCACATTACTGTCTTCATACTACTGAGAATTTGAAAATCTTAAATGTAACCAAAGCAATGCAATGGCTGAGGCAGTGTGTAAAAGGCCTGTGATGAACTGTAATGAAACACAAATGATTGTAAGTAAAATAAAAATGGTGCATTGCTGGAATGGCTGCTAGTCTATTCAGGGATATACACAAGTGTTATCCTGCAGGCTGTTGCATGTTATCTAGGTATTTGGCTGTGCTCTGTGTTTCCTTGGGTTGGTTTGGAAAGCACATTCTTATGGAACGTTGCCCATTGCTTAACAACAACAGCAACGCCTGCCTGAGGACTTCCACTTTCAGAGCCAAGTGTACTAAAGTGCGCAGTGATCTTTCACCTCATTA
Organism: Hyperolius riggenbachi; assembly: GCF_040937935.1. Lineage (NCBI taxonomy): Eukaryota > Metazoa > Chordata > Amphibia > Anura > Hyperoliidae > Hyperolius > Hyperolius riggenbachi. The sequence goes on along the minus strand of NC_090646.1, from coordinate 513,419,376 downwards.
GTCGCACTGCTGTTTCACAAAGCATCATTTCTCAAGTACACTGCTAAGGGGAAATCTATGTGTTCTAAACATTTCATCTTCCCACTTGCTTTGTTGTGACATGATTTGTAAACCAAATTAGAATGAAAGAAGTTTTGAATCAAGATGATACCATTTACTGGCAACCGTAGAAGTAAAGGAGTAAGATTTCTGTTATGAAGCCGTCATAGCCGGAAGCTTACTCCTTTTCTTCTAAGTTAGTCAATAAATGGTATTATCCTGATTCACATCGTCTTGCTTTTACTGATGGCTAACACGGTGCAACACTCCCCTGCCAAACCAAACTAACCACAGGAAAACTTGTCTATAAATCTTTTTATCTCAGGCTAACAGTTAGGTTCTCTGTGTGTTAACCAGACATCGGTATAGACAACAAATAGTATAGAACATCACAAACAGATCATTTATGCAACAGAAATTCTCCAAGAATCCTGAAAAGCAAGTGATAAGTTTGACCAGGTGATCAATTTGTAATCCTCTATTTGTTTGTGATCACGTGACCATATCATGTTCCAGCTTGTAGTGTGGGCAAAAAAAGGAAGTAGAAGTGAGATGATTATGATCAGCCAAATATGAGGCTTACAAATCAACCATCAGTTTAAATGATTCTCCATGGATTCACTTCAAGAAGAATTGAATTAGAACAAAGGTGGCCATGCATCAGGCGACTTGGCAGCCGATCAACCATCCGATTCTGAGTATAATTGAATTGGATAAAAATCAGTGCTGCCAAATGCATGCGCGATTGACGATGCGACCAATTTTTCGGCTCAAATTGGTCGCATAAATCGGTCGGACATGCTGCAAGATGTCGGGCCATCGTGGTCAGTCGGGTGCGTGGCGGTAAAGACGAGCGATAGCGAGATGAGCTACGTAACTCCCATCGGTGTTTCCCTAATGTATAAATATGTATGTATGTATGCACTGTATGTATGTGTATTTATACATTACCTGTCTGGTGTCATGGTGCCTAATCCCGCCTCTCTCCATTACACTTCCCATACACGCTGGTGGCGCATAGCACGCCTGCGCACGTGTTACATCACACAGGCAGGCATGTATAGGGAAGAGTGGGGGATTCGGAGGACAGATGGGCACTGCAACCCAGGTAATGTACCAATGCACATACATAAACATTTATGCATTAGGGGAACAGCAGTGAGGAGGCACATGCGGCGGGCTTGGCCTATTCCTGAGATAACTCATGCTGAAATTGATCGGGATTTGACCTGTGGTGTATGGGCAGCTGACAGATCTCTCTCTAATCAGATTCGATCAGAGAGAGATTTGTCTCGGTCAAATCTGCCCATCATCACTAGATGTATGGCTACCTTTAGCCGATCATCTGGGAAGATCATACAATAACTGTGCACATTACTAGCTTGCACAGAAGCGCACTGTAGGCAAAAATGATTGCATACTACATAATCATCAAGCCGTCAAAGTGCAGTGACTAATAGAGAATATAACTTTCAGTTCTCAGACTATTTTTTTCTTGTCACCATACACAAAGCATTGTCTCTTAGTTGCTACCATTACACATAAATAGGCCCTAAGGGCCAGTTCACACTTGCTCCGAAAACATATCTGTGGCTCCGCTTTTTCAGCACCGGATCAAAACCGGAGCCACGGATACCAATGTTAAAAATAGCTGTCTTCATCCAACAAAAAAATCGGATCCGTCTGCGTTCAGGGGGATCTGTTTTAAAAACCTGAACGGACGGTCCGGATTTTCTGCATTTTCCCGGACCGCACATGGATTCAGATACAATTAACAAAGAAAGGGACAGGGGGGAAATACTGGGCTGCAGGAAGGGGAGTGAATAATGGCTGCACTTTTGGCCCTAGAGTATGTATTGGCTCAACTCAAGGCACAGGAGGGCATAATGGTTGCGATACTTTATGCAGTGCAGTCATTAACCCCTTCTGTGCCCCAAGTGCAGCCATTAACTTTGCTGGGTAGACTTATACTTGAGTCAATGAAAAATTCCAGCTGAAAAGGGTTAAATATTGGAATCGACTTATACACAAGGTCAACTTGTATTTGAGTATACACAGTAGTTCTGAGGTCTCTCCACCTCGTTTCTATCTGGAGAGAGGTGGCAGCAAAATACCTGATTTCCAACATGAAATCAATATTTTATTTATACCGACTGTACATACATTAAGATTGTATCATATCATGTATGCGTACATCATCCACATTTAAATGTTTACTTTGCTCACAGTGAAATTGCCTTCAGAAGCCTCCAGTGGATGAGACCCTGTGGCATAGTATCGTCACACTGAGGAAAAGTCATATCTGCTCTGAAATATCCATACATTCAATTTATGGAAGATCATCTGTGCACAGAGAAGTAACATTACTGTTAAATTGTTAATGGAATACATATTCAATGATCTGACATATTAGTCTACAGCTATTCATTTATTTCAGGTAAGCATTCACAACAACCACTGCACTATTGCTGAATAAGCCAGTGGATCAAAAGACCGCAATTTTTGGTGAAATTGGAGGCTTTGGGGAGTGTGGGCGAGAATGTATACTTCTGCATTATGGACATTTCCTCCCTGTACACATGTATTCCTAACCAGGAAGGTCTTGTAGCTATTAGACATTTCTTAATTAAGGGTTTGGAACCTGATGTCCAGCAGGAATGTCTGCCCACCGAGTTTGTCTTGAGCTGTCTTGAGCTGATCTTGGAAAATAATTGCTTCAAGTTTGAAAACATGTGGTTCAGACAATGCAGGGGGACTGCCATGGGAAGCTCGGCAGCTCCCGCATTCGCAGATCTGTTTGTGGGCTTTCTTGAAGAGACCATGATTTTTTCCAGTGTACCGTTCCGGGAGGGTGTCATCAAGTGGCTTAGGTTCATTGACGACATCTTCCTGGTCTGGAGGGGTGATGAGAGTGCCCTGCAGGCATTCATTGAGTTCTTGAATAGCTTAACCAATGGTATTGTGTTCAATCCTGAATGGTCCCCTACTAGTGTAACGTTTCTGGACGTGCGTGTCATCATTGAGGACTGGGGTTTTCGTACGACCCTGTATCAGAAGCCTACCGATCGTAATAGCTTGTTGAGGTATGAAAGTTTTCATCCTGAACATTTGTAAAACTCGTTGCCGGTGTCTCAGTACCTCAGGGTGCTGCGCATTTGCAATGATGCGATTGATCGAGCGGCCCAGATTTCCCTGATGACACGTAGGTTCAAGGAGAGGGGCTACCCTGAGGATGTTTTAAAGATGGCCTTGGGGAGGGCAGAGGACAGATGGCGAGGATCGGATCAACGGGACCGTAACAGTGAGACGGGAATTCCCTTTGTGCAGACGTACAGTGGTGCAGCTAAGGGAATACAGCGCATTGTCGAGACTCACTTACCGATATTGACGGCGGATAAATCCCTCCCAAATTTGATTAAGAAGAAACCTCTGCATTCCTACAGGTCATGTCCCAATCTCAGAGCCAGATTGGTAGAAGCCGATCCCTGGCAGAAATATGCCAAACCCCAAGTTGTGTTGTCTCAGAAAACCGGGTGCTTCAAGTGCTTTAAGTGCAATGTATGTACAGCACTGAATACTGGAGGGTACTTTGTACACCCCCACACTTGCCAGAAGTACAGTATTAAACAATATCTCAACTGCGATTCTGACTTCGTTGTTTATCTCTTGAAGTGTCCCTGTGGCCTGGCCTATGTGGGTAAGACCACGGGGCCATTCAAGAAGGGATTTCAGAAACATCGCAGTGACATTAAAATGGCACTTGTGGCAGAGGAGAAAGGCAGAAAACCAGATGCCACTAAGCCAGTGGCACTGCATTTTCTTGAGGCAGGACATAGCATGCACAGCCTGAGGGGGATGGCTATTGAACAGGTAGCGGCCCCTAGAAGAGGGGGGGGGGGGGGGGGATCGGAAAAAGCGTTTGCTGCAAAGGGAAGCGTTTTGGATCTTTACATTGAATACTGTGAAGCCTAAAGGTCTTAACAGCAATAATGGGCTGGCATGCTTTCTGGGTGAGCGATAAGGTGTCATATAATGATTTTGTTGCAACAGGTTGTTTTTAAATGTTTTTATGATGATATATGTTTCATGTTCTGTTTTTCACAGGGGTTGTCACGTGCACTTCGAGGGTTGTTTTGATGCCCCCTTCAGTATATCCTTTACATCTCTCAATGTGAATATGGGTGTTTTTGCAACATGACATTGTTTGGGCAGCTATTGGAATTATCTTTACCTGTGGAGTATACAGCCCGCCTGTTTTTGGGCATGCGCGTGTAACACACTGCGTCCCCCCCGTGTTTATTATTTACATGCCGACATGACGGTTGCGTGCGGCGTCATAGTCGCACGGCCCTTTCAGACTGCCTTGTGCAGCTGGGTTATGCGCATGCGCAGGCGATGGCGTACTATTGTATGCCATGTGACAATGCGTCTGAGCGTACGTATGACGCATTGGCACCTTGATTGGTGGATGGTGCCTGAACGGTGGATTGGCCCTCCGAGCGGCCATCGGCCACGCCCATCCCACGCACGGATGATGAGCGGTAAGTGGTGAACTCTGATGTGGACTTGTGGGGTCTTTGGACAAAACAGAGCGGACTGACTGACAGGTGGGGAAGCCCAATGACATTACATAGCTCATGTAATTTAAATGTGTAACGTTTTTTTGATTGATGTGCACGCCCATGGGCGGAGTTGGGTATCTGTGTTTGGGGGTATTTATTGTGTTTTTTTGCACTGATAAGGTGTATATGTCTTTTCTGCTACCCGCCTTGACAAAGGGGACCCTGAGTGGCCCCGAAACGATCGTCGGCCTATGCAGGTCAGACTGTGTATCTATATACATGTGATGGGACAATCAATTTACAGTGATTGCTCCGATAAGTCTGTGTGCGGACTCCTTCATGACGATAGAATAAGCCAGTGGGACAATTTTTGCTACCCAGTAGTCTATTCAAAAGGCTCTTGTTAAAATGCTTGCATAGTTTTTCATACAGTACCATGTTTCATGCAATCCAAATTACCCCAGCCACAGACAAAACTGTCCTTATACTAAATAGTAGCTGGTTAGGATTCTGACTTCTGCATACCTGTGTAATAGAACCTTCTTTGTGAGACCTGGAATTAACTTGCATCTCAGTGTTGTGTCTCATTTCTTCCCTTGGGATTTCATGCACAGATCTTCCAGCTTCCTTCACTGTGGCCACCATGTCCTCATGGGTCTTCATCTTGAGCGAGCCTGAAAGGCCATCATGTGTTCTGACTTTGTAGGCATCAGGTAGGCTTCGTGGTGGAGTGCTTTCTCTTTTGAGTTGCTTGGCTTCTCTTCTGAGGTAGTCATCTGGAGCATCGGCATAGGAGCGAGGAATTCCTGAACACAAAGGGTATATTTTAAACTGGACCTTCAACAACTTGTAAACAAACCTCCTGCTTTCTTATTCTACAAAATTGCAAGGCACGGTCCTTTTCCTGGAACAGGGTCTGACCATTTAGAACCAAACAAATTACCTATGATGCTAGCTAGGGAAAACTCAACTAAACCTTGCATGCTTTGGAGGCCCTCAGTGTACAGTATAGGTAAACAGATTCTGGGGCAATAATGCCTTCCTAATTGCTTCAAATAAAACACATTTCTGGCACAAGTCCTCACATACTGTAAATTCTTGTACCTCTGAGGGATTACACTCATGGAAAATTCCCAGTAGATTTTCCAATTATATCTCACATTTATTATATGACTTTGTGGAAGGATGCAACAAACTACTGCAGGGAGGCATTGGCAAAGGACTATCAGGAAAATAAATGATGCGGGACGTAAGCTGCCTTAAAGCAAACCTGAACTTAAAATAACACAGTGAGATAATTGTTCTAATGATAAATAGAACTCTCCTGGAGGCCCATATTCTTACTTTAAATTTAAGGATTTCAAATCCTGAACCCTTAAAGGGATACCTAAGTCAAAAGTAAAAAATGAGTCTTACTCACCTGGGGCATCCCTCAGCCCCCTGAAGCTGTATGGTGCGCTCGCAGCCTCGCTCTGATCCTCTTGTCCAAGCCGGCGGCTACTTCCGGGTTCGGCGACAGCTGCCGACAGGCTGGGAACGCGAGTGATTCTCCGCATTCCCAGCCGCTATATCACCCTCTATGCTGCTATAGCGTATAACATATACGCTATAGCAGCATAGAGGGTGATATACCAGCTGGGAACGTGGAGAATCACTTGCGTTCCCAGCCTGTCGGCGGCTGTCGCCAAACCCGGAAGTAGCTGCCGGCAGGGACAGGAGGATCGGAGCGAGGCTGCGAGGGCACCATACAGCTTCAGGGGGCTGAGGGATGCCCCAGGTGAGTAAAAATCATTTTTTAATTTTGACTTAAGTATCCCTTTAAGTTTAGACAGCAGCCATGTCATTTTGACATCTGCTCCATTCAGCTGAAACACAAGAGAAATAATGAGCCTTTGAACTTTTCAGCCCATCCTATTATCAGGGGTATTTATCCAGCCAGATACAAGTGTTTTGACTTTTCCGGAGAGCTACTATGGCTATTCAACTTCTCTAACTGCACAAATGAAGCTTTGTTTTTTTAAACCCTTGAAATGAAAAAGAAAAAGGAACACAGGTGGGTTTTAAGTAGGATACGTTCCCTCAAAGACCTATGCAAAGGAACCTGGTGAACGCCTCATGTCAGGAATAGTTTTTACAAATGAAGCATGCGGTTTTAGGAATCTAAATATAGTGATCGATAAGGCTGGGAAATACTTGTAAGTGATAGATATGCATTAATGCCCATTTCTCAGCAAATCCTTTTACTATACTTGGAAAGTAATTGGAACTAGGGATGCTTGCTGGATTCCGCGAGCATCCTCTCTCTCTCTCTCTCTCTCTCATCCACCCATCATCTTGTAGGGAATTGCAGTTTTTCAAAAGCCACCTTACATACCAAGGCTGGGATTTGAACCCAGGTCTCAGTGTGTAGTAGGTATCTGACTTACCCCCTAGACCACCATCCACACTACATGCTAAAGCCAGCCTAGCATGTACCATTATGATCAATCCAATAGAAAAAGTAGCATAAGGATTTGTACTTTTTCAAAAGCCAGCTTACATACCTTGGCCAGGATTTGAACCCAGGTCCCAGTGTGTAGTAGGTATCTGACTTACCCCCTAGACCACCAACCACACTACAACTAAAGCCAGCCTAGCATGTACCATTATGATCAATCCAATAGAAAAAGTAGCATAAGGATTTGTACTTTTTCAAAAGCCAGCTTACATACCTTGGCCAGGATTTGAACCCAGGTCTCAGTGTGTAGTAGGAATCTGACTTACCCCCTAGACCACCAACCACACTACATGCTGAAGCCAGCCTAGCATATAGCATTATGATCAATCCAATAGGAAAAGTAGCATAAGGATTTGTACTTTTTCAAAAGCCAGCTTACATACCTTGGCCAGGATTTGAACCCAGGTCTCAGTGTGTAGTAGGTATCTGACTTAGCCCCTAGACCACCAACCACACTACATGCTAAATCCAGCCTAGCATGTACCATTATGATCAATCCAATAGAAAAAGTAGCATAAGGATTTGTACTTTTTCAAAAGGCAGCTTACAGTAAGAGTGATTAAGATGTGGAATGCATTGCCACAGGAAGTCGTTATGGCAAACTCTATACCTGCATTTAAAGGGGCCTTAGATGCTTTCCTTGCGTTGAAAGACATCCAAGGCTACAATTACTAGGTAATGCCTAATGATGTTGATCCAGGGATTTTATCTGATTGCCATCTGGAGTCGGGAAGGAATTTTTCCCTTTAGGGGCTAATTGGACCATGCCTTGTAAGGGTTTTTTCGCCTTCCTCTGGATCAACAGGGATATATGAGGGAGCAGGCTGGTGTTGTACTTTATACTGGTTGAACTCGATGGACGTATGTCTTTTTTCAACCAAAATAACTATGTAACTATATACCTTGGCCAGGATTTGAACGCAGGTCTCAGTGTGTAGTAGGTATCTGACTTACCCCCTAGACCACCAACGACACTACATGCTGAAGCCAGCCTAGCATGTACCATTATGATCATGATAGGGGAGAGAGAGAGAGAGAGAGAGATTTTTTAAAAATTTCTGACGGAATCCGGAATTCCGCGGAACTTCATAAAAATCCGGCGGAATTTTCATAGTGACGGTATTTAACACTGACGGAATCCGTGAATTCCGGCGGAACGGAATTTGCTGGTTCCGACCATCCCTAATTGGAACCTCTTTTGGCTTTTTATCTCTGTTTCGTATCACCACCTTTCAGGGTAATCTCTGCAAGACTGACAGAGACAGTAACAAGTAAAATAGTTTTATAGAGCCACAAAGAGTTAGAATCGTTAGCTAGTTTTTACTGCTGTCCCTAAATTTCTGTCCTCAGGACTCCCATTTTTCATATTAACGTCACGGAACTCAAAGGAGGTCCAATCAAATGCATATATATATATATATAACATAGAAAGCAATACAAATCCCCAAAAGCAATTAACCTACTTTTAAAAAAGGCCAAACAAACCATTTTCCTGGAACTGGGCATTATAAGTTCAGCAGAATGTGTGATGAGCTAGTTCCGTGCACAAATTACAACAAAATGATAATCAAAACACAATTTTTTATACTGTGCAATGGTAATGATGCTGTGTGTAAATTTCACTAGCTAATGTTATGCCAAAATATCCAGTCACAAACATATACCAGCCAGGGCTATGTCCTCATTTTATACATGTGTCATTTGTGTATGCAAAACTGACCTCAGATGAACTAAAAGCATTCGGGGTAAATTCTGTGACCAGGCCAAATTGTAACAAAGTATTAAACATCAGAAATCTGCCTAGCTCAATATGTTCTCAGAACAAAACATCATGTACCTGCTGAGTGCTGTGCTGTTGCCCCAAATATGTTTACCTTTTCACTGCCACACAGTACAGGATACAAGGGCATAACTAATGATCTGTAGGCTGTCCAGGAGATCCTGGAGAAATCTATGATTTTTCTCAGCTGACAGATTAATACTTGTTTTCAAGATCCAGAGGGTTAATATTATTTTAATAAACTGGCAATGTAAAAGTCATCACTCATCATGGATAGGTTATGTTGTTTTTCTCATCTTTACTCGCTATATTCATGGCATCCTAAATGCCTGTAGACAGCGTATAGGGGCTGCTTTGCTGCATGACATTTTGGGGGTATAAAACCCTAATTCTGCCACAGGAATGCAAGCGTTTCAGCACTGCTGATATTGCTTTACATAAGTAGCAGGTAAAAATATTTATTTTATTAGGCTTCAGACTCTCTTTAAGGTGTCCATACATGGTACAATTTTTTTCAATGAGGTCTTTTCGTTTACCGTATATACTCGCATACAAGCCGAATTTTTGACCCCCAAAAAGTGGGTCAAAAGTTGGGGGGTCGGCTTGTATGCGAGTCATGTGGTGGTGGTCTGCGCCCCCACCAGGTATACCAGCTATACTGGGGCACTATACTAGGGCACTATACTAGTTATACTGGGCACTATACTAGCTGTACTGGGCACTATACTAGCTATACTGGGCACTATACTAGCTATACTGGGGCACTTTATTACCTATACTGGGCATTATACTAGCTATACTGGGGCACTTTACTAGCTATACTGGGCACTATACTAGCTATACCGGGCATTATACTAGCTATACCGGGGCACTACCTACCCATACTGGGCCCTATACTAGCCATACTGGGCACTATACTAGCTATACTGGGCACTATACTAGCTATACTGGGACACACTAGGGGAATAAGGCGGCCAGCATTTCCTACCCTCGGCTTATAAGGGGCTCAATCATTTTTTACTGTTTTTTTTTATGTAAAAGTTGGGGGGGTCGGCTTATATGCGGGTTGGCTTATATGCGAGTATATACGGTAATTATTCTGTTAGATCAAATATAAAGATTTTTCCTGCAGGTCCGAACGGATATGAATTGAAAAATGGAATAATCGTTTGTTTGTTCTTGATTGAAAAAAAAAAAAAGATTCTTTTTGACTTTCATTTGATTTGATCGTTTTGGTTGAATAAACTGTAAAATCGAATGTTTTTATTGTGGTGTGTATGGGCACCATTCCCATGTAACGAGTCTACAGGATCTTCTCAAAAAATTAGCATATTGTGATAAAGTTCATTATTTTCTGTAATGTACTGATAAACATTAGACTTTCATATATTTTAGATTCAAATACACACAACTGAAGTAGTTGAAGCCTTTTATTGTTTTAATATTGATGATTTTGGCATACAGCTCATGAAAACCCCAAATTCCTATCTCAAAAAATTAGCATATTTCATCCGACCAATAAAAGAAAAGTGTTTTTAAAACAAAAAAAGTCAACCTTCAAATAATTATGTTCAGTTATGCACTCAATACTTGGTTGGGAATCCTTTTGCAGAAATGACTGCTTCAATGCGACGTGGCATGGAGGCAATCAGCCTGTGGCACTGCTCAGGTGTTATGGAGGCCCAGGATGCTTAGATAGCGGCCTTAAGATCATCCAGAGTGTTGGGTCTTGCGTCTCTCAACTTTCTCTTCACAATATCCCACAGATTCTCTATGGGGTTCAGGTCAGAAGAGTTGGCAGGCCAAGTATTGAGTGCATAACTGAACATAATTATTTGAAGGTTGACTTTTTTTTGTTTTAAAAACACTTTTCTTTTATTGATCGGATGAAATATGCTAATTTTTTGAGATAGGAATTTTGGGTTTTCATGAGCTGTATTACAAAATCATCAATATTAAAACAATAAAAGGCTTGAACTACTTCAGTTGTGTGTAATGAATCTAAAATATATGAAAGTCTAATGTTTATCAGTAAATTACAGAAAATAATGAACTTTATCACAATATGCTAATTGTTTTAAGAAGATCCTTTATTTCATATATTGTTTTAACATTTTAAGTTGAATTACTGAAATAAATAGACTTTTGCACGATATTGTAATTTTTTCGAGTTTCACCTGTATAGTGAGACAGAGCAATCAATGAGAAAGAGGGTTGCCGGCACTACAATGTCTGCAACCGTGTCACTGGGATTTTTGAGGAAGGAGAGATGTTCTAAAGGCCACCTTGTTATTATGATAAATACTGCGTGCTCATGACAGATGAATCGAATACATACATTGGATCAGCATCAATAGAAAAAACAGTTGAGTCAGGCACTGCAGTGATTGCTGTTTTAATGGTGTTTCAGATTGAAGTAAATCACCATAGTTTTATCAAAAATTGTGACATTTTAAGGTAGGTGCAAAACATCATCATCATTGGAAATTTCATCAAGTATAAAAATCTTGTGCATTCAAACAGTTGCAAGAGGAGGATGTCCTACCATGTCAAAAGGTGGCGGTGGTGGGTGCAGGGCAAAAACGGTAGCCTAACGGCCGTTTCGCACGGCGGTGCTTCTTCCGAGGCTGATCCACTTTGCCTCGGAAGAAGCACCGCCGTGCGAAACGGCCGTTAGGCTACCGTTTTTGCCCTGCACCCACCACCGCCACCTTTTGACATGGTAGGACATCCTCCTCTTGCAACTGTTTGAATGCACAAGATTTTTATACTTGATGAAATTTCCAATGATGATGATGTTTTGCACCTACCTTAAAATGTCACAATTTTTGATAAAACTATGGTGATTTACTTCAATCTGAAACACCATTAAAACAGCAATCACTGCAGTGCCTGACTCAACTGTTTTTTCTATTGATGCTGATAGTGAGACAGAGGACAGATGATTGTTTAAAAGACAAAACAAAACACAGTACATGTCTTGCCCAGGGTAAAATGCACTATAAATTATTTTTTTCCTATGTCACTTACAGTAGGTAGTAAAAGCTGACAGATTTGACTGGACTTGGACTAGCCAATCTCCTCATGGGGGATTCTGAGTGTTACCTTTATTCTTTACAAAAGCAATTCCTGGAAAGTATCTATACAAATATCTGAAATATAGACAGCCTCCCAACTCTATTGTGGCAGCTGGATTGAGCAAATGAAGTTCAGTAAGTGCTTTTGTAAATAAAGAAATACCTGAGAATTCCCCATGAGGAGATGAACTGGTCCAGAACCTGACAGATCTGTCACATTTTCACTGCCTACTGTAAGTGACAGTAATTTATAGTGCATTTTAGTCTGGAAGAAATGTACATTTATATGTATGTATTTGAAATTTTTCCAAAAACATGACTGTCCACTAAAAATTGTCCCATGGACACCTTTATTTATGGGAGTTTCAATCTTGTATGGACTATGCAAGTGTACAGGGGAGAACTGGGACCTTTTGGCCTGGAGGGAAACCACAAACTAGTGGCCCGTTATCACGGCAGCCCAAGCCCAAATGACATCACACACGTGCCCCTCGTGCTGTATGCCAGTAGTCACATGGGAAATACAGTAAAAACACTTGAGGGACAGCGTGACAGGTAAAGTATAATGCACTGGCACCGGGGGTACATAATACATTTTGAGTTACAACGGCCGGAGTTTCCGTCGCGTTCAGAATTTATCATCAGAATTCACCTGCAATCTGCCCTTCTGGAGTCTAGTGACTGTTAAAAACTTTTCAACCTAGACAATACCCTATGTAGCTGTGCACATGCAGTCATTTTAACAAAGGTGAGAGACTAGACAGATTTTTTTCCCGTGGACCCTGCAGGCAAGCCTCTGCTCTGCATCATGCTGTGTATATTTACCAGCTTGCCTCTCCTCTAATTGTTCTGTGATTTGGCTTTTATTTCCCTTATCCAGCCTAGTGGTTCACATTGCCTGAAACATGAAAGTGCCAGGCACTGTACCAGCCCTAAATCATTAAGTGAGAGGCAGCCTGGGGGGAAATCTCCCCCCTTCCCCCCTGGCCAGTCCTCCCATGCAAGTGTATGCTAAGATCACTTTTCAAATGATAAGCATAATTCTACTAAAATTCACCATATAAAACATCAAAACAAATTGATAGAAGATAACAGCAGCAAAAAATATGAAAACACGTCTCTGTGGCACAGAATTTTAAATATTAGTAATACTGGCCAGAGCAGGTACCAGAGTAGCAGCTCTGTATACTCATCATCCTGTGCTATACAATGCCCATTAGTGCAATGGTTAATGTCAGGCAATGTACCACAATCTAACTGGAGAGCTCACTAATCACAAGACATAGAATATTCTCATAAAACTCAAAATCACAACACACCCTGGTGTTATGATTATTTTTAGATTCAGGGTCTAAAAGCCGTGCAACTTTTTCACAAGCTTTTAAACCCTAAAAACAAGAGAAAAAAACAAAACATACCACAGAGAGATCTGCAAAAGCTCCTGCATACAACTCACTCAGGCACGAGATTACCACTCTAAGACGCGCATTTCCATCCCAAGCCTGACTCGGGATTACAGCTAAGGAGTGGCCACACACCACGCAATTTTTAAAATATCTTTCCAATTCAATTTTTCTGGTTGTAACATTTCAAAAATCTGACCAATGTACCACACACACACGTGTTAATTTTTTCCCCAATTATGAAAAATGAAAAAAAAAATGATTGAAAACTCTGCAAAAAAATTGATTGGGTGTATATATTAATAAATTGACCATCTACCACACACCATTCAATTTTCAGAAAAATTGATCAGAAAAATCCAACACTCCAGATCAACTTGTTGAATAAAAACAGGAAATCCAATTGAATTTCTTGCTCAAATAAAAAAAAGCTTTAGATTTTTCAGGAAATCCGATTGATTTTATCCAATTGCCGTAAAATCGGATCATTTTATTGTATGGTGTGTGGCCACCTTTCGTGTGATGAAGTGCCACTGATGAGGCTATTTATATTGCTTCTCCAGAGACATGGCTAGAGTGACCGAGACCTAAGCTATAATAAGTATATACCAGAAGACATCCGTGACCATGCTGAGTACAGTAAATTACCCTGTGTTATGGAGCCTCTCATATGCTGTGATGGTTCCTTCATGTTGAGTGGACTGTGTCTGTCACCAGGGATGGCTCTTCCCATTAAACCTGTGCACACACAAAAATCACACGTTGTGTCAAACGTTCATGATCTGCTCTTGTCTATGCACTTAAATACAATGTAAGAAAGCTGACACTGTGTTTGCCAAAGTCCTTGGAATATACAGAAGTGAATTGAGGGGCAACTTTCTTTTAAGCAGAGGTAATCGTATCAGTTTTTTTAACTTAACTTTTTTAAATTCATCTAGTAGCTGATACCCCGTTTCCCATGAGAATTCTTTTCCTTTTCTCAAACGGATCATCAGGGGGTCTGTATGGCTAATATTGTGGTGAAACCCCTCCCACAGTGTGATGCCAGGATCATGGTCCTGACAGTTTCCCGCCTGTGGATCTTATTGCATTGTGGGAAATAGCCATTTACAGCTGTTTCCAACTGCCAAAAAAACAAGCAGCATCTCCTTCCACTGACATCACCTGGCAGCAGTAAAAATATCACCCTGTGATAAGTGACAGAATTTAAATCAGGGAGAGGAAAGATTTTACAACAGGCAAACACTGACTAAATCATTCACACATAATTATTGTAAAAATAAAGCACTTTTTTATTACATTATTTTCACTGGAGTTCCTCTTTAACCACTTCAGGATCAGAGCAATTTTCACATATCAGCACTGCTCCCATTTATTCATCAAAAACTTTATTACTACTAATCACACCAACATTATCTATATAATTTTTTTCAGGGCAAATAAGCCTTTTAGTGTGTAAAATTTTGGTTTAGTAATTAACTTATTTTCTATGCATTTTAAAGGGAAATGATGGATTACATCAAATATAGCTTTACAATAAACAGTGCTAAGTATAAGTTAACCCCACAAATGTTATTTGCTTATCCATCCTGGTTATTACAACATTTACATTATGTTCCTAGCACAATGTATGGTGACAATATTGTATTTGGAAATAAAGGTGTCTTTTTTCTGTTTTGCGTTTTTGGATTTCTCATCGTACATTATCGATGATTATGAGACCTTATTTGCAAAAATAATAGTACTGTTTATACCCTCATGGCCTACATATTTCGAAAGCTAAGGTAACAATATATGTTTTTTATCTTATATTCTGTCACTTTTTTTATTTTACAAGTCTTTTATTTTGGTACAGAATATGCAAAAATGTAATTGCTTTTGTTTCAGTTTGTGACAAAAAAGAATACACAAGACATGGGCCTCAACCCTAAAACTCTCTAAACTCTACAACTTATCAGGGTTAAAATGTTACCACATATGTCTCTTGTAGTTTTGCTAAGACTTTCCCAAGTTTGATCATAATTTTGAAAATTACTTTTTTTATGTTGGATTGAGTTTGTTCCTAACCAATTTTTATGTGACGTGCGTCCAAGCATTAAGACACACCAAAAAGTATTCTACAACTCGTCACGGTTAAAATGATACCACATGTGCCTCATTTAGTAACAAACTGGTGGTGCACTCTCCACAACAACACTGGACAAATATATTCGTCCAGTTAGGCATAAGTGGTTAAATGTTACCAATGCAATGTTGCTGTTATTAGTAAGAGAGAGCTGCTTGGAAAATTGGGCTTGCAATACTATTATTCTAGGCAGTACAATATTCCCTGACCTACAAATGTCAGGGTGGATAGAGTGAGCATTCAACAGTGAGATGCTGTAATCTTTAGCAGTGGTAAAAGCCACAACCACAAAAACTCATGTCCTATAGTCTGTTGCTTCTGGTTACATGTCTACTGAAGAAATCACCAACTGATCCTACTGTAGTTGGTGCATAATATGTTTGGTGTTTATGTCCGCTGCTACTGCCTGCCAAGAATTATGTGGGGAAGACCCTCTCTGACTTGGGAAAGCAGCACCTTACTCAAACTACTCAGTTCAGGTGAGCAAAAGATTGTGAACTGTCCATGTAAGGCCTCATTTCTATTTTAATGCTGCAAGCAAAGCAGGTGGGCGCCACAAAGCACAGCACTGCATTTCTTCATGATTTTTACCAGATAAGAAAATGAATGGAATTGCACTGCAAACGCACTGAAATGCATGTAACCATGCACTGTGATGCCATGGTGAATTGCAAGGCATGGATGGAAACATCAGACAGTGCAGTCTTCGTATGCATTTCGTAGACTACGCATTAAAATACGCAATTACGCGTAGTGCATAGCGTAGTACATGCGGACGCTTATGCCATTATGCATAAAAATGTACGCATGAATTCCTCTGCATATGCTTATACTAGTAACTCTTCTATGCGTACATTCCCCTTTTTAATGCGTAATTTTGTATGCATACAATCGTACACGGAAAAATAGACGCGAATAACGCATTCGTAGTTTACTTCGCAACACACATGAGAACTACGCGTAGGGGCGTAAACTACGCGTAACGGTACTTCGCTACGCGTAAAATCGTAAGTGTAGTTTTGAGACTTCGCCTATGAACTACGATGTGTAGATGCGAGCTACGATGCGTAAATTCGCACCGGCGTAGTCTCTGCTCATCCCTGGTAATAAGGCCTTATGCAACAAGGTCAATTAACTAAGCCATGTTGCAACAAAATAAGACATATGGCCTCAATTCACTAAGCTTAACTCCTGTCTTTAATAACTCTTCTGAGCTGTTTTACAGTTATCACAATTATATCACCATGGTGATAACTAAAACAGCTCAGAAGAGTTATTAAAGACAGGAGTTAAGCTTAGTGAATTGAGGCCAATGGATTGTTTGGAAAAACAGAAAGGGAACTTGTGAATCAAGTTGGACTAGTATAGTATTAGCTTCCTGCTTGTTTTACAAGGCTTAAATTGGGCATACACAATCAGGAGCTGAAAACAACCGATATCTATTTGGTATCGATCATTTACCACTTTGCTCCGATCTGTATTCTATCAGATCACAGCAGAGATCTCATCCACACCACTGTAGCCACTAACTTTGTATTTCTCAGTTCAGTACCAAAAAAAGCAAGTGCAGCCTAGTTCGAGTACCACTCCACCCCTGAACCACTGGCAACACAGGTTTGGAGAAAATCCAGCCTTTCACAATTATGTCTGATTAAAAAATAATAGAACCCCACAACGATAAAGGCAATCCTTCATGCTTAAAAGATTTTCATTAGATACATTTTTTTCACTGAATCCAACATCTAGTCTTTAAAGGGACACCTAGGGCTTCTACCAGCCTCCTGCAGTTGTCCCGTGCACTCGCGGTCACTCACAGAGTCTCCGGTCACCCGCCGACAGCTAGTTTAGTTTTCACTGACAGACCCTGACAGGGAGTTGGTGTGGTTTCTGTGCCTGCGCAGGCCTGGCCATGTGTATCCTTCTTCATGTTCCTGTCCTCAATAGCGCCCTGCACAGACGCAGGACACTATTGCAGATGATATCGCAAAGAAAAATACTCATGGCCAGGCCTATTCGGCCTGTTAACGAAAACGAAACTAGCTGGCAGCGGGGGACCGGAGGCTCCATGAGCGACTGCGAGGGCACGGAACGGCTGGAGAAGGCTGGTAGAAGCCCCAGGAAAGTAAAACTGATTTTTTATTCCTGGCTTAAGTGTCCCTTTAAACACATAAGCCCAATTAACTTTTTTTTCTGTGTTTTCTCCAGGGCTGTGGATTCTGTACAAAAATCATCCAACTCTCCAACTCCTCAGTTTATGAAACCACCGATTCCGGGTACCTAAAATTACACTGACTCCTTGACTCCACAGCCCTTGCGATGCTATGGAGAGGGTACAAAATTCACCTGACTCCAATTCCTCAGTTTATGACACTTATGACACCTACTCCAGGTACCCAAAAACTGCTCAGACTCCACAGCCCTGGTTCACCCAGAATGACATTTGCACACTTTGTCAATAAAATGCTTTTTAAACCATCAGCAAGTAAAAAGATATGCAAAAGGACTTTTCCCCCTACTTTTTCAATTAAAAAGCGCTGCAAATGTATTTAAAAAAAGAAGATGAAAAATGATCTCCTAGGCAAAAACTCAGGAAAAAAAATGAATTGTGTATGGGCCATAGCGCAGTGCATGCCTGCCTTTATTGTTCAAGAAAACAATAAATCTCCTCTGTCCTTTTTTTTTCTTACAGCCGATAAAGAAATGATGGACTATCAGACCTACCCTCTATAGGACCAGCTGGTAAATCCCGAACATGTAAACCTCTTGCCATCTGTCCTTCCATCATGTCATAAGTGCGTTTTGAAGCACTTAACTCTTGAGTGGAACCAACACTTCGACTGTCCTCTTTGGAGTTTTGAGATGTTGATGCACCTACACAGCAAAAGGGCATAAAGATATCTGAACAACAAAATAATAACCATCTATAGTTTTGCTCAGTGGAAAGGTGACACATCAAAATAGTACAAAGTGAACATCAATGCAGCTCGTGTTGATCATGTGGAACAGAAAAGCTCCTAAGAGAGTACGATAACTGAGCAGGTGTGTGGCCTACTTGCCAGCCAAGCCAACTCGCTAGAAAATAGGTGGATTTCTCCTCTGGCTGTGGTATTGCATTAAGGCAGCGGTCCCCAACCACCGGTCCACTGCCCAATACTGGGCTGCAGGACATGTTGTGTTGGGCCGCGGTCCCCTGCCTCACTGCAGTGCAGCGGCGGTTCACTGGCAGCCGGGCTGTAACTTACATTATAATGCATCAATCGTGCTACCCGGAAGCCTCCAGCCAGTAGACAGAGGCTGGTCCCCAGGTGGCTGAGCCAATACATATCTCCTCCTCTGTCCCACCCTCCCTTCCTACCACCAGCCAATCAGTGAGGCTCTTGCACAATGCAAGGGAGAGAGGCAGCCAATGAAGCATGCCCACACAAAACCTGGCTAGTTCAAGCAGCCTGGAAGAGTGAGGCAGCCTAGACCAGGAAACATAGTCACGATTTAGCTGTCATTGTTCCCTCAGTCCTGACTCCCCAGCAGCCAGCCAGGTGACAATAACATGCTACGTTAGACGGGAATAGAAGGGGAAAGGAACTACCAGGCTTGAGTTGGGGGAGAGACACAGGCAGTAGGAGAGGGGATTTGTTTAGAGCTCTGCACTTTTTCATCTACGGTTCAGAAGCAAACAGAGCAGACAAGCAGCACACAGCACACGCTGCCTCAGTGACAGCCTGTCACTCAGCATGCATGCATCTGCTCTGGTTGCTTCTGAACTGTAGGTAAAGAAGTGCAGAGCTCTGACTGACAAATTCCCTCTCCTATTCCTGTGTCTCCCCCCAGCTGGAAGCAGGATTTGATTAGCAGCTCTTCTTATCTCATTCTATAAGCTGGGGGTGTGTTTCTTCCCACCTCACTTCCCTGTACTGCCACTGACCTAACGGTTTATGTACTGTCTCCTCCAGTCAAAGCTCAGTGCTCCCACTTCTACATTTACAGAAGCACATTGCTCGCAGTCTTGACCTGGGCACCATATATTTTAGAATCAGAGAGATTTATACTTACCTGGGGCTTCCTCCAGCCCCATAAGCACCACTGCCTCCCTCGCTGTCCTCCCGTGTGGCTCCGTTCAGCAACAGTCAACCCCGGTAATCTGGCTCGGTTGCGCAAGTCGGGCTCTTCTGTGCATTTGTGGCTGTGTATGGGGCTGGAGGAAGCTTCAGGTAAGTAGAACATCTTTCTGAATTATGCTCTTGGATACACTTTAAGCTGCATACACACTAGCAACTGATGTCACCCGTCTGGGATCAGGATTATCCCCCCTTGGGCGACTTCTCTGGGCTGGGATGCACACACGTCTCAGCTGAGTAGCTGATGATGCGCTGTGTTGCTATGCGGGAAGGGGGGCGGGGCGTGGAGGGATGTCAAGCAGCATGCATGATTTCTCCCCATCCCGGTCTGCCGGGCCTTGGAGAAAATGTCTTGCATCAAAGCGGTCCTTGGGTCCGAAAAGTTTGGGGACCCCTGCATTAAGCGATACTCTTATCAGAAGAAGATTTGTGTTGGTGGATTAAAGCGCCTTGCATATGGTGACAGAAGCTGTGGCTTTGAAGAAGCTGCTGGGAATGTCGGTTCAGCCCTTCATAAATAGGCTGTTCAGATTCTCTGTTATGACCACGTTTTTTCTGGTTTTCAGACAACTCAGCAATCTTGGAAAGAAAATGGAGACTTTTCCTAGTTTTTATATTAATCTTATATATATATTACATTGGATACATATTAAATCACCTCACCAAGTTTTTCTAACCTCTCAATGTGACAGACACCTAGAGTTGTTGCTCAGATATGATTGAATTCATTCTAATTCTCCTATGTCCTTTTTTATGAAGTCCAGGACACTGTATTTGAAATGTGGCATGCATGGCACCTTGGCGCGCTGAGCTTTTTGGCACCAGGTGAGCCAAATGACCGCTCACCCTGCCGCTGTACTAACTCGGAAAGAGGGGTACTATTTTTTCATTGCAACTCGAAGGGAGAGGTAATTGGGGATCCGGCAATCATCGGATCCCCAAATTACCTATGTGTGGACGATAGCGTTACTGATGTAGCAGCACCAAGCTTCGGCGCTATGTGCTGCGTGGCATGCGCCAAAAAAGCCCTGCTGCAGAAATATGGTCTTGAAAAGAAAGTACTATACTAATCCATTTTTTGTTTATTTTTGTCCAAACTGGTCAACAATGGCAGATGCCATATTTATCTGCTGACAAGTGTATTGGAGGAGCATCTCCAAAGATGGGTGCAAATTGCTAGCAGCCAGAACATGCTCCTGCTTCAAATTCCTGCTACTAATCACCTGCATAAAACTCCTATTAGACAGAACTTTACCTCCTCCTAAGTAATTCAAATAATTGTGACTTGGGAGTATTGGTTACATTTCACTAGCAATGCCATCTGGTCACAGCACCTCAATTATCCAGAAATATTGTATGTATTAAAAATATTTCAGAAGAGCTGCAGAGTGGAAGCTTGAATCAGAATATGCATGGTATGGGGGTGTCACCACTTGTAACCCTTTCACATCTATTGATAAAGTACACCTTGGAAGCTTAAAGAGAACCAGAGACGAAGTCCCCTCATGTATTTTACCATATATATCAATGGGAATATGACAGTAAACCCCTACTCTGCTCTTTGTTTCATTCTTCTCTGCTAAATCTGCCTCTTATCAGCTCTGATAAGAATCCCTGACTGAGCATGAGGGTGCTTTGTCTCTAGTTCTATTTAAGCGTTTGATAAACACCCGCCAACTATATAGATTTAGAAATTAAAGACCTTGGAATTTTAAAACAGTACATGCCATGATATTTATGTAGCTATACAAAGTGGCCCAAACAACATTGAAAGAAAAAAAATTGTTACAGCTGATACAAATCCTGTAATAAATCTGCAGTTTGTCTACTTCCTGATTCATGGAAGCAGACATACTGTTAACCTACTGTGTTTACCAATTAGCTCTCTGCCCTGGCGGTCAGCTGACACTTGAGGGATCAAATTACAACTTTTGCTTAGTCACAGATGAGGGGGGATTAGACAGGCTAAACTCACCAAGTACATACAGGGTGCATTTTAATATGTTTTCCTTCTGTCCTGTGCAAGAGTTCAGGTCCACTTTAAGGCAAAAAATACATAGTATGTGGTTTCCTCTGAAGAGGGGAGGAGCCACTGCATTTATGATGTTATCATGTGACGTTTATGAGGAGAAGGTAAAAGAAAACCTGTATGAGCCAAAACCAATTCCAGGTACAACTCCCCTTTGTACTTGGCAAAATAAATCATACTGATTCCTATCTCCCACTTTGAATCCTGTATATGCCAAATCCAATTATGAGAGCGACCCAGTTGTGCTTGGCCAATAAAATGTTTCTGAATCTGATTTCTGATTAACACTAAGGACTTTGTTGAGCTCACTTCCATTCTCTGTTACTCATTTTAGTGCATATATAACCTACTGCAATTACACTTTTTTTTTATTTGTATAAAAAGCTTCAGATAAAGAAATAAAGTAATCTTGGGACTTGCCATCGAGGGACAGGATGTGGCCTTTCATGCCTTCATAAATGACTTTACCCTTGGATAGAGATTCCTCCCGCATTCTGTCTATCCTGCATGGGCTATTTTCTCCCATGATCTTGGAAATGGTTCCTTTGTAAAGTACTTCTGCTGGCGTGCCCTAAAATATGCAGAAGGAACACAAGACCAAAACACAATGAAATGCTTGCTTATCTTCTATCAAGTATGGAAATTGTAATTTGAAAGATATCATTTTCAAAATGCCAAAGAATAAACTCACATGGGTGATAGACCCTCTGTATGTTATCTGGGGATCTGGGGGAGCTCGATTTCCTGGCAAACCTTTACTAAGACTTCCACCTTGAGCTGTACCTGCAATGGAAATCGCAATAAAAGAACACAAAATATTTACATCGACCCAATCACATATTACCTCTTCAGGGTAAGCCACAGTACTACTATAAAAAAATCAAACCTCACATGAAAATTGCTAACTGGCAAACTGTTTAGCATACTACGTGCAACTTCCTAGCTGTTGGGTCTCTCCTGTTCAGCTACAGGCCACCTAAAGGTCTTTCCCTCCCAACCTCAATGTCACTCAGTTTGATTCTGCATCCCGATGCCTGTCACCATCATTCAGCCTTGTCATGGACAATAACCAGCAGAAATGGCAGAGGGCAGCAGAAAACAGACCAAAGTTTAATGGTGGATGTGAAGGACAGTGCAGTGGGTGGGCATCAGTTTAACCATTGAGACCCAATAGGTGCTCCAGTCTCATGCCTCTATGTCTGCAGCCAATAAAACGAATATGTGGGGTCAAACAAAGTCATTGTTCCAGTTACCAAAATGTCTCTTCTTGGACTGAAAAATACAAGAACTGCAGGCCATGCTTGAGTCATAACAAGGAGTGAAGAAAGAGTAGTTAAAGAGAATGTTCTCAGATCATTCTACAGCCCACTGTTCCAGTGCATAGTCCCTCTAAACCTACTAGACAAAAGCTTGTTGAATGGGTTTCTCCCAGCTGTGGACAAGCTCATTCAGACTGGGCAAGCACAACTAAGATCAATACATGCCCAGTAAAACCAGGCACATGTGCGTTTGTTCTACTGGGCTAATGATCTTCAGCAAAAATACAGAACAAGGGTCTAAAAAAAAAACCAACCTGTTCACCACTATGCCTCACTAAAGTAATGTAGTGAGCATTCTCCACTTTCCAAATTACCAAGTAATTTAGCAATCTAAAAAGCAATGAACTCCTGATCAGTGCTTCATTGCTTCATAACCAAGACAAGTCTGTTTTTATTGAATAAACAAGGGAACCGCTATAAAAGTGCAGACCATTTTGTTGATTGCCACTGTTATATACTTGTGCTTTTAAGTTTACATACCCTGGCATAATTTATGATTGTTTAACCATTTTTCATAGAATATGAATAAAAACATTAAAAAAACATTTTAAATCATAATCACTACACACACTACCCAAATGACCCTGAAAGTTGACATACTCCAGTTCTTAATACCTTATATTGCATCCATTAACATCAATCCTAAAAGCAGACATGACCTGAGCCCTGTGGTTGAGCTCACGTCATATCTGCTTTCACGGTTCTTGATGGGGTGGTGGATCACCCTGAGGGGTCTTGGTGCTCCCACAATACACCTTAATTGGTGTAGACGGCAGGATCATTGCTATTTTGCCCTTTATCATCCATGACAGTTTGAAGTCTTTTGTGGTAGTTGTGGATCAGACTATCTTTTCAGACAGTAAAGCTGCCCATGCTTCAGGTAAAAGGCATCCAGTTCCTGCTAATTTTTCGGCTGTTTTGCATGACCTGCACATTTGAGGTCTCCCCAGAGAGGCCTCAATGACATTGAAGTCAGAAGACCACGATGGCAACTTCAGAACCTTCCCTTTATTTTGTTGTAGCCAATGACACATCGACTTGGCCTTGTCTTTTGAATCATTGTCATGTTGGAATATCCAAGTACGTCCCATGCTCAGCTTCCTGGCTGATGAGCGCAATTTTTTTTTTGCCATAAATTCTGATCACATTTCCTGCGCCTTTGTAGTTTACACATCCCCAAAACATTAGAGATCCACCACTAGGTTTCACAGAAGAATGGTGTTCACCATAGGCCTTGTTGACCTCTCTCCAAATGTAGTTTGTGGTTGTGGCCAAAAAGTTCAGTTGTAGTCCCATCACTCCAAATGACTTTACTCGACCATGCAGCCCATCTTTCTTCAAGTGCCTCCTTATTGTGCATCTTGAGACTGGCGCATCACATTTCTCCAGAATCCTGTATTTCACCTGAAGTTATTTGTGGGTTTTTCCCTTGCACCTCAAACAATTGTTCTGGCAGTTGTAGCTGGAATTTTAGTTGGTCTACCTGACTGGTTTGGTTTAACAGAACCCATAATTTTCCACTTAATTACAGTTTGATTGGCATTCTCCATTCCCTGTATATTTTCTTATATCCCTTTCTGGTTTCAAAGTGTTTAACTACCTTTTCCCTGCAGATCCTTTGACACTCCTTTGAGTTCAGAAACTCACTGACCTTTTATACACACCCACTAATCACAAGCAAACAGATCACAGGTAAGGATGGTTACCTTTAATAGCCATTAAAACCTATTTGTGCCAAGTTGTGTGCATGTGATCGGGCCAAATCACCAGGGTATGTAAACTTTTGATCAGGATCATTTGGGTGCTTTGTGCAGTGATTATGATTTAGAGTGGTAAACACAGTTTGACAATAAATGGCTTTGGCCTACCACAAACCACGAGCACAACTGTAAATATGGTGGTCAGCTGATCTCCAAACAAAGAGTTGTTATTTGTTCAGAAACAATAGCATTATCACCAGCTTTATACATAGGATGGACTGCATGGTGAAAAAAAAATAGTGTTATTTATCATTAAAAAAAAAAGTAGGAGAATCGCCTGGCCCTTGCTTCATAACAAGCTGAAGTTTCCATACAGATATCTTTCAGGATATTGCACCAAGCGATATCATTCTTAAAGATAACCTTTTAAACAATGCATATTGCCTGACTTTCATGCTGATCCAATTCCTATAATACCTTTAGATCCTGAACAAGCATGCAGATCAAAGGTCTCTAACTCAAGTTTGACTGGACTAGCTGCATGTTGTTTCAGGTGTATGATACAGATACTACTGACCAGAAAGATGAGCAGGACTGCCAGACAATGGTATTGTTTAAAGAGGAGCTGTCAGCCATACTATCTCAGAAAAAAACACACACATATATAAGTAGATACATACTTGCTCTACTTACATAACATATGTATTGCACTGTTCACGTTTTAATTTTAGTGATTTTTCTACAGTAAAAAAGAGAAAATCCTTCTTAGCATTTCTCATTTTAACTGTGGCTATTTTGAAGCCAATCCTGATGTAATTTCCTTCCTTACTCTCCTCTGCCTGACTGTGTATGCATTGCCCGCCCTCCACTATAGAAAGCATGAGAAATATTGGCCAATTAAAGAGGAACAGAGGTGTGGGAGGGGAAAACAGGAGTCAGGTAAACTGGGGAATGATCATTTATCAACAAGAAAAGTAATAGTGATTTTAACTCTTGGATTGCCTGGTTAGCATTATTACTTGTTCACCAGATAAAAATAAAGAATTGATTTCTTATTTTATGGCGACAGTTACACTTTAAATGGAAATAAATATGGCAGCCTCTATATGTTTACATGCCTGTATCTAAAGACAGGGCTAACATAAATAAGGTAAGTATCTTTTTTTGTTTCCTGGGGGGGGGGGGGGTGAGCTTATAATTGACAAGGGACCCAAATCAAGGCATTTTAAGTTCACCTAAGTATAACAATTTATGCAAAAAAACAAGCATTGTACAAAATACACAGTTAAATATGTGATTTTCTATCAATGGATCTGAAATCCTGTCTGCCACTCTTGTGATTCACGCAGCCATGCAACAATACATATGAGGCCAATGAAGAACACAGCTAGGTCACATACAGCAAAGTGTCACACTACAGCTGGGAAGAGTAGTAATACATAATGATTCTGATCAATTCGGTGTAGCAACAGGAGTGGCCACACAGCACAAGACTGCAGATAACAATTATCTATCACCACTGTGGTAGGAAATATAACACGCTAGCCAAGTGTTAATCAAAACCCTATTGTTCCAGGTTCCAGTGCAAGGACACATGGTAGTGACACACTACAAGACTGTCTATAACAGGAAAGCATGCAGATCCAAGTGTGAAAGGGTTGTTTGGAAATCAGACAGCATTCTCTTGCAGACAGAACTATTGCAGCCCCATGCATATAATTACACTTCATTTTCCTACGTCAACACAACGACTTGCCATTATGCAAATGCACACAAGAAGAGAGTAAAAGATCTTACTTCTAAATATGGAGCTTTCTTGAGATGTCTGCATCACCAGGTTCTCTGGCTGGCTCGGCTGGCTTCTGGGGGAAAGTTGCTCCTGTTTCACTGCCAGGAAAGGCACTGAAAATGATAAAGGATTACATGAGATCCACTAGAAGATAAACACATGCCACTTCTCTTTGGACACGTCCTCGTTCCTAATGTTATCCAAATACAGGTTCTCTGGCTGCTTTGCATTAGAAGCTGCAGTGGGAAGCACACATTGCTACAATACTTATGTTGGCACAGAAGTGACAGGCAGAGTCCAGCGTATGGTATTCCCTTTCACATGACCATCACTTGCTCTAGTTTTATATTTTTTTTTACTGAAAGCTACTCACTTGTGCATTTCATGTAAGCAGGAAAACAGATGTACAGTTCACACCAGCAGATCCTGTGAGAAACCCCATTCCCAACACAACAATATCTTACAGAAACAACAGTTCCCACCACCTAACCAACTTTTGGATAAATAAAAACACTGCTAGCAGTAACTTATAGAATCTCAGTGTAGCATTCTCTCCCTCTGGCAGGTGGGATGACAGACGAAGCGTCGTGGCAGAGAGGACACAGTGCAAGTCCAGCGCGAGCAGACAAAAAATGTTCCAAACACAAATAAAACGCAGAAACACACTGCACAACACAACACCCATCTCTCTGAGTTTTACAGGACTGTAAAAAAGTGGCACCATTCATTACCTCCTAAACAGCCCGGGTACAAAGTCTGCCATGTTTAAAACAGAAACTGTTAAATGTTTATTGCAGTAGCAGTGTGATAACACAGTCATAAAAGGAGGTCACCTTCTCTAAGAATAATGACCTAGAGAGCTGCACACTTAACACCTTCATTTCCAGGGTGCATCGCATTTGCACCAGCTACATATTTGCCCTTAAAGCAACAAGAGACACGAAACCTTGATCTACCAATGGCAGCATAGCGCACATAATCCACCATTGAAAATACACTGCAATGAACATTACACATCATTATCATCTATTGAAGACAAGCCCAGTGTCATTCAATCAAACATTCAGCAACGATGGAAGGCATACAAAATTGACCAATGTTCCCACACGCTGAGCTGCTGGATGGCTTTTCCCAACAGCTACTACAGACCTGCAGAGAATACGGTCTAGTGTTTCTAGTTACAAGTTATAAGACATTTACAAAGCAATGAATGTAAAACCTTCTAAACAGAATGCAAACATAAAATCTATGCATATAAAAATAATAATAATAATGGAGGAAGTCCTGAGGCCAAAACTTCCTCTCCACTTCCACTAACTTGTAGTGTTACACTGAAACACAATACACCTTCTGATCACCTGACATCTAACTGCTAAACAGTAACCAGCACAACTGCCATCTACGTGTTTACTATTTACCTGAAGAAAGGGACTAGATCACAGGAAGCTTGCATACTTCAACTTTATCAGTTAGCCATTAAAAGATATTACTTTTACGAGACTTTGTTTTCTTCTACTTACTGAAACACAAGAAACTCTCACTCATCTAATGAGCATATGGTAATTACATTAAAGCAACATTTCAGGATTTTTTTTTTGTTTTTAAATTGAATGGCAAGGGGCGAGAATCTCTCTTGAATTTGTATTGCTGTCCTGTGCTCCCATCTATAAGAATGTGAACAACTTCCTGCCCAGACAGGATGTGGGGAAAACCACTTAACAGCAATAAATAATGCAAATGTTGTTAACTGTGAATGCTGTTAACTTGAGAAATCAAAACGGCATTTGGCAGACACACATTTCAGTAAAACAACTAGAACAGAAAGTACAAGCATTGAACAAAAAGTTTAAGAGAAAAACTAAATGGAAAATACTGAGACAAAAGTTGAGTTTTATGAAAGTCTCACACAAAAACACATGTAGGCTTACTCAAAAAAAATGTTGCAAGAGAAAAAGTATTCAAAATCCATCTCATTGGGAGCTATGGGTAAATGTATCTTATACTGAGTGTTTTCATTCTTTCACAGTTCCCTGTGCTGCTCTTATCCATAGCCCAATTACTTGAACTTTAAAAATGTATAGCCACAGAGCGATATTAAAAGTCTGATTCCCCAGCTTTAGAAAACAAGCCTTCATTAAAGGGATACTGTAGGGGGGTCGGGGTAAAATGAGTTGAAGTTACCTGGGGCTTCTAATGGTCCCCCGCAGACATCCTGTGTTGACGCAGCCACTCACCGATGCTCTGGCCCCGCCTCCGGTTCACTTCTGGAATTTCTGACTTTAAAGTCAGAAAACCACTCCGCCTGCGTTGCCGTGTCCTCAATCCCGCTGATGGCACCAGGAGCTTACTGCGCAGACACAGACCAGCCACTGGGCTTCTGCTATACACTCCTGGTGACATCGGCGGGAGCGAGGACACGGCAACGCAGGCGCAGTGGTTTTCTGACTTTAAAGTCAGAAATTCCAGAAGTGAACTGGAGGCGGGGCCGGAGCATCGGTGAGTGGCTGCGCCAACACAGAATGTCTGCGGGGGACCATTAGAAGCCCCGGGTAAGTTCAGCTCATTTTCCCCTGACCCCCCTACAGTATCCCTTTAAGGCAAAATGGTTAACTGAATCAGTAGGACAAGGATTGTGTACGCCACAGACACAAACATTGCACAATCATAGCTCTCCTCTTGTTACCTGCATGTTGAGTAATAATTTACTACAGTAACCTGCATGCTATTTGAAAGCACTGCAAACATTTGCAGAAACATAACATTTTCTAAACACAGCATGCTGCTCTATTCTATTCCCATAGGTCATTCAGTACTGGACTGAAGATCTGCCTATCTTTCCTGACTATCCTACTGTCTGTACTGAGCCACAGCTACAATTTTTCACATTCAGGAAATA
Source organism: Hyperolius riggenbachi (assembly GCF_040937935.1). NCBI lineage: Eukaryota > Metazoa > Chordata > Amphibia > Anura > Hyperoliidae > Hyperolius > Hyperolius riggenbachi. Next base: position 513,390,045 of record NC_090646.1, on the reverse strand, counting down.
AAAGATTCTGGTCTTTGAAGCATTGCAGTCAATGTGTGCTAAAGGCTACAAGATGTGTCATGAATGATGAGGAGTCTGTAGACGCACTGTCATCACCAGTGAACTTTGCTTTATAAAAGGAGCAGGAGTTCACCAGGGTTCAGCCTTGCACAGAAGAAGGTCAGTGACACAGTCTGCCTAGCAAGGCTGTGTTTGTGTTGGACAGGGACAAGTCTTGTATCTGGCAGGATTACCACTACAAAAGACACTGGGAATTTTAAAGAGTAAGGAGAGAAATCAGAGACTGGCCACTGATGTTCCTATAGCACATATCTGGACAGGGAGGGAAAGCAGCATCACTTCATGTGGTTAGACTAAAACCAAATAACATATTATAACTACAGTCAAATCTTGGATTGAGTGTAAGGCATTGTTCAAATTGGGTGCGTTGAGAAACGTGTAAAAGCGCATGATAAAAACGCAAGCTTTTTTGCGCGCTTTAGTGTGTTGCAGAGCGCTTTTTTTAAGCATGTTTTGCTTATTGTAGCAGTTATCAATAAATATTTGTTTTCAAATTTTTTTTAAATTTACGGGTAAAATACGCATGCGCTTCTATGCGCTTGTATGCGCTAAAAAAGCGCACCCATTTACTTGCATTGATGTGTGCTTTACAACTCTGCAACACAATGTTTTTGTACCGTAGCTCAGCGCAGCGCATAGATGTGAACCAGGCACATTAATTACATGGGAAAATCAATACCTTGCAGAAAGCAGAGCGCAATGCGCTCTGAAAAGCGCTCAAAAACTTACCTAGTGTGAAGGAGGCCTAACTTGGTTTGATAGCGCTTTGAAATACAACCAAAAATTTGGGGGAAATTTTGACTTGATATACAAGCAACTACTTGATATGCAAGCAAAATACGTATAGACGCGTCACATCATCACAACTGAGCTGACGGTTCTTCCCCCTTTGACACTGCAAGCCTGTACTTATGCTGAGTGAAGGGACTGTACAAAGTCATATTTCCGTGAAATACTCAAAAGTAGGCAACAGCAACTGTCATTTGATATGTTCCTTGCTTAAACCACACAAATAGAAAGGTTAGGGAGAACCACTAGATAGCAATGATTCTGTTAGTTATAGTGAAAGTCTTGTTTACATCTTTATTTTATACAGTACAGTCCTTTTGTATTAAATATTTTTATATAACGGTTTTTGGATTGTGAAACTGACCATATATACCACATTACAACAGCACTAATTAGTATCAAGGAAATGTAACAAGCAAGAAATAAAAAATGTGCTAAAATAAATTGGCCCGGAGCACTTGCAAACCTCTAAATAAATTTGCTGCTAAAGGGTTAAAGCAATGATATACAGTTCATCATATTACCCTATAGACATTCAGCTCATTGGATCAGTTCTCACTCTCATATGTTTTATGGAGGTTAAATTAGATGCATGGTATGTGTTCATTTGGAAAAGCTGTCATGTAGCACTCATTGAAACAAACAGAGAAAGATCCCAACTCATACCCTCAAGCATTTTGAAATTTAATGTAGCAGATTTCACTAAAAATTTAGAAAGCAACATGGAGTAACAAGTGAAAGTACAACCCATGTTACTGTAGGTTGATCCATCAGATTAAAGGTGGGCTGGATTGAACTGGCATTTACAAGCTTTTTTTGCTGTGTATGATTGCTTGTATAGTTGTATATAACACGAGTAAAACCTTTTTTCCTTTTCAAGCATGAGTGTAATTACCATCTCAGACTTGCTCAATAAACATTTCCGAATATTTTGTGCTCTCCAGTGATAGCTTTAAGCCTCTATATATTGGCAAACTCCAGTTTGTTCACATTAATGCTAGGTGATGCCATAGCAGTGTATGTATACTTAACCCAGAAATCTGTTGCGGTTAGCTATCCTTCTACCACACCTTTAGAATAAGTGCCAACACGTGTAATATAGAGAATTATTTGTGAATACTGGGTGACGCAGGAAAGACCGGCCCAGCTCTCTGCCACAAGCACATGTATGTAGGCAGGTCACATACGCCTCTTACTCTGTCACTGCTGTGTGTGTCTTCCTCGGCTTTATTGAAGTCTGTATCATTTGCACTTGCTGCTGTAGCGAAAGCATTACCCATACGGAGGCAAATGCAGGCGGCACAGGCTTCAATAAAGCCGAAGAAGTGGTGACAGAGTAAGAGGTGCAGGGAGACTGGCAGGCATCTGCCTGTATACTGGTGCTCATGACAGGCAGCTGGGCCAGTCTATTGTGCACCTCCCTGTACTTTTATTCTAGGACTTTGATGCAAATATTTTTTCATTACAGTGTTTACATTCATTTTTGAGGGTCACGTGACTCTTGTGTATGTTGGGGCTGGGTAGCAATGAAATAGAACACAAATCCAAGAGTTTTCATTGACCCATCATCTAACGTCCTTAGGGAACTGTGGATATTAGATTTTATTTTGACCTTGACTTTTTTTTTTTTTTTACATATCGATGACAATGGTGTCTACCACATTCAATATTTTATTCAAGAGCTATGTAGAAGAATTATGTATTGCATATAGTAATTGTGGCATCAGAACCATTCTGAACAAATCTGCTTAGACAAGAACCAATGAAGCAGCAACACAAATCACTAGTACTAGATTAGATATGTGGTACCAAAATCAAAAGAAACAAGTCCCAATTCTTCTTTTTAGAGTTCTGCTTTAAAGGACTTACGAGGCCAAAATGGCTAAAAAAGCCAAGTACCTGCAAGATGTTTAAATGCACGGAGGACGCGGTCCGCGCCCTCCGTGCAGCTCCGCCGGGTCCCCTTCCTGAGATCGCCCCCCGTGCCGATCGCGACCCCACAGGCCGGGTCGGGCTCTCGTGCCGCTCCCAATATGGCTGCTTCCTCTGGCCGCGGCTGCGCAGTCCGCCTGGCCGCGAGTGCGGCTGCGCAGCTCTAGGGCCAACCCCTCCAATCCACGCTACAGTGCGTGGTTCGCACCATATTGGGAGCGGCACGAGAGCCCGACCCGGCCTGTGGGGTCGCGATCGGCACGGGGTGCGATCTCAGGAAGGGGACCCGGCGGAACTCAGTGCATTTAAACATCTTGCAGGTACTTGGCTTTTTTAGCCATTTTGGCCTCGTAAGTCCTTTAGGTAATGACCTCTTTTTGTCTTTTTCTCTTAAAGAGAACCTGAGGTGGGTTTGAAGAATATTATCTGCATACAGAGGCTGGATCTGCCTATACAGCCCAGCCTCTGTTGCTATCCCAAACCCCCCTAAGGTCCCTCTGCACTCTGCAATCCCTCATAAATCACAGCCGTGCTGCTGACAAACAGCTTGTCAGAGCTGGCTATGTTTATCTCTATAGTGTCAGTCTGCTGCTCTCCCCGCCTCCTGCAGAACTCCAGTCCCCGCCTGCATCCCTTCCCTCCCTGCTGATTGGAGAGAAGGGAGGGGGGCAGGGACCGGAGCTATGCAGGAGGCGGGGGAGCAGCTGAGACTGACACTACAGATGTAAACATAGCCTCACAGCACGGCTGTGATTTATGAGAGATTGCAGAGTGCAGGGGGATCTTAGTGGGGTTTGGGATAGCAACAGAGGCTGGGCTGTATAGGCAGATCCAGCCTCTGTATGCAGATAACATTCTTTAAACACACCTCGGGTTCTCTTTAAAGGACAACTGAAGTGAAAGGGATATGGAAGCTACCATATTTATTTCCTTTTAAAAAATACCAGTTGCCTGGCAGCCCTGCTGATCTATTTGGCTGCAGTAGTGTCTGAATAACACATAAGCAAGCATGCAGCTAATCTTGTCAGATCTGACAATAATGCCAGAAACATCTGAACTGCTGCATGCTTGTTCAGGGTCCATAGCTAAAAGTATCAGAGGCAGGGGATCAGTTGGACAGCCAGGCAACTGTTATTGTTTAGAAGGAAATACATAGCGCAGCCTCTATATCCCTCTTGCCTCAGTTGCCCTTTAAGAACACAGTCCTGATCAGTGGTGCCTTCAGGGAAGGTCCTGAACATGCAATCTCCGGGGCCATTATTTTGACCTCCATTCACCATATATACAATAGGTCAACTGCAAAAAAAACCCCTGCAGGACAGGAGAGCAAACTTTTCAGAACACATTGGCTGTTCCAGGTAAGAAAGGTTTCATCAGAATGACCGCACTTACGTTTGCATGTCAAAAAATACATTTAAGAATGGCAACTCTTCTGTTTCTAGCATATATTTACTTTAAGAATGACAAATAAAAACTGCTTACAGGAAGATTATAGCAATAGTTTGGTTAAAAAAAAAAATCGAAACAGCTATGCAAATTTTTTTCTAAACCGTAAATAATTACACTAAGCAGATTTCAACTTACGCTCCTCACCAAGTTTTTTTGGGTCCATATTCATTGGCAACCCCATAGTGATAGACCCTACGGGGACTTTTGCATGTTCAGAGCTGTATGGAGTATGAAGTTGCATGGGAACACCCTAAAAACAAGAACAATGCTCACAGTAAATACAGTGATCAATTTTTAATTAAACCCATGCCCCTCCCACTCACAAACAAATATGCCAACAGAAGTAATCAAAGGAGTGAGTCTTTCAAAGTGGCCAGAAAAAAAAATCATGCCTTCTAATTTAATCATATTTTATGGCTAGATTTTTTAAAACCCGCATCTCACCTGTGATATGGAGCCCATGGGTCTTTCAATAGCAGCTGGGTGTTTGCTTGAGGAGATGAGGGGAGGAGGGTTTGATATGTTGTTGATACGAGGAGCCAGCGACCTGGAGCCATCATGCAGGTTAAGGGGTACGGACTGGGCTGTGATTTAAAAAACAAAACAATTGTTCACTGAGATCTGATTTTGAATTATCATTCCTTTCTGGCCAACAACAGAATAAAGAAAAATTGCACATACTCTGCTGCTTTATTTTTAGTAGCAGTAGGGTATTGTACCGTGTTAGCCATCAGTAAAAGCAAGAAGTTTTAAATCAGGATGATACAATTTATTGGCTAACTAAAAATGAATAAAAATAAGCGAGCTTTCGGCCATGTATTTATGCTTGAAAAAAAAATCTGTTTTCCCTTTTGATGTTGCATGTATATAAGCTGTCTGTACCACCAGCCTGCAAACTAACAGGATATAAGCCAGACGAAGGCTGCAAGGCCGAAAGCTCGCTTATTTTTATTTATTTTTAGTTAGCCAATAAATGGTATCATCCTGATTTAAAACTTTTTGCTTTATTTTTAGCACCACTGATACCTTGGAAATACCTTGATACCTTTGCTATGGAACATAGCAAATGCAGGCAATAAGTGCTTGCCAAACACTCTTATCTAAACCATTCTTGGACGGCTGTAGTCACATTATTTTACCGTGTTTACATAAATGTTTTTGATGCATACCACACGTTCTCAATGGCAACACAATACATCTCAATGTAAAACTGCATGCGACATGCAGAAGGAAAGAAGCAAGCAGTATTTCATTTAATTAATGCACAAACAGATGTGAGCCATCTTGTTTATTTACATAAGCTGTCAAACCAATTGTTTTTTTCGGGGTGTGGAAAAAAATAGGAAATAAAAACACAAAATGAGAATGGGACCTTTAAATTTTGGCGACATGTTGTCTGCACTTGTTCTACAAGGGGAATGACATGTGCACTTCAAAAAGTGGAGGGAGAGCTCTACATTTTTTTTCTATGAAGTAAATGACTTATACACTTCCTATGGTGTACGTGTTGTTGCACCGCCAGTGAGTTGGGCACAGGGTGAGCCGAATGACAACTCACCCTGCTGCTGCTGCTCAAAAATTCCGGCGGCGTTAAATACTATTCCTCCTCCGAGTCATAGCAACTCAGAGGGTCATATAAGGCATATGATGACTGTCACATGCTTTATTTAGTTAAAAATGGTATAGAATCGGTACACTCATCAAATGTTTCTTATCTTTCCATTTGACACAAGCATTTCGTCATGTACAATGACTACAAAAACATTACTGACTTAGTTTGGTCTGGGAGAATGTCCATGAGGGAAGAGAGAGGTGTGATACCATGTGTGACTGCATCAGTTGTCACCAATCCTAGTGACACCTTTGCTTCTAGCATTACCACACAGTGACCTTGTTCGCTTTTAGGGAGATTGCCTTAGCTTCTCTAATTATATAAACAAAATAGGTTGCCAATTGAATTTGAATAGTTTATATCTACTACTGAATGATTTATAGGCTTTTAATACAATTCCATCTAGTGCTCACATGCAGCCTTAGACTTAATGCACACTTTCCTGTTCCCTTTTGACCCATCTTGTTTATATAGGGTATTTTCCCACTTCTGGCCCCTTAAAGTGTACCTGAGGCGACATTTGACATGAGATAATCATGTGTATTTATAGTGCAAAATATATTAATAACCAGGCTGTTTAACTTGTTTTATTTTGCTGCCTGAAAGAGTTAATTTTCAGGCATGCTTCTGTCTTGTCGCTATCATGTCTGGAATATAGTAAATCTCACTGATAAGCAAATTACAGCCATAAACGGTTTCCTGGCAGAATACATAATTTAACTCTGGGACACTTAAAGTGGAATATAACCCTGCATTTCATCTTTGCTCTAAAACATTATTTACAGCATATTATATGCAACCAGCATTTTGTTTTACTACACCAGCATTCAAAGGGTTACACACAGTGCTTGAAAGTTCAGTGCAGTGAAATGCGGACGCATCCAAACTTTAGATAAGGTTATCTTCTGTTTACTTAAGGGGCACTACAGCGAAAAACTGTAAAATTTAAAATGTGTGCAAACATATACAAATAAGAAGTACATTTTTTCCGGAGTAAAATGAGCCATAAATTACTTTTCTCCTATGTTGCTGTCACTCACAGTAGGTAGTAGAAATCTGACAGAAGTGACAGGTTTTGGACTACTCCATCTCTTTATAGGGGATTCTCAGGGATATATTTATTTTCAAAAGCACTTAGTGAATGGCAGTTGCTCTGTCCAACTGCCAAAAAACTGTGTAGGGAGCAGGGAAGCGGGTCAGCATCATTGTTTAAATCCTTTTTCGGGAATATCTTTATAAAGAATAAAAGCCTTGCTGAAAATCCCCTATTAAGAGATGGACTAGTCCAAAACCTGTCACTTCTGTCAGATTTCTACCAGGGCTGTGGAGTCGGAGTTGGAGTCGAGGTCGGGGCAATTTTGGGCACCCGGAGTCGGAGTCGTGGTTTCAGAAACTGAGGAGTCGGGAGTCGGAGTCGCATGATTTTGTACAAAATCCACAGCCCTGTTAAGTATTAGACTAAGGAGTTGGAGTCGAGGAGTCGGAGTCTGAGCAATTTTGGGTACCCGGAGTTGGAGTTGTGGTTTCAGAAACTGAGGAGTCGGAGTCGGAAGATTTTTGTACCGACTCCACAGCCGAGATTTCTACTGCCTACTATAAGTGACAGCAACATAGGAGAAAAGTAATTTACGTCTAATTTTACTCTGGAAAAAAATGTACTTCTTATTTGTATATGTTTGCACATATTTTAAATTTTACAGTGTTTTGCTGTAGTGCACCTTTAAATGTATTAACTGAGGAATGTGACACATTCTCTGACTGCAGAGAAGCTGCTGGAGACAGAGAGACACTGAAAGCATGTCTGCCTGAAAAACAGCAATGAATAAAAACAGTTATTAATAAAATGCAAAGTCAGCTCACAAAGCAAAAAACTGTACTTTTGGAAACCTATAACTTCTAAATGAATAATAATACTTATGCACAAATGCAAATATGATAACCGTATGGCATATAAAAAGTGGGAAAACATGTTTTTTATTGAATATTATGTCAGGGTTTTAAACCGCTTTAATGGTCTACCATTGATCCGAGACCAACATTCAATTTACTTTGTAAATGTTTAAATATAAAATCTCATTCTGTGGCAAACATCCATCCACAAAACCTGTAGTTGTGCTCAGCAGGTGGATGGACTGATATTCTGGCTAAATTTTTGATAACCTGCATGGAATCTTCTTTACAATTACATATTGTAATGTGTCCACCTATAAGCGATGTGAGCAGGCACAGTCTTTATTTTATTCATTAAAGCAAGAATTCTCTAGTATTGGAGCTTGTTCCCTGAGTGCTTAACAAAGTGAAAGTATGAGTGTATTCCCACTAGAACTCAAACTGCTTGTCTGCTTCACATGAAATCACAACATGAGAGTATTTTTTACTAATCGAGATTAGCACATTTGCTCTTCTACCACAAGATGGCACTCCAAGGACCTGATATGCAAAAGAGCTAAGCGTTTATTGGTATTTTGGGAATTCTTTATAAATTAATCTGCTGCTAACTTTTTAAAAAGCCTTAGAACCTGTGATTTTTTTAGCGGGGGTCCTAAACCCACTTAGACTGTTATAATAAAAGAACAGGATAACATTCTGTGGTGCTAGGTTGGGGTAGCAACCCAGTAAAGTACTCCTGGACAATAATCAGTTTTGGAGCCCCTTCCACTGGCTGCGTTGCAAAAACTGGATTGCATGCATTTTTGCAGTGTTCAGGAAATCTCAGGGTCATTAGGATTGCCACTGTGATCGCAGTACCTCTTTTCCCACTGTGGTGATCATGATACAATTTTACAGCAGCGCAATCACAATGCCTGCCTTTATTTTTTTGCAATTGCGTTTAGGTAGAAGTCTATGGAAGTGGAAAAGCACTCTTAATATATTACAAGATAGCCGCCTCAAAGCAAACCTGTGGAGGAGAAAAAATAAACGTTAAAAACTTACCTCAGTAGAGGCTACTCCAATGCTCATTCACCCCACCGCTCCTCAGCGATAACCTGTTCTTTGCAGCCATGTTCCCATGTACAAGCAATGCACAAGTACGGCCTGGGCCGTCGCACAAAGCGTCATGCACAGAGGAGAATGCCATGTTACAGCGTGGGCCATACTTGCTGAAGATTTAGTTGGCAGGCAGGCAGGGTAAATTTCTGTTCCAACACACTTTCAGGCAGGGAAACATTTTACTTTCAGTTTTCCACGCGCGTTTTTCCGCATACATTTTCTGCACACCAAGTGTGTTTCCATGCAGGAAAACACATGCATTTTTTCACAGCAGCTGATGCAATTGATAGAGAAAACTGCCAAAATGTGCTGAGTCATCATGCAGAATGTCAGTTTTTTTCCTGCGAGCGAACAACTCAGTAAGTGTGAACTAGTACATTGATTATCATGAGTTCTCAGTTTTTCTGTGCAGAAAACGTGCACGAAAACAGCCAAGTGTGTTTCCTGCCTCACATTCTGTTCCAACACACTTCCACATTCTCTCCTCTAGTTTTGCCCCAGAGTTTGAATTGTGTGAACAGTGAATAAAAAATTGCGAGCTCCATCACACAGTGAATGACATGGACTCACCTTGAGAATTATATGGGGATGCAGCTTCAGCCTGAGGAAGGGGCTTCAGCACCTCTCTGGCAGGCACCTGGTAAATATTAGTAGGAGGCCAAACAGGCATAGACACTGGCTCTGCACTTATCCTCTGATTCTCCATCTGTACAGCCACATTTGCCATATCTGAAAATGAGAATGGAGATATTCAGCTATTTAGTGTACAGTACTTTTCCATTAAATAAACACTGCATTGAAGTTAACTACATTATTTGCTGTGCATCTCTTCTACAATATTGTACAGCTCTGCATACTGAACTCAACAACATTTAAAACAAACCAAGAATGAATTTGAGGCCCCATGCACAGTGGTGAGTCGTGGCACAGTGGTGAGTCGTGGCGCGGTGTAACGTCCACTTTGTAACTCAACTCACTGCAATGAACATACAGCGGTAGCATTGCAGATAAAAGGGTGCGGTATGGTAACACCGATGAATGCACGTGATAACAGGTATGGGGAAGCCTACTTTTCACTGACTGTATGCTTCACTGTATGTGACGCAATGCGGCCGTAACGTGTGGTAAGACTGTTCTGTCCCATTATGTTCCTGTTACACAGGAAATACATCGTCCCTCTGTAAATGTGCCCTTAAGCTAAGTACCCACGTCCCGATTTTCCAGACAGACGATTTTTTGAGTGCCAAGTGGTCGTTTCCGCGATGTCGCCACATGCGTACAGGCGCACGACCACGCAACGTCACAATAACGACCGTCATTGTGGATCAGATCACTCAGACAACTCACGTGACATAATGCACACCCACCGACAGGAAGAGGCATCGCAGAACCGTTGGGCAGTGAGTACGCAGCTTAAGGGTTTAGTGTACAAAGGCTCAAGACACTACTTTGCATTCACTTTGATGTATGTTTGATTTCCCCACTAAACTTATGAAAGGCTTAAATTACAGTCTGAGTCTGAGGGGGACAGATTTTGGCTCTGAATAGTGTGGAAGAGAGTTTGAACCTCTTATTTCTTTCAGTGATCTGTGTCCCTCAGTAAAAAACATAACCCCTTTTACTAAAGAGGAGAAAAGAGCAGTTTTAATAGTTACTCCTCACATCCAGTTCCTGGGACCACTACAGTTCATATTAACACACAACACATGAATATTTCTCCGGTGGAGGCACAGACATCAGAAATCAGCAATGCACTTATACATCCACTTCAAATGTCTGGGGCAACCCAGAATGGGGGCTCTGTATAAATAACAGCAAAAAGAAAATATCCCACTCAGGGAAGAGAATAATAAATTACAAAGAAACATAAAGAGCACATATACAGGTTAAGGAATTGTAACCAACGACACATTGCTGTTTACTTTGAACACAGCTACAGAAGCTTGCACATCCTAAGGATCCAACAACCAAACACAGCTACAGAAGCTTGCACATCCTAAGGATCCCACACCCAAACACAGCTACAGAAGCTTGCACATCCTAAGCATCAAACACCCAAACACAGCTACAGAAGCTTGCACATCCTAAGGATCCCACAACCAAACACAGCTACAGAAGCTTGCACATCCTAAGGATCCCACAACCAAACACAGCTACAGAAGCTTGCACATCCTAAGGATCCCACACCCAAACACAGCTACAGAAGCTTGCACATCCTAAGGATCCCACAACCAAACACAGCTACAGAAGCTTGCACATCCTAAGCATCAAACACCCAAACACAGCGACAGAAGCTTGCACATCCTAAGGATCCCACAACCAAACACAGCTACAGAAGCTTGCACATCCTAAGGATCCCACAACCAAACACAGCTAGAGAAGCTTGCACATCCTAAGGATCCCACAACCAAACACAGCTACAGAAGCTTGCACATCCTAAGGATCCCACAACCAAACACAGCTACAGAAGCTTGCACATCCTAAGGATCCCACAACCAAACACAGCTACAGAAGCTTGCACATCCTAAGGATCCCACAACCAAACACAGCTACAGAAGCTTGCACATCCTAAGGATCCCACAACCAAACACAGCTACAGAAACTGGCACATCTTAAAGGGAACCAGAGACATTGGTGGAAAGGTTTTATACATACCTGGGGCTTCCTCCAGCCCCATAAGCCTGGATCGCTCCCACGCCGCCGTCCTCCGCTGCCTGGATCCGCCGGTACCGGGTCCCGTCATTGCCGCGAGTCGGCCAGCGGATGAGGCCAATTCTCCGCATCACAGGGGCACCCTCCATATACCTACGCATGCGGCTGCATACTGCGCAGCCGCATGCGTAAGGGTATGGAGGGAGCCCCTGTGATGCGGAGAATTGGCCGCGTCCGCCTGAAGTGACGGGGCCCGGTACCGGCGATCCAGGAAGCGGAGGATTGCGGCGTGGGAGCGATCCATGCTTATGGAGCTAGAGGAAGCCCCAGGTATGTATAAAATCATTTGCTATTTTTTCCCTACCCTTCCTCTCTGGTTCCCTTTAAGCATCCAACACCAAACACAGATCCAGAAGCTGGCACATCTTAAGCATCCAACACCAAACACTGCTACAAGAACTTGCACGTCCTAAGGATCCCTCCCCCAAACACAGCTACAGAAGCTTGCACATCCTAAGCATCCAACACCCAACCACAGCTACAGAAGCTTGCACAGCCTAAGCATCCAACATCCAAACAAAGCTACAGAAGCTTGCACATCCTAAGCATCCAAACATAGCTACAGAAGCTTGCACATCCCAAGGATCCAACACCCAAACACAGCTACAGGAGCTTGCACACCCTAAGGATCCAACACCCAAACACAGCTACAGGAGCTTGCACATCCTAAGCATCCAAAACCCAAACATAGCTACAGAAGCTTGCACATACTAAGCATCCAACACCCAAACACAGCTACAGGAGCATGCACATTCTAAGCATCGAACACCCAAACACAGCTACAGAAGCTTGCACATTCTAAGCATCCAACACCCAAACACAGCTACAGAAGCTTGCACATGCTAAGGATCCCACACCCAAACACAGCTACAGAAGCTTGCACATTCTAAGCATCCAACACCCAAACATAGCTACAGAAGCTTGCACATCCTAAGGATCCCACACCCAAACACAGCTACAGTAGCTTGCACATCCTAAGCAACCAACATCCAAAAACAGTTACAGAAGCTTGCACATCTTAAGGATCAAACACCCAAACACAGCTACAGAAGCTTGCACATTCTAAGCACCCAACACCCAAACATAGCTACAGAAGCTTACACATCCTAAGGATCCAACAACCAACAACTGCTACAGGAACTTGCACGTCCTAAGGATCCCACACCCAAACACAGCTACAGTAGCTTGTACACCTGAAGCAACCCATACACAGCTACAGAAGCTTGCACATCCTAAGGATCCAACACCCAAATAAAACAGCTGGTGAATGTAGTCCAGTGTACCGAGGAGTGCAAAATTTGTACAATGGGGAAATCAAGCAGCCGCTGAGTAAGGGCATTGTCCAGCACAGAAAGACACACTGCGGGTTAAGGCTCTTCATCCTCCTCTTTGCATAACTAGGGTTATACAGGTGGCAGCCATTAGCAATTCCTCCTTTGCTGGACACCATCTACTCCACCAGTTTGCCGGATTATTTCCCGCCAATATGAAAGGAAGGGAGGAGTTTCTCCAATAAATGTAAAATATTTTATATTTGTCATCATGCAGCTGAAAAAAGGCTGCTATTTATTATTATAATTTAGAAAATAGATTTTATTTCTGAAATCTTTTATTTTTAGTTTGGGTCCACTTTAAGTATATGGACTAAAGTGTTGCTGGTGGCCACCATTCTGCCTTCTCAAAATCTAGAAAAATATTAATCAGCTGAAGAATATAGACAATTCCCATTGCATGTCTGCTTTTCTTTACCCCAAAGTAAACAAAGCCTACCTGCTAAATATGACAAGTCCTTTTTTTACCCCAGAATAGTGGCTGACTGCCTGGTATCTAGAGTTTTAAAAACAGTAGAAATTGCTGGTAGGAAATGTACTCGTTGTAGTAGCACACAGGGAGGCACTGAAATATATATCACTTCTTCACTAGCTTCCACTGACTGCAATGCATGGAAATGCTCACACTCTGCCTCGATTGGCAACGTTGTAGTCCACTAACTTGGTGATTCAGCGGATATGAATGCATATTAAACCAATGCAAAATAAAGGCTGGAATTTGGAATTGTTTAAATGCAATCAGCTACAAAATTAGCTGTATAATTTTAACCCCAATAATTACGCTTCCATAGACTGTATAATTATAACCCCAATAATTGCATTTCCCTGGGAACGCCAGAGAACATACACAGATAAACAGCTCAGCAGATAAACACTGCAGCTACTGCAAGCAAATGTGATGAGATATGTAACTGATCACATTATACTGACTAGTACAATTTATTTCATATTATCTAACTGTGCTCCACGCAAGCGAGAATTCAGAATTAACCCACTGTCTACTTTATAACTCACTTACGCTAACATATAGCTCACTTATTCTAACACTGATAGCTTCAACTTTGGTGCATGACTACAGAAGCGTACTCACTAAAAGACAAAACAGCATTGCGTGCTGATAATGGATGCCAAGGAAGGCCTCCTCACAAACCAGTTTACTTCTCTGCCCAAAATGTACACTTCACAATCCTAAAAACACAATGTCCTTTCTCCTTAACCACTTGAGGACTTCAGTGCTAAACTCCCCTAGTGACCAGGCCATTTTTAGTAATATGTGCCACTGCAGCTTTAAGACTAAGCTGCAGATCCGCAAAACACAGCACGCAAGTGATTTCTCCCCCCTTTTCTCCCCACCAACAGAGCTCTCTGTTGGTGGGGTCTGATCGCTCCCCCCATGTTTATTTTTTTTAAAATAAATATTATTGTTGTTTTTGTAAAAAACAACAACCTGTTTCTTTAATTATTATCCCTCCCTCCCTCCCCACAGCCAGCCAATTATGGCGATCGGCTGTCATAGGCTTCTGCCTATGAGAGCCGTTCGCTCTCTTGTCCCCCAGGGGAACAGCCGTGTCACACGGCTGTCCCCAGTGCAGCGCTGCTGCTGATCGCAGCGCTGCACAGAGTAAATAGACGGTGTGATCGCCGTCTAACAGTCTCCTGAGCGGCTCGGAGACTAAAGAGGGGGCGGAGCCCCAGGACTTTATGCCGATTGGCGTTAGGCGGTCCTGGGGCTGCCGCCACGGCCACGCCCATCGGCGTGACGCGGTCGGCAGAAGGTTAAAGGACTTCTGAGGTCAAATACGTGAAAAAAGTGAAATACCGGTTTACATTCTGTATCCACGGAGGACGCCATCTGCACCCTCGATTTCATTCTTCCTTTTCTCCCGCTTTATTAGCAGCCCTGGTCAGGTCCCCACCCCTCCCAACGGGTCGGGTTATTATTCCTCGCTCAATATGTCTGCCGCAGCTGCGCAGTCCGCATAGACACGAGTGCAGCTCCAGGGCCTCCTCCTGATTCAAGTACAGGAGACAGTCGGGAGTGATGACATGGCTGTAGGAAGCCCTAGAGCTGCGCAGCCGCACACATATTGGCCCGTGAAACGTGTTGCATACCTGGAGAGTCCCCAATAAATAGTACTGTTATTTTATGACGGCTTATTGGCTGGTCTTTTTTGTACCTGAGGGAGGTGAGTCTACCTGCATCCCTCCTTTTAAGCGGATTTTAATTATTTTATCCTTGTTGGCGCCTCTGTTACTCTTGTTTTACTAATAATACAGAAATATTAGACACTATCATAAGTTATAGTGACAATTGTATCAATTAACAAAAATATACAGCAACTTACAAGACACAAAAGGAAGAGGGCCCCGCCCTTGCAAGCTTACAATAAAACATGTGAAGAAGAGCCTTTTAGCAAAGTGTCATCCACATTCGGTATGTGAACTAGTGACTAAGTGTGATTCCCCTGGATTTGTTCAAAGCTCTCCTTATCACTTTTTCCATATACAGGTTTGTATCAATGGAAGACAGTGGTGATTCCATGACACAGCATACCTCTGCTAGTAGAAGTTATCCTCATAATTATAGGTACCGGTAATTGTCCAACAAGGCAAATACTACTTTCCATTGCTTGTACGGTAGGTATGCATGTAAATAGGGATGTGACATTGGCCACCATGGTCTCCTCTTTCCCAAACATTAGTCCCCCCCCCCTCCCCCGCTGTTAGCATGATGTGGCTTTCCCAGTACAGAAGTGGAGATACAAAGCTTGGTTGTCAGCTTTTAGCCTTTCCAGCTGAAGTAAGCAATCAATTACATTTTTCCACTGACTGCTGATAAGGTCATGGGGCAGTGTGATCACCTTGTGTGTAGCACAGTGACCTTTCCCTTGTCTTGGTAAAAGGATGGTGATGTGTCAGTCCCTGTTGCATGATATTAGTGCTTTCCTTTCCTATATAGTCAAATTTGACTTTGCACTAAAGAACACTGCTGATTGTTTTAGGTAAAGCCATTTGCGCTTTATATCTGCAGAGTCTCACTATGAATATCTGTAAAGAGCTCTGAAGAGTCCACAGCACTGCCTGACAGTATGAACGTGATCTGACTCTAGTGTAATCACCTGTTCAGGGAGCTCAGAAGCTGACGTGACTATCAGTACCTAGAGCAAGTGTCGGGTGTCAATAAAAGTGACTATCAGTACCTAGAGCAAGTGTCAGGTATCAATAAGAAGCATCTGCAGGTAAGATAATTTTGAGAATGCAAGATGGCAGCCCCCATAAACAGAAAGGGCAGACATGACAGCATTGGTCAGCATGGGGAGATGAAAATAAGCAACACAAGAATGTTATTTACATATGTAAATCATGGCAGGGATGAGCTCTAATGCAAAAAAAAAACATTTAGCTCAAGTTTGCTTGACTTTTGTTATTAAAGAAAAAATACAGAACGTTCAAAAATCAGCTGTAACTTGCAGTGAATTTTCACTTAAGGAGCTCTTTCTATGGCCAGTTATGGACAGAATACGGCGCATTTTGTTGAAAACGACTTTGTACATGAGGAATGAAAAAAGCTCTAATGGCTTTTCAGTATCTAATCAGATGAAATACCAGGATGAAAAAAAAAACAACTTCTGTTCTTTGCTGTAATGATTCAGATACTTGGCTGGAGCACACGGAGTCTTAATGCAAGCAATTCCGCTTTGGACATAAAAATAAAAAAATGTACATTTATTTGTTTAAAAAATTCTCTTGAATTCCTCAGGAAATGTAGCCATTTCATTGGAAGCAGTTTGCTCGTATTTGTGGCTGGTGCATAGGGGGCATTCACTTCACTGGAATAACAGCCAAGGTCCTTCATGGAAAAGGTGAGCAGATCACGTTCTAGATCTTGTTTGGTTGAGCTGTGGAACAGGTTTAGTCCGTTCTGGATGTTAGTACAGCTCGGTTCACAACAGGAATGCTGAGATACAATTGTGCTGACATGGTTTTGAATTTGTCTTGTGTAAATTAACACCATGACAGAAAAGATAACATTTACTGTCAAATAAGAGTACTTCACACAATAAGCTCTGATTGCCATCTTCTTGCTTGAGCAATGCAAGAGGATAAAACTAGGCACATGCTAGATAAAACTAGGCCGAAATAGTCTATAGCACAGATGTCGAACTCCAGTCCTCGAGGTCCTCTCACATTTTTGACACAGCTCAAACTAATTGGTGAACACATTTCTCCATTTCTCAGCCCATCCGAAACACTGGCAAGGATTTGGCCATCGAGGACTGGAGTTGGACACCTGTGCTTTAGACCAGGGATCCCCAACCTGTGGTCCGCGGCCCACTGGTGGTCCGCAGGACGCTTTCAGTTGGGCCGCGGGACTGTCCTCTTGCCCCCGCCCCGCCCCCTCTGCAGCCGCCGCTTCTGTTATCTCTGGCGGCCGCTTGGTATCTTACATTCCCCTTCTCTCTTGTCAGCGTGACGTGTGAGTCACAGCAGCGCGCCCTGCAGCTGCTGTGACAGAGAGGGAGAAGGCAGGAGAAAGAGCGGCTTCCTGTAGCGGCGCGCCGTTACTATGGGAACCGCTCTCTCTTTCCTGCTTCCTCGGATCCTCCCTCTCCATCACAGCAGCAGCGGGGCGCGCTCCGGCGAGAGAGAGAGGGGAATGTAAGACACCGCCGGCCAAGGTAACTGCAGCAGCCGCGGCCGCAAGGGGGGGGGGGGGGGGGGGTTGGGGATTGGAGTGGGGGCTGCTTTACTTGGGCACTGTACTGGGGCTCTTATACTGGGGCACTATACTAGCTATACTTGGGTACTATACAGGGGCGCTATACTGGGCACTATACTGGCTGTACTGGGGCACTACTAGCTATATGGGGGAACTATACTGGCTATACTGGGCACTATACTGGCTGTACTGGGGCACTACTAGCTGTACTGGGGCACTACACTGGCTATACTGGGCACTATACTGGCTGTACTTGGGCACTATACTAGCTATACTGGGGTACTATACTGGCTATACTGGGGCACTATACTGGCTGTACTGGGGCACTACTAGCTATACTGGGGCACTATACTGGCTGTACTGGGGCACTACTAGCTATATTGGGGCACTATACTGGCTATACTGGGCACTATACTGGCTGTACTGGGGCACTATACTTGCTATACTGGGGCACTATACTTGCTATACTGGGGCACTATACTGGCTATACTGGGCACTATACTGGCTGTACTGGGGCACTACTAGCTATACTGGGGCACTATACTAGCTATACTGGGCACTATACTAGCTGTACTGGGGCACTACTAGCTATACTTATACTAGCTATACTGGGGCACTATACTAGCTAAACTGGGCACTATACTAGCTATACTGAGGCACTATACTAGCTATACTGGGGCATAACTATACTGGGGCACTATACTACCTATACTGGGGCATACTAGCTATACTGGGCACTTTACTAGCTATACTGGGGCACTACCTACCAACACTGGGCACTATACTAGCTATACTGGGGCACTACCTACCTATACTGGGCACTATATTAGCTTTACTGGGCACTATACTAGCTATACTGGGGTAACTGTACTAGCCATACTGGGGCAACTAAACTCCCTATACTGGGGCAACTATGCTAGCTATGCCCCCCCCCCCCCGGTAACCCGCTGTGCACGACGCTGTCCACTAGGACGCTACACCCCCCGCGGGCCCCGGAGAAAAATTTGGTCAGAAAGTGGTCCCCGGGCCGGAAAAGGTTGGGGACCCCTGCTTTAGACCATCTGCCTCTACCAAGAATCCAGCGTGTGTACAGCAGCAAATGGTCACTCTCTAGCATGGTTCTTCCCACTAACCCCACCTGCTGTCACTCAAACACTGCATACCCCCTGCACAGCAACAGGACACGTTGCTAGCCTGCAGACTAGCAACGCATCTGAACAGCCTCGGCCCTGCAATGTCACCTGAGAAATCGGGTGGCGATAGTCGCCAGGCAACATGCATCATACATCTGTACGAGGCTTTAGAATGAACTAGAACTCTAGTAGAATTATTCCATAACCGTAATGTTTCACAAAAAAGGGCCAATTCCAATAGAAATGCATAGACACTCTCTGCTTGCATACACATTACTAACAGGTCGATGCCTGTCTGTGTATGTATATCTATTTAGCCACCAATTTTATGCAATTTTTTTTTTAAAAAGAGTTTACATTTGCCTATTCCTGTTGTTTTAGCTCCTCAGGTGGGCTAATCCACACTTCCTGTTTTGGGTGGGATACAATGGAAATAAATCTGTATTCATTTGTATTGGATGTTTCTATGACTGAGAGCCACAGTGGCTCAAAACACAACAGCCTGCTGTTTTGCTGTTATTTTTGTAATGTGGAAATAATGAGGTGCTCCTAGGCAACTGTGCAGATTACCTCCCATGTTTACTAACAGATGTAGACGTCCCCTGAAGTGTACAGGAGCATAAAGTGGATGTGTACATAAGTACCGCGCCAATCAGCAGACACAAACTACATACTGGTTACCTATGAGGACTAGAAGGAAGTGTGTCGCTGACTGGAGCCTTCCTCTGTAGCTCATCAGACCGATGGGCTGTGTTCTCCTGTATGATTTGTCTGACATAAAATCTGCATTGTGAATGTTACTTTTCATCACTAATGAACGAGTAATAAGCATACTGACAGCACATATCTGAACATGGTAAGGAGCAATTTGTCCAGATCCATTTTTTCGGCCATTCAGGCTAGAGACATTTCTATTTTCCATTAACTGAGGGTATAACTAATGTATATTTAGTTTACGATATGGAGCTTTTTACATTATCTTAGAAGGGCACCTGAGGAACCCCAAAGTTACAAAACAAACCTAACAAATGGTCCACAAAGATGTGCTGACATATGTGCCCTGGTGTCACCTGCATCCCCTCCATTTGGCAGTATTCATCCCCATACTCAGCCCTACAGGAAGCCAGTCACCCAGAACCCAAAGGCCTGCTTGTCCTTCAGCACGTGCACTGTCATAATTCACACTCCCACATGGCATTGCACAGCAGCTGCAGCATGCTTGTTAACTGACTGGGGATAAGAACCTCGGAAGCACTGCCCATGCACAAAAAGAAAATCTTTTAGTCAGTCAGCACTCTGCTGCATTACATCTAATATTTTCAACACATCTTGAGATTTCATTTTCAGGAAACAAAAGCAATAATACCTGCACCAGTGCACAAACGTACAAGGAAGTTTTATTTACTACAACATTCAATTAAATTTGAGGTGTGCCAACTTGACTATATGAAGTCTGCAATAACTGACGCATCTTGGAGGATAATTCAATGAGTTCTAGAATATGTTTAAGGCACAATGCAGAACTAAAAACCATATCTTTTGCCCCAAAAGCTCCAAATCCCAAGCACTGCAGGTGATGTAAAAAGAAGCGCCTGAATGGTTGGAAGTCACACATGAAGAAATGACTTGTGAGCAGCATACCTTCTTTATCTGCAGCTTTTCCTTTCGGGCTACTGATTGTCTCTTGCTCCATGTCAGGTGGTAGCTGAGATGAAGGTTGTTTAGCTGGGTTTTGCCCATCCAGGGCAGACTCATGAACCTTGCTGATCTGCTCTTGGTAAAGGGCCAGAGCATGATGAGGTTTCACAGAAGCATTCTGTGGAAGTGCCTCTTGTACTTCTGCAATCTGAAAGACAAGGAGTGTTAAAAATTAAAGCCCCAAGATAAACATTTCTCTGAAACATGAAGTTGTTCAAAATATTGGGTTGACATACAGTCCAGTAACAATAACAATAAAAAGCTTTGTGTCCAATCTCCCTAATAACATACTAAAGCCTATACTCATAAATTCTGTTTCTGCCATAAGGGAAATTATTTGAAAAAAGCTCTCACTGCAAGACACACAAAATTCTGACATCTATTCATACAATAAAGTCCTTTCTGCTACACAGGTGCTGAAATCAGAGGCTGGACATTAAGAGAAAGAGACAGGTTGTTTGACTTGCTTCTAACAGATAAGCTCCGTGAATAATGACTAGAATCTGACAGGAAAAACAGCTCTTGCACGAGAAGCCATGCTGAGTGTTTTGCTTCATCTTCTGATTGCAATGACATGCAAATCAATGTATGGAGCCATACACATAGAAGTCATGGCAGTGAGACCTTTATCAGCTGTCAGAGAAGTTAAGCCGGGCTCACTGCTTTTTACACCTTAATGTGACATTATATACGTACAGTATTTTACCAGTGATTAAATGTATTAGAATAGAATACATTTGATATAAACTTCAACAAGAACAAAATTTCATAAATGCTTAATGCTTACTAATTTGCAAGCTAATTGTCAAAAAAGGTACAAGAAAAAAGTCCGATGTGTTCAATGTCTTAAAGCAGCCTAATAGCACATGAAAATAAAAGCAGCAAACTTGGGCACTTGTGGCGGCTTCAAAATTGGACATTTTGAGCAATGGATGTGGATGAAGCACTGGGGGCTACATAAATTATGGAGAATATCAGTGGAGGGACCGATAGCAGCGGCGGGGTAAATTATTGGCATGTAAAGTTTGCAGATTATGTAGCCGGACCCCACATCACCAGTGCTAGCGATTGGAAGGGGTGGGGGGTAGTTTGGGGGGTAGGTTAGTGTTAAAAGTAGGTAGTGTTAGCAGTTGATAGTAGCAGGTTAGTGTGTGAGAAAGGTTAGGTACAGTGATAGTAACAGATCAGTAAAATTGCAGCTATTCTACTATCACCATTACCCAGAGCCCAACAGTAGAATATCGGTAACATTGGCAATATTCTACAAGCAGCATTACCTGTTGCCCACATTTCCTAATGCTCTTTTTTGATGTACGCCATAAAAACACAGCTTGTGGAATACTTATTCAACATATTTTATAACAAACCTTGAAAGTAGGGTTAGTCAACTTGCTAATAATAGAAGTTTCAGATACAGACACTTATACCACCCAGGGGAAGCACATGACATTCACCTAGTCACCTTGCAGAGTATCTGCTCACATCTATACTGAAAATCTGAAACAATAGAAAAACGCTACAAAAATTGACTGAGTACCAATTGCCACTTCGAATCCACAGTTTATGATACCATCAACTCAGACTCCAGGTACCCAAAATTGCTCTGACTCCAACTCCACAGCCCTGCCTCCCAAGTACAATCAAGTACCTGGAAGTCTCCTGTCACCCAGTACAATCAAGTAACTAGAAGTCTCCTCTCACCTAGTACAATCAAGTAGCCAGAAGTTTCGTCTCACCCGGTACAATCAAGTAACTGGAAGTCTCCTCTCACCCAGTACAATTAAGTAACCAGAAGTCTCCTCTCACCCGGTACAATCAAGAAACCGGAAGTCTCCTCTCACCAGGTACAATCAAGTAACCGGAAATCTCCTCTCACCAAGTACAATCAAGTAACCAGAAGTCTCTTCTCACCCGGTACAATTAAGTAACTGGAAGTCTCCTCTCACGAAGTACAATCAAGTAACCGGAAGACTCCTCTCACCCGGTACAATCAAGTAACCGGAAGTCTCCTCTCACCCGGCACAATCAAGTAACCGGAAGCCTCCTCTCACCCGGTACAATCAAGTAACCGGAAGCCTCCTCTCACCCGGTACAATCAAGTAACTGGAGGTCTCCTCTCACCCGGTACAATCAAGAAACCAGAAGTCTCCTGTCACCCAGTACAATCAAGTAACCGGAAGTCTCCTCTCACCCGGTACAATCAAGTAAACCTAAAGTCTCCTCTCACCTATTACAATCAAGTAACTTGAAGTCTCATCTCACCCGGTACAATCAAGTAATCGGAAATCTCCTCTGACCCGGTACAATCAAGTAACCGGAAATCTCCTCTCACCAGGTACAATCAAGTAACCGGAAGTATCCTCTTACC
This sequence comes from Hyperolius riggenbachi, assembly GCF_040937935.1. Lineage (NCBI taxonomy): Eukaryota > Metazoa > Chordata > Amphibia > Anura > Hyperoliidae > Hyperolius > Hyperolius riggenbachi. Next base: position 513,367,250 of record NC_090646.1, on the reverse strand, counting down.
GGGTAGAAACAAGTAACTGGAAATCTCCTCTTACCAAGTACAATCAAGTAACAGGAAGTCTCTTCTCATACGCTGGCTTGAAAGACTACAATCTAGTAACCCGAAGTCTCTTGCCCAGAACAATAAAGTAACCCAAAGTCTCCTCTCACCCACTACACCAGCACAAAAACTTCAATAAAACAAATGTTATTTAAATTGTAAAATGTATAATATATACATATAAACTTAGAGTAATATACACCATAAATGACTTTTTCCCAAGTCACTGTCACTTACACTAGGTAGTAAATATTTGCCATATTTAGGACTAGTCCATCTCCTCATGGGATATCCACAATATTACTTATATTCTTTACAAAAGCACTTCCTGGAAAGGATCTATACAAAAATATCACCCAGTTTCCCTACTCATTTGCAAACTATTTTGGCAGTTGGACTGAGCAACTGCAGTTCAGCAAGTGCTTTTGTGACGGAGAAACCCCTATGAGGAGACGGACTACTCCAAAACCAGATCAGTTTGATTTTCACTAACCACTGTAAGTGACAGCGACCTGGGAAAGAAGACATTTATGGTGCATTGGAGCATAAACTGATGATAAGGTTGGGCTGCATATCATGCAGCTTTACCACACAGCCTGCAAAATTAGAATTGTAAAATGGGGATTTACTAAACACTTTAGGACCATGAAGTCCGATGGACTGGAAATGAAGCCATGTCTTACACTGGTACCAGTACAAAAGCCAGAAAGATACAGGTGGAATAAGAGGCAGGTTTGGCAAAGCAGACAGAGCCCATCTGGAGCTCAAGCAAACTACTGGGGCCATTGGAGTTTAATCTAGGCTGTTTTTCAAATATAATGGTTGAGGCAAAATGGTCACGTTACATGCTGGATAGCACAAGGAAGACTTGTTGGTAGTATCTTAGAACATATACACAAGTTTGTAAATACAAAATTATGAATTTCAGTCATAGGACTTGATTCACAAAAGAGTGCTAACTGTTAGCACGGCCGTTTTCGTGCGAATTTTCGCATTGCGCGCGATCGTAAATTTTTGCACGAAACGATGACATTTTAGCGCGCAAATGTAGATTTTTGTGCGGAATCGATATCGTTTGCGATCGCGCGCAATGCGAAAATTCGCGAAAACGACTGTGCTAACAGTTAGCACTCTTTTGTGAATCAAGCCCATAGTCTTTTCATAATTTCTGTCTTTGGCTTGCAGATTCCCCAATGCATACGCTGGCTTGAAAGACTATTTGTAAAAGGTGGAAAACCGCTTTAACAGTGTGCTTGAGATCCCTGGCAGAAAGCATTCTAGGCTAAAGCTTAATTGGTTTTCAAGTGTAGCACACTTATTTACAGGAAATATTCCTGATTCGGGGCTGGACTCAGCAGAGCTTTCAGCAAGTCTGGAGCAGTGCACAATACATCAGTGTTCTGAGTGCTAGAGAGGGTAAACAAAATCACATGTGTGGAGCATTTCCCCTGCAGACACTTACTATGGGTGGAATTGCAGCAGCTCTCTGCTTCAGTTGTTTCAGGTCCATTGGTTTCTGAGGCGAGGAGTTCACACGCATGTCACTGCCAGTGTTTAGCAAACTGGGCCGGGGAGACAGCAGCCTGTACACACAACACAAAGGTCAGGCATTTTATTCACACACAGATTAACACTGTTTATTATAGATGCAATAGTCTCAGCACACTGATATACTACAGGTGATGCACAATATTTTCATGTTTAAGTTCTAAGCTTATTTCATTAGGCTAAAACCCTTAGAAAATAGATTATTCTAACGTATTTCAATTAGGAATTTCTGTCATGTTCTGCATAGTGAGGTAACATTGTTTTATTAATGCTTTACTTGTTTTTACTAATGTTAGAGTAATACACAATGTTGTCTCACCATGCTGGCCTCGGCTACAGAATGTAACTCTGTGTTGTGAGGGCTGCCATCTTGTTCTCTGCAAATTATGGAACTAAAAATTTCACCCTTTGAGATGGTGGGAGAGGTTGCATGCTACCAATTAAACTGGAAGGATACTGGACGAGTAGATATCCCAGGACTGAAACACCACACACAGAAAGTAAATGTACGGATATAATACTAAAGCATGCAAATGCCTTTCACTAAAAATAATGCATCTAGAGATTAGATACAGTTGAAATGTGAGAATGAAAAAATTCTCTGTCATTTTTCCTGCAGATGGAACAGGCAATAGTAGCAGAGGTTCTCCTTTCACCATCGTGCAATGAAGAGAACTTCCCTGAGCTTCAGGGCTGTGGAGTTGGAGTAATTTTGGGTGCATTGGACGTTTTAATTTAATGTCTTGTCTATTTTAGTAATAACAGTGTATGACTGGTTTAAAGATGTGTACAAATGCACAATGTCCCCACAATTTGTGTCACCTGCCAAGATTGAAAGTGTACCTGACACAGGCTTTTATACTTACCCGGGGCTTCCTCCACCCCCATGAGCACTGATGCATTTCTCACCGTCCTCCTACATGCCTCCATGCTCCTGGTATTGGTCCTCCTAGTGTCTCCATTCGGCCGGTAATCGTGCCAGTCAGCTCTTCTGCGCATGTGCAGCCTCTCCGTGCATGCTCAGTATAGCCCGAACGGCACAGCTGAGCCAGTTACCAGGACCGATACTAGGGGAACGGAGGCACTAGGGAGGATGTTGAGAGACCCATCGGTGCTCATGGGGCTAGAGGAAGCCCCAGGTAAGTATAAAATCTTTTACTTTGCCCATCTCAGGTTTCCTTTAACGCTGAGTGCAGGGGCCCAATGCTATACAGATGTGTCGCTAGGCAAAAGGAAAGCTATGCATTATGTTTCTAAGAAGATAGAAGGAGGGACTATGGCATCAGAAATGACTGTCCCATAGAGATTATGGGCTCAATTCACAAAAGGGTGCTAACTCAGATAGCTAGCCTAAAAGCGTGCTAACTACAGTGCTAATCAGTTAGCACGCCCAGAGCTTTTATTGATCGCACACAAAGTGTAAGCGCTGCGCGGAGCACGCGAAACGTCACACCGGGTGCGTTCACAATGAGCATTAGGCGTGCTAACTAAGTTAGCACCCTTTTGTGACTCAAGCCCTATATCACCTTTTATCATTAGGTACTTGGTATCACTGACAACTCTACTATCCATTGACTGCAGAAAGACTGGGTTGTTCACCACTGTACAAAAATTACAAAACGGGAACATGGAATTTATAAGTAGGCATCCCAAAAGCCTATGGTTAAAGCCCTAGTTGTGGTACATGTTTCATGGCTGAATTTCATAACGTAGCAAACAAAATAAAAATCTGGGGTCTCGTATTGTCTTCAGCAGGAAGACCACTGTGTAGTGGGGGCATGGTTCTCACATCACTACATCACTTTTACAGAGAGCGATACCTGCCACTGGACTATGTAGACCAGGCTTTCTCAACCAGGGTTCCCTGGAACCCCAGGGTTCCTTGAGTACTCTGCAGGGGTTCCTTGGCATTTTTCCCATCGTGGGGGAAGTATAATAGAGCACACTATAATAGATAACAACAATAACAATAACAATAATATTTATATAGCGCTTTTCTCCCTGGGGACTCAAAGCGCTGTGACCCTGCATTATGCAGTCTCAAAGGCTAGGGAAAAGAGGTGAGTTTTTAGCCTTTTTTTAAAGCTGTCCAGAGAAGGAGCCTCTCGTACTGATTGTGGAAGTGAGTTCCATAGAGTAGGGGCTGCATAGGAAAAGGCCCGAGCACCAAATGTTAAGTGTATCCTGGGAATAACCAGCTTCATCTTGTTGGCAGAGCGGAGGGTGCGTGGAGGGGCATAAAGTTCCAATAGATCCGCTATGTATTTGGGTCCCATGTGGTGTAGAGCCTTGAATGTCAGCAGGCAGATCTTAAAATTGATTCTCCATTTTACTGGCAACCAGTGAAGAGTTTGCAGTACTGGGGTGATGTGTGAGCTGCGGGGGGCATTGGCTAGGAGTCTGGCTGCAGCATTCTGTACTAGCTGTAAGGGGCGCAGAACCTTATCTGTAGATCCGATTAACAGGGCGTTGCAGTAGTCTAGGCGGGAGGATACAAATGCGTGAACCAGGGCAGGTAGGTCTTCAGCTGGGATAAGGTGTTTTATTTTCGCTATATTTCTTAGATGGAAGAAGGAAGACTTGACGACAGCTGATACCTGCTGTCTGAGTTTTAGATTTCCATCCAGGATCACCCCAAGGTTTCGCACAGAGTCTTTATACTGTACAGTATCTCCCCCAATTGCTAGTTTGAGGTGGTGAGCGTTTTGAACTTTATCCATCATGTGTGGACCACCTACCACCAACACCTCTGTTTTGTCAGAGTTCAGCCTCAGCCAGCTGGTGTTCATCCAATTTTGTAAATCCACTAGACACGCATTTATGGATGCTGATGGGTCTTGGGTGCCAGGCTTGAAGGACAGATACAGTTGTGTGTCATCTGCATAACAATGGTATCCTAAACCATAGTTCTGGATTATTTTGCCCAGTGGGAGCATGTAGACTGCAAAGAGTAATGGTGATAGTACAGAACCCTGTGGAACTCCATAGGCAAGTGGCACTGGATTAGAGTAGTGTGTGCCCAGACATACTTGCTGTGTCCTGCCAGATAGGAAGGTCTGAAACCAGCTAAGAACAGTACCCCTTAGGCCACAGTAATTCTTCAGTCGCTGGATTAGTATTTCATGGTCCACAGTATCAAATGCTGCTGACAAGTCAAGAAGAATCAGAATTGAGCAATCACCCTTGTCCCTTGCAGTAAGTAGATCATTCATTACTCGGACTAATGCTGTTTCAGTGCTGTGCCTTTTCCTGAATCCTGACTGAAAAGTATCAAAGATGTTGTTATCTGTAAGCCTGGCTTCTAGCTGGTTGGCGACTGCTTTCTCGATAACTTTTGATAGGAATGGTAAGTTCGCCACAGGTCTGTAGTTGGTTACAGAATCAGGATCTAGTGATGGTTTCTTCAGGAGGGGTTTTATGATTGCTTTCTTTAGTTCTTCTGGGAAAAGTCCACTTTGCAAGGAGCACTGAGTGATTTTGTGAAGTGCTGGCCTGAACAGCGCTGGGCACTGCATTAAGGATCCAGTTGGGCCAGGATCCAGGTCGCAGGTAGTGGGGCGGAGACTTTGAATGAGAATTCCAAAATCTTCTACACTCAGAGTGTCAAAGACTTGCCATGGTGGTACGGTAGTAGGCATATGCAACGTCCAGTGGTCAATTGATGTTGTTGGTGTAATGCTGGCACGGATGGTAGACACCTTGTTTGTGAAGAAGGCAGAGAATTCTTCACACCTTTCCCTGGAGTATGTGGTTGGGGCTTTTAGGCAGGAAGGATTGCAGAGTGATTCCACTGTGTGGAAGAGTTGAGCAGCTCTGTTGTTGGCTGTAGATATTTTGTGCGAGATAAAGTCTGATTTTTTCTTGGTTATTGCTTGTTGGTATTGTCTGAGGTGTTGAACTAGGCTAGATTTGTGCTCCCCAGTCCCTGATTTACGCCACTGTCTTTCTAGTCTGCGCCCTTTCTTTTTTAGATCCATGATGGTTTTGTCAAACCAATTAGCTTTCTGCTTTTTGGTTGCTGATTTGGTGCGCCATGGGGCAATACTGTCAAGTGTTTCATATATCGTGTTGTTGTACTGGGTTACTAGAGAGTTTGGGTCCATTTGACTGTGGAGCAGATTTGTAAAATCCAGGTTGGCAGTTATCCTCTCCGGTGTTAATTTACTCAGGGGACGGGTTTTGATTGTTTCTTTAGGGAGCTGCTTGATAGGGTGATGTTCAATAGTAAACTGTATTATGTGATGGTCTGACCACACCACTGGGGTTACTGTTATGTTACTAATGTCTATTCCGAGGTGGAACAGTAAGTCTAGCGTATGCCCTCCTCTGTGGGTAGCTGATTTTACAACTTGTGTGAAGCCTAGTCCACCCATGAGATTTATTAGTTCATTTGCATCTTGTGATTGAGTGTTATCAGCCCGGATGTTGAAGTCACCAAGGATGATCCATCTCGGATAAGACAGAGCCAGCATGGCCAGAAGTTCTGGGAATTCCTGTAGGAAAGGGTCAGCATCTCCGGGGGGACGATAAACCACTAAAATTTTGAAGCCTTTACCAGCTGAGATCTGGGCACCTATACATTCAAAGGACTTTGTTGAGCCAACATTCAGGGCCCTGAGCTGCAGAGTTGTTTTGCCACAAATTGCTACACCCCCTCCTCTGCGGTCTCGTCTTCCCTCACTTAGGACTGAGTAATTGTATGGGATGGTTGCTTCCAATGTGGGGCCCGCATTGGCATCAATCCAGGTTTCAGTGATGCATGAAAAATCGCATGTCTGAATAAGGTCCGCAATAATGGCTGTCTTATTGTTTATAGAGCAGGCATTGCAGAGCAATGCAGTGACTGCATGGGGCTTAGCAATGGCGACTGGGTTCACTGCCGGGGTGTTACTGCATCTCTGACTAGATGGTACTGTAACAAGAACCACTAAATTGGGGGGGTCAGGAGACAGTATAATAAGTGGCAGTGTAATAGGGGGTAGTGAAATAAACAGCCACACATATTTTTAAGACCATGCCTCCTGCAAAACAAATGCAGGGGTTCCTTGAGATCAAAAAATTGTTTGCACGGGCTCCTTGAGATCAGAAAGTTATTTTCAGGGTTCCTCCAGAGTAGAAAGGTTGAGAAAGGCTGATGTAGACAGAGGAGCTGACAAAACGTTTCTTGAAGAATTGCTTGAATAATTTCAAGCTAAAAATGACAAGACTTTGTGTACTGCTCGCAATGTATTCTCTCCATAGTCAGCTAAACAATAACTAGTCTATTAAATAGCATAGCTAGAGATTCTGCAGGCAGTCAGAAACCACTTAATAAAATGTTGTATATAAATATAGATCACCCCAACAAAAAGGTCTGTACAGAACACCAGGCAGCTGCCATTACGTCAAAGAAGTCTTTTTGCAGCAGATACTTAACTGAAGAGCCCCAGAAAGCCAACTCACTTTGGGCATATGGGTAGAATGGGTGAAAGGAATTTGTGAGGTCAGCTAATTGGGCGATTTCAATGAAAATGAAAAGTGCTGAAAAAAAGTAAACAGGCTGCGGAAAACAGGTGCACCTCTTACACATAACAACATGAGAAAGTATAAAAAGAGAGAAAAGAATGGCTGACCAAAAACAACCTGTTGTGTTCTATAAAGCTAACCGTACACATGTACAAATAGCTGTTTAGTGGAAAATCAGTCAGCCTCTTGTCCCTTAAGAAACCAGCATGTAGACACCTAGCATGCATGTTCTATATTTCCACTCCTGAGTCTATGCCAGGTGCTCCAGTTTCACTAATAATATCATTTTTAAGTTACATAGCTTCCAATCAAATGGGTCATATTCTACATTCAGACACAGGAATACATAGGCCATCAATTTCACATCTTTATAGGCATCCAAATCAGTCGGGCTGGATATTTTAGGTGGACTGCTTTGTCTCTAAGCACTGGGGAGACGATCCAGCTTTTTCTCTGAGTCAATTCGCTATAGGATAGTAAATGGCAGTTGGATGCACTGAGCATGCATGTACTGCTACTGTCTCCTCGCAAACTGTTGGCTAAAATGATCACTTCTGCCTGTATGACTTTGATATGGACATTAGATTGTAAGTATCTCTGCAGGCAAGCACAGAGGTGAATGATTACACACATTCCCTGTAAAGTGCTGCTTTATACATCATCAACTAAAGAGAAATTACACCTCTGATGAGAAAAATGCAAACTGAACAATTCAGTTGCAGGAATTAAAGTAAACCTGTGAGGCATCAATTTAAATACTTCAGCAGGAGGCAGCATCTGGATCCTACAGAGGCTTTCCTTGTCCTCCTCCATTAGGCCATTCCATCACTAAGACCCCCGAAATGCAGCTGTACTGCACCTGCGCAGTAGCACGGACTTGCCCATGCCAAGCCAGAGCGGGTAAGTGCTACTGCGCAGGGGCGAGGCATTGACTAGCAGTTTTGCGGAGGGAAAGCACAGGATCAGCCTGGTGGAGAAAGACAGGGGGAAGGCTTTGGATCATTCAGAGGCTTTGCTCTATTGAGGTAAGCACCCAAATCGGGCACTTTTTTCCTACTGGTTTTCTTTAATAAAAACTACTGAGATTGTCAACTGTGTATAAAAGCACAGTCATTCACAGCGTTGCTAACAGAACCTGTGAGGGCTCAAACCCACTACAAGACTTTTCTAAGCGCTAGTGATGTGAAAAAGCTCTTGCTAATGCTATGGGGGATTTTTCATAAAATCACATCGCTCTAGTGAGATCATTAGCAAGAGCTTTTCAAATCACGAAGCGCTCAGAAAAGCGCTCCTAGTGGGTTCCAGACCTCAGAGAGGAGTATCAAAATCTCCTGCCAAACAATGGATTACAGCAGCTGTTGTAAATGAGCAATATTGGTTCCTATTTCATGCAGCTATTCACTCATGCAGCAAGGTGGTAGGATCTGGAAAGTCTGCACTCCAAGCAGAGTATATTGTTGCCATGATTGCAAAGAAATGCATTTTTTTCACTGGATGCAAATTGAAATGGAAAGATAATTTTAATACCATTAAAACAAAAACAGTCTAAACTTGCTGAAGTTTTATAATGAAATGGCAATTTGACTTTACGATATACAAGAAACATTTCCCTCCCCAACTCAGATAACACTCTGCATCTTCTGATGTACAACAGACCTATAACGAGCACTAGAGCCATGACCAGGTGATGTCCAAACACAAAAATGTCCACTATGAAGGGAATACTCTGCACTCGTAAGGTAACCTGACATACTAGCCAGAAGCTAGGTCAATGAGATGCAAATAACTGAGTCGATGTAGGATTATGTAAGTTCTGCATAAAAATGTAAGCATGTTGAAAATAGACCAATCAGACACCATCAGGGTGACATTCAATTGGTCCCTTTTTAAGCTGCATACACTTGCATAACCCTGCATCAACTCTGAATTATTTGCATTGCACTGACAAGCCCTAATAGGCAGCATAAGTACTATATGAAACAAGTGTGTGAAGAAAGCCAAGATATAGGAGTTAATACATCAGTTAAAAGGTAGCAGCACAACAAATACTGCACTCGCATGCTACGTGCGGTAGTGCCACGTAATGCGTGTTGCTAAGTTACAGGCGCTCTTTTTAAAAGTATGTGTGCTCCTACAAAGTACCTTGCGCTTCTTCACGTAGTGTAAGATATGAAGTATCGTGACCACAACACTTCACATCCAACGCTACATGAAAGATTGCGAGGTACCTTGTAGGAGCGCCTGTAACTTAGCAACGCACGCTACGCAGAACTACCGCATGTAGCGTGCGAGTGCTGTATTTAAGTCGTGCTGCTGCCTTGGAACTCGCGCTGCTACAGCACGATGATGAATCAACCCCATAGTTTTTACTTTTAAATCCAACATGAATATAGATGATTAAATGTTAGATTTGATTAAAATAAAATTTGGAAAAATCAACCTGTTAATGGCTGCCGTTAATTTGCTTAGTATTCTTAAAAGATAGATATATATATATATATATATATATACACACACACACACACACACACATACATACCTGGGGCTTCCTCCAGCCCCCTTCAGGCCATTGGCTCCCTCCCCTGGATTCACGCCTCCTGCTCGCGTCCTGTAGCCAGGAGCTTTCTGCACATGCCCAGTAGCAATATTTATGTGCTGCGCAGAATGCTCCTGGAGCACAATGAGGAGGCGTGTGGCCCGAGGCCCCACATGCAGCTGACAGAAGGGCACTGCAGCTGACCAGAGGATCGCGGAATGATGGCAAGAGCACAGAAAGATTGCAGGTGGCTGGAAGCAGCCCCAAGCAAGTTAAACTGCTCTTTTTTGTCAGATTAGGGTTGCTTTAACCACTTCAGTACCAGTAGTCTCTGGCCCCTTAAAGAGAACCCGAGGTTGGTTTCTGACATCAATATTAGGACACAGAGGCACATTCGGCATACTCCCCGCCTCCGTAAGCCGATTGGACGAAGCTTACGGAGGCGGGGAGGGAAGGGACAAAGGCGGGGAGCCGCGCTATACAGGAATTGTTACAGGTGCAGGGTCCCCTATTCGCATAGGAAGTGAAATTCCTTTTTCTGTTAAAAGAGGGAAAAGTGGGAGCCCAATAGTGCAGTATCGTTAGTACACACTAATGACTCAATGTTTGAGACAATGGAATACTCACAAGGATGGGTTGAAATCCTGCAACCACCGTTTAAGCGTGCGGGAAAAAAACCCGCTTGGTATCCCGGACTGTTCTAGAACCGGGCAGTCGCTCTCCTCCTGTGGTCCTCTCTACTGGTGGATCAAGTCTAACGTAGTAGAGGTCGGCACCTCTGTGGGAGGTGAGAATACTGGATAGAGGTTGTGGGGTGGGGTGGTAGGGGGTGCCTCACCACAACCGGGGGTGAGTGGCAGCAACAATGTAAACAGCCAGCTAGCGACATTGTGTGTAGCCTGGAAGTTTTTATATTGGGGGACAGCAGAGAGCAGGGAGGCCTGGGGGCACACTATCAGGACACAGAGGCTGGGCATTGTGTGTCGAATGTGCCACTGTGCCCTAATATTGAAGTCAGAAACCCACCTCCGGTTCCTTTTAAAGTGACCCAGAGATGAATACAAAGCCTGTTTTTACTTACCCTGGGCTTCCTCCAGCCCCATAAGCATGGATGCGTCCCAATCTGCTCCGGTAAGCGGCTGTGTGACGTCAGCAGGGGGCATTCTGCGCATGCACGGACCTTCTATGCAAGCGCAGAAGGCCCCGGCTGACGTCACTTAGTCAGACTGAGCCGTCTACTGGGGTTTGATTGCTCCATGCTTATGGGGCTGGAGGAAGCCCCGGGTAAGTAAAAAACAGGCTTTTTATTCATCCCTGGGTTACTTTAAGGACTAGAGATTGCTGGTACCTGAAGTCAAGCTGCACGGACCTGTGGGGCCACTCTCTTGCCACTGAAGCCCACTCGCTATGCCTCCTTTATGACTGCAGAGCTCCTTGAGCTGATCAGTAGCTGATTTCATTGGCTCCTGACCCTGATTAGCTCACAGTGATCACAGGGTCAAGAGCCAATGAAATCGACTCCTGACCGACTCATGGACCTCTGCTGTCATGGCAATGGCAGAGCGAGTGGGTTGTAGCAAAAGGAGAGCAACGTGAGCACTGGTAGTGGTGGGTACATGCAGCATTCTAATTGAACGCCTTGGCAGGGATAACAGGTCCCAAACAGGGTGTAGATCTCAATTAGCCTGGTCCGGAAGCAGCTAGGAGTGCCTTATACTTTTAATGATCTTTCTGATTGGGGAAAATTGTTAAGGATATCACATTCATCTTATTATGTACGATGCTAAAACAAGCTGATTAATAAACAGTTTTTTTTGTTACAACATCCACCATTATACATGTGTCACACAGCTGTATGAACATGTCCACTAACCAAACACAAGATTCAGTTTTCTTATACCTGTTTTTGTCAGAAGAGTCCTGCTCTTCAGCTTCATCTGCACTGCAGGTGGCACTAGAGTCGCTGTCTGCACTTGTCTTTGCACCATGTTTGCTGTGCTTCTTTTCCACTTTATGTAGTGACTCTGTTGCTTCATTCTGCACCTCCTCTGGCTTCTCAGCCACATTGTCCTTGCTGTCCTCTAACTCTTCCTGCTTGATTTCACAGTTTCCTGCTTCCTCATAGCCCGTTCCCTCACATTTCTCTTCAATTTTAACTGTACCAGGTTCTGGTTCTTGTGAGGGTTCCTCCCCATTGCTAGTCCTTTCAGCAAGTTCCTGAGATTGTGGAGAAGTGGAGCTACCAGAACTGGCTGGCACTTCATTGTTCGCTTCTGCCACAGACTCTACCGTTTCCTTGGGCTCATTGTCTTTGCACTCTTTGGCTTCTTGTCTTGGTGATGGAACACTTTCAGTGTCTGAACTGTTGTTAACTGCCGCTGACGAGGGTGGGGGGAACAAAAACGGTTAGTAGAGGACCTTAATAAACAATGCAATGAAAGCAAGCGTCAACACCACAGACACTCAAATATGGTTACAGAGCTAGGAAATATAAGCTGTGATTGCAGTCAAAGGTTGTTACTAAGCATCCGTCCCCATGCTTGAGGGCTACAACAGATATTCAACTGCAGTTAAAGTACCAAACACACAGATCATCTGTTGTGTTAAGACAATTAAAGGACACCTGAAGTGACCCAAAATACAGTAATATAAATATATCAATGTGTAATTATGGGAGGACTCCTTCCTACACCAGTTTCCCCTCTGTTCCTTCCCTTCGCCCTTTTAGTAGGTTCCACTGAAACCAGTTGAGCAGAAGCCAAAGGAGCTCTCCTCCTTTAGTACATGCTCTGTCCCACTTCACACTACTTGGTCATCCATGATCCGAGCATGCACACTTGTGGAACAGAGAGGAGGATGGTACGACGGTGCGACTAGTGGACCTGTGAGAATAAGGATGCCATAATGGACATATTGACATGTTTATATTAATCCATTTTCAGTCACTTCAGGTGTTTTTTAAAGGCACAGTTGTTCCAGCCTTTTATGATAGAAGTGTCCAAATGAACTTTTTTCTATTTAAATGAGTTTCCTGGAGTTCCTGTAGATCTAAAAGTCTGAAGTACATATCAAGGAATCTTTCATTTCTGGAATATACAAATCAGCATTTATAAAGGTGGGCATACTTAAAAGACACCTGAACTGAGAGGGATATGGAAGCTGCCAGATTTCTTTCCTTTTAACAAAAGTAGAGGTCTCCAAAAAATAAAATATTTATAAAACTTTAGAATTAAAGTTAGAAAGGAGGTATGACTTATCTATGAGAAGCAGGAGCAAGAAATAGAAAAAACAAAAGTTTCACAAGGTCATCTCGCTTCTTTAGAAGGTAATATGATCAAACATTTTTTTACACTGCAAATCACAATTGCGTTTTGCGATTTTTACCAGTGGCTAGGGACACAAAGAGATGCAGAAGAAATGCAGCATGCAGGACACTTGTGATCATGCAAAATCGGACTGCAAACGGATCACACAAGTAGGAAAAATTGCCCTGCAATTTCGATTTCTTTGGCTTGCGTTTTTTTTTTTTTAGAAGACACAAACACATCAACAGGCACACACTTTGGACATCAGTATAAGCCTGTTGATCAGGAGAAAGACAGGAGGTCCTGGAGTCAGGACACATGATTTTACAAGGTGTTCTAAAAAAACAACTTAAAAACAAAAGCCACAAGACAATCAATTTAAGAGAGGATATTGTTACTCCTGTAACTTCCCTATATGCTTGCCAATTTATTTTCTTTGACTTGGGCTCTGCATTAATCCACAAAAGCAGCCTTGTTTAAGATTCTGTGACACTTACTGTCTCCTTCTTCTGCCATTTCCTCTTCATTGCCACTCATTCCAGATGCCTCCATCTCTTCATCCTCTACAGCAGGTGTATAGGAGACCTCCTCCTCCATTTGTGCAGCCTTTTTCTTCTTGCGTCTGTTGTTTCGCTCCTTCTCCTTGAAAAAAATAAATAAATATAAACTAAGCAATTTGTTGCCTGTTTTGAGGGTCAAAGTAGGTAAAGTAGATAAACCGGCAAAAAGTAAAGTAAAATAACACAACCTTAAAACTCAGGATACAAAACTACCAAAACTAGCCAAGCACCACACCTATAGTAACACAAAGTACAGTAAATAGTATTGCACATTTAAGACTCTTGTTATCAGAAATCGTAAACTTACTTTACATACATTTTCACAAAAAAAAAAAAGAACATTGTCTTTTTGAAGATGCTGTCCATGTATTAGGTTTTCCATTTAGCTGGTAAAGGCTCTTTCACATCACAGAATGCGCGCATGAACCAATTTCATGCACGCGTTATGGCCTGCGATGCAAGTGCTCGGAAGTTGCAGTGCAACGCTGATTAGCGGCGGTAGTTCTAATGCACCCAAGAGGGAAAACGCCACGGCTGGACGCCACGAAGCTCTCAGACGCGGTACAACGTAACTCTCCTGAACGCTTCGTCTAATGTGAAAGTCAACATCAAAGTCAAATAAGATTTTCATGTTACCTCTCTAAACGCAATCTAGGAGCGATCCGTCAAAACGCTCCTAGTGAGAAAGAGCCCTAAGACAATGATGAGAATTATACTGCCAGAAGAATGAATGCTAAAAAGTGGCTCTACAGCCAGTGGACAGTACCGCTGCATCAAGCGGAAATGCACCACACTGGCCTCCAACCTTGTAAACTGATCATACTAATTATCTGCAAATCAGGATTATTGCACCCTTTTATTTATTACTATGTTGTGAATTTATTCCAATTACTAATTACCTAAATTCACGCCATACTCACACAGAGGTGCTAGGCGTGTACTAGACTTTATGCTGTGTGATACTCCTTCTCTTGTATTGCCTGAGGAAGCATGAATATACCCGCGAAACGTGTTTCCTGTTTAACTTGGAGTATGTGAATACATTTTTCTTGCCAATAATCGACAGCTTTGTGTCTGTTTTGGGGATGGGAAGTCCACCACTGCCTCCCAAACCTTTTTAAGAATTTTAGCAATTTTTATCCTTTTGGCGCCTCTGTACATTTTCTACAATGAGAGGGATATGGAGGTTGCCATATTTATAGTACACCACACGCGTAGCATAAAAAAAGACAACTGAACTGAGAGGGATACGGAGGCTGCCATATTTATAGTACACCACACGCGTAGCATAGTATAGTGTGGCTGCTTTACTGTTATAGAACCTCATTCTGTCACTGTGCTACAATAAAGTGACTGAGTGACCGCACTGTACTTAAAAAAATTTTTTTGTCACACATAACATTTAACTCAGGTTAGGATTCCACCGACTCCTCGACTCCGACAAATTTGGATATTACAATCTTGTTGTATGTAACATAAAATGCATCTCTTAACTGCCAACGCTTAGGAATTTCAAAAGGCAACTGAACTGAGAGGGATATGGAGGCTGCCATATTTATTCCCTTTTAAACAATACCAGTTACCTGGCTATCCAGCTGATCTTCTGCCTCTAATACTTTTAGTCATAGACTCAGGCCTCATTCACATCATAAGTGCTTGCATGCGCATTTGGAAGCGTGTATGACGTGGTAACATAGAACGGCAGAAGGTTATAGACAGCCATTCTGCCATTCACATCAAATTCACAGCAGTACGATGCGCTATGATGCGCTTGCGTAATGCTGCATGCATTCTGCCCGCAAGCGCAGAGCTGACCCATTCACTGTCAATGGATGGGATCAGCAGTGCAGTGGGTAGCAGCACAGATGGCGTGTGATCGTATTCATTGCGCTCCAATCGCATGGCCATCTGCGCTGCATAGATGTGAACGAGGCCTAAAACTAGTCCTTGGTAAGAGTACTTGTAGAAGGTACAGACAGGAACAAAGAACATCTATCAGGCCCTAGGCAATGTAACTGGGGGTACATGTAAGAATGATGTGCAGGTACTCTGCAGGGGAATGAGGGGATTCTTCCTCTATTACACATTCTTCATGTACAAGCTAAACCAGGTCTATGGGTGATAGACAACACCTCTGTGTTCAATGTGCACAACATTCTCAGTGGATTCCCTGCAGCTCTGTGGGGAGTGCATATGTAGAGTATAGTACTACTGTGTAACTTAAAGAAACTCTGTAACAAAAAAAATCCCCTGGGGGGTACTCACCTCGGGTGTGGGAAGCCTCCGGATCCTATCGAGGCTTCCCCCGTCCTCCTATGTCCTGTGTCCCACGGTGGTCTCGCTGTGCCCCTCCAAACAGCATGGATGTAAATATTTACCTTCCCGGCTCCAGCGCAGTATCGGCTCTCCGCTCACAGATAGCCGGAAATAGCCGATCGCTGTCGGCCCGCTCTACTGTGCAGGCACAAGTCGCCTGCGTAGTAGAGTGGAGTGAACAGAGACCGGCTATTTCCACCTATTTCCGATGGGAGAGTCGCAACAGCACCCCCGCTGGAGCCAGAAACAGTAATTATTGCACAGCCTGACAAATTGTCGCCTGTGAGTTCCGTGGGCTGCGGCGAGACCGCCATGGGACATAGGAAGACGGGGGAAGCCTCATTAGGATCCAGAGGCCTCCCTCTACCGAGGTGAGCACCCCGCAGGGGAACTTTTTTTTGTTACAGAGTCTTTTTAAAGTAAACCTAAGACAGATGAAAGTTTTATACATACATGGGGCTTCCTCCAGCCTCCTTCAGGATAATTAGTCCCTCGCTGTCCTCCTCCACCAGGGACTTGAGCCGGTCGGGCGTAGTGCGCATGCCGCCGCCAGGAACTTACTACACCTGCGCAGCACTATTGCTGTGCAGATGCAGAACGCTTCAGGCTGTGGAAGCAGCAGGCGGCTGGACTGTGCTGACTGGCTGAATTACTGGGACTCATAGCAGAAGATCCAGGTGGCGGAGGACGACAGCGAGGGACTGATTAGCCTGAAGGGGGCTGGAGGAAGCCCCAGGTATGTATAAAACTTTTATTTTCATCCGTCTCAGGTACCCTTAAGGCCTTGTTTCCATCTGTCCGCTTCTATCCGCTTTTTATCAGCACATCAATGTTACAGATTGATACATGTTGCTGAAAAGCGGACAGAAGCGGACAGAAGCGCATAGATGGAAACGAGGCCTTAGTCATCAAACCAAATTTTAACAACATATCAAATTATTTGATTTCATGAGCAAAAGGAGTGCATACATTTGCATAAACCAGCATCAACGCAGAATTATTTCCATCTCATTTGACCATCTCTATTAGTGACACGGCTACACATCAGGCTTTATTCTTACAGCATAGATGTTATTTAGTATATATAAGAGATGTACACATCATATATACTGTCACAATCAGATATGTATATCTGACTTTAAAAATACGGGGACTGCTTTATTGAAGCAGCACAAGTAACTATTTTTGATTGGTTTACTTCGTTTTTGTGGGCTAAGCAGAGCTTTTACTGTATATATAAATTATTTATGATAACTATTATCTGAGAAATAGAACATTTTATCATATTTTCTATTTTAATTACAGTTTAAATTCATTAGGAGTCGGTGCATTTTTTTCGAACTCCGGGTACCCAAAAATTGCTCCGTCTCCGACTCCACAGCCCTGCATTTAACATCACTGTCTTTATGGTGCATCGTTAGGCTCACACACTGCGCAAGCAGCGAATTAAGTGACCGCAGTGTACTTTAAAAATTCTGTGTCACCTAAGCGGACATTGCCACACAAACCGTTTCACATAGCTGTTGAGTTTGTAGTGCAGTTTTAGACCGACAATCTGCAAGCAGCAATGTTTTGCATTTACACATTAAAGAAGAAAGCCTCTGCATAAAATATGGGGCCCATTTTGACCTTTTTAAAAGTGGACCTGAACTCTTGCACAGGACAGATGAAAAACATAGAGAAATGCACCATGTATGTATTTAGAGAGTTTAGCCTGTCTAATTCTCCCTCATCTGTCTCTGATCACAAGTTGTAATTTGATCTCTCCCTTGTGTCACCTGGCTGCCACGGCAGATAAGCTAGTTTGAAAGCACAGGGTGTTAACAATACGTCTGCTTCCATGAAAGCAGGAAGTAGCAGAAACACTGCAGATTTATTGTAGAATTTGTATCACCTGTAACAAAAAAATGCTTTTCTTTAAAGGTTATTATGCTGTTGTGTATATTTTGGAGAAGAGAGGAAGGTCTGAGTTCAGGTCCGCTTTAAAAGAAAGTATGACTACAAGTTCATGGCTAAGTTCCTGAACATGCATTCGCAATGTTGTACATCAATGCTTGTGAATATACAAGAATCTGTTAAACCCCCAAATAATCTATTGTCTATTTAAAATATTCAAAGAAGCAAGGAAGCAGCCGGAAGGCAGGGATTTTGAGGGCTTTCGAGATTAAAGCTAGTCTGTCTTTGCCAGACCTCCTACTATAGATAGTGCTGTCTCCTAACTTCTTCCTAGCTTCTTTATCCTTGCAGTGTTTCAAGTCCCACCCCATAGAGCCATATTAAACCACGTCATGCACTGATGAGGATCAACCAACCTGAAAAAGTCTGCATGCATGTTGGGTTAGTCAGGCTCTGTAATATGAACAAGCTGACACATCATTGCATTCCAGCGGTTCTCAAAGAGATGATTTGCATATTCAGCAGTGATGCATTATGGGACACCTCAGAGCTCACTGCAACCTGAATAATTGCAAATACCTTCTGTTCTAAGAAGGCAAACTTCTGTTTTGCATAGCATCTTAGTAAGGAGACATTTTCAGCCCCTTACACATTCCTAGGAGTTCTGGTTCAACATGATCTTGCTGGGCAATCTGTTATGCATACAGGAGATGGTGTGGAGATACCATTACTGCTTACAAGTAACAGTCTGATCTGCGGGGGCACAGGTGAATGCACTGCAGATCCTTGGAGAAAATGGATGTGAATGCTTTCCAAAACGTACACATAAAAACACACGCGCTGCTTACTGCAAGTGTAAACACAGCATTAGAGCAGTCTGAGAGCAGGCTAGAGCTGCAGAGGAATTGCTTGCCTGGATAATGGTCGCTCAGAATGTGTTCTATTTTTATATGTTACATTACAGGCAGGACAGCGTTAAAAGCTTTTGAAATACATCCATTTGGGCACTGAAAAACTCTACAGATAAGCAGCACTATTCTTTTCAGCACTCTGAACAAATGAACGTTCTGAGATTTCTAGCTTCTGCAAAACCGCTTTTCATTTATTTATTTTGTTTTTAACCAAATGAAACTCACAAAAGTTGAAAATACTCCCTTTATTAACATTTCAATTACTATAGTATAGCCTTTAAAACAGACTGGAGACGAACAGTCTTGGCGAACAGCCATAAAACGAAGAAGCACAATGGTTACTATGGCAAAGGTCTCCTTCACCTTTTTAATCCAGCATATCTCTCTCATAAGCAGCCCTAACCAAAGCAAAGTCATTTCTCACTTTTAACCTCTGTGTTGCCAGAGAGGCAGCCCCCCAAAAATGTATCTTCAGTGGTGCCATCGTAGTTTATATTGTAATACCTAAACCAACAAAGGGCCCGTTCCGCAGTTTACATTTGTTTATCATCATGATATGCTGAAATACAGTGATTGTACATTCTCTACTGTGTCTTACAAAACTGATAAATGAAATTCAACTTAACATTTAAGTAAAATCAGATTTTAGGCTCAGTAGATGACTTTTGCCAGTTATTATAACACTGAATGTGCTTGGATAAGTCTCTGCTGACTTTGCACACTGAACATTGCAATTATCTAATTTTTTTTCCCACAGAGATCACAAACGGAAATATTAAAAAAAAGGCTCTGGTCCTTAAAGAGACTCTGTAACAAAAATGTCATCCTTTTTTCTAATATCCTACAAGTTCCTAAACCTATTCTAATGTGCTCTGGCTTACTTCAGCACTTTCTACTATCACCGTCTCTGTAATAAATCAACTTATCTTTCCCTTGTCGGATTTGTCGCCCTGTGTCTGAAAGGGTGCCAACTCTTCAGTGTTGTTGATCTGTTATGCACACCCCTCCCTCCACGCCCCCTCTATGCACACTCCCGTGTGTGTCATTTACATTAGGTAGCCTCTCTGCTCTCTTGTCAGTGAGAGAAGAGAGCTGCCTTTTACAAAATCGTCCTGTGTTAGGCTGTGAAAGGACCTGGGCTGTCACATACTGAGGAATTACAGACATTGCAGAGCTGTCTGCAGAAAGAAACAATCAGCCTGTCACTCTTCAGTGGATGATAGCTGCAGGGGGAGAAAGGTAAACACACAAATGATCTCTTGAGATTCAAAAGGAAGGCTGTATATAGCCTGCTTGTGTATGGATGTATTTTCTATGTGTGGACATACTAAACATCAACCTACTTCCGGTTTTGGTAACCATTTTGTTTGTTTATAAACAAAATTTTAAAAACACTTTTTGACTACTTTTAATGCGGCGGGGAGCGGTGAAATTGTGACAGAGGGGAATAGGAGATGTCCCCTAACGCACTGGTATGTTTACTTTTGTGCGATTTTAACAATACAGATTCTGTTTAACCATTTCCCCTCTGCCGGCACGAAGAACTACGTCCCTGAATGTTGCCATTCCCACTGAAAGGGGCGTAGCTATTACGTCCCTGCTGTTTACTAGCCGTGCGTGCGCATGCACAGGCGCGCTCCGGTGATGTCCCTTGGCAGCCCAGTGATTAGGAACAGGTGTTCCTATCACTAATCACCACCTCTGATCACTTGAACGATGACTATTTACAAGTGTAAACAGTCATCTTTAGATACAAAAACACTCCGCTGATTTTAGCGCATCGCGAGCATGCCTGCCCGCGCATGCGCAATCCAGTGACGTCACATGGCAGCCCTCTGATTGGTTGTTAGGAACAAGTGTTCCTAACTCCAATATTGCCTTCTGATCTTATGAATGATGACCGTTTACAAGTGTAAACCGCCATTCATTCATTCACAGGTGTAAATAAAAGAAGAAAAAAAACTTGTGGTGCGATCTGTGCACGCGAACACCCCATATCCCCCCTACCCGCACCCCCATATAGTGCTAACAATAGTCCTGTCACTGACTGTCAGGAGCTCACAATCTAATCCTACTAATGTCCCACCATATTATTATTATAGACTTAGGTACACACCAGCCCGATTTTTCCAACATGATCGATTTTTTCCGATTCATTATCTGAACATTTTCCATAGAAGTGAATGGAAATCAATCGGAAAATCGAACGAAAGTCAGATCGCACATGTTGGAAAAAAAATTGATCTGGCAGGTAAATCTGCCAGAAAATTGTATGGTGGGTACCTCGCACTTTCCTACCATACAATTTTCTGGCAGATTTACCTGCCAGATTGATTTTTTTCAGCATGTCCGATCTGAATTTCGATCGATTTCCGTTCACTTCTATGGAAATCGATTGGAAAAAATCGATGAAAATTTAGATCGGACATGTTGGAAAAAATCGATCTGGTAGTTAAATCTGCCAGAAAATTGAATAGTGTGTACCGATCATAATGTCCTACCATATTATTATGTATTTATATAGCACTGACATCTTCTGCAGCACATTACAGAGTACATAGTCACGTCCCTGACTATCCTCAGAGGAGCTCACAGTATAATCCTTACCATAGTCATAGCCTAATGTCCTGCCATATTATTATGTCCCACCTCCAAATGACCCTTGTGACTGACAGCCCTCTGATTGGTGGGTGGGAGCTTGTGTTCCTAACACCAATCAGATGTTAGATGGAATGAATGATGGCTGTCACAGCCAGTGAACAATCACCATTCATTCAATGTTTGTAAATATAACAAAGTTACCTCATATTGCTACTATACCTTCAGATCACTCTGCCTCGGTGATCTGAAGGTAATAGAGACTGCAGAAAACTACTTTTTATCTACATTACTACTTATCCTACCTGCTGCGCCCAATCAATACCCCCTTACCTCCCTGTGTCAACCCCTCTCTTTCTACTTAGTTCTCCTCTCCCTCAGCATATTTTTTATTTATCCAGCTATACCTTCTGTATAGCTTCTGTATACAGTACACTGTATATATATATATATATATATATATATATATATATACTTTCCCCTACATAGTCATAGAAAAATACCCCCTGCCTGACTTTACCTACTTTGTCAGAGCTAAGCAGCCTGTCCAACTTTTTTTTTTACACAATATGGCAAAGAGGCTGTATAGTGCCAAAGAGGCT